>NC_081575.1:66332074-66428715 GCF_022355385.1 Mustela nigripes | reverse complement strand
TATCTTCCCGTTGCTTTGGATTCACTTCTCCGCCAGTCCTACCTTTCAGAAAGTGGTTGTTTTTCTGTTTCCAGAATTGCTGTTCTTCTTCTCTTCGATCTGCCGATGGATTTTCAGGTGTTTGCAATCTTTAGATAAGCTATCTAGCTGATCTCCGGTTAGCTGAAATAGTCTCAGCCTGCTACTTCTCTGCCATCTTGACTCCTCCTCCTCCCCTTCTAGGATTTTTATGATTTGAAGTCTCACATTTGTGTCTTTAATCCCCTTTGAATTTATTTTTGTGTATGTTGTAAGAAAGTGGTCCAGTTTCATTCTTTCGCATGTTACTGTCCAGTTACTCCAGCATGATTTGTTGAAGATATTGCCTTTTCCCATTGGATATTCTTTCCTGCTTTTTTGAAGATTATTTGATCATATAGTTGTGGATTCATTTCTGGGTTTTCTGTTCTGTTCCATTGATCTCTGTGTCTATTTTTTTGCCAGCACCAAATGCTTTTATTGCTACAGTTTGTAATATAACTTAAAGTCTGGAATTATGATGTCTCCAGCTTTGCTTCTATTTTTTAAGATTGCTTTGGCTATTCAAGATCTTTTGTGGTTCCATACAAATTTTAGGATTGTTTGTTTTAGTTCTGTGAAACATGCTGCTGGTATTTTGATAAATATTGCATTGAATGTGGAGATTGCATTGGATAGTATAGACATTGTAATGATATCTATTTTTGTCTCTTTCTCTCTTGTTACAGTCTTTGTTTTAAAGTCTATTTTGTCCAATACAAGTATTGCTACTCAGTCTTTTTTTTTTGACATCCGTCTGCATGATAATCTTTCTCAATCACTTCACTTTCAATCTACAGGTGTCTTTAGGTCTAAAATGAGTCTCCTGAAGGCAGTATATAGATAGGTTCTGTTTTTTTTAACCCATTCTGTCACTTCATGTCTTTTGATTGGAATGTTAAGTCCATTTATATTCAAAATAATTATTGATATATATTTATTGTCATTTATTATTTGATTAGTGGTAGTTTCTGAATATTTTCTCTGATCCTTCCTTGTGTCTTTCATGGTTTGCTGATTTTCTCTAGTGATATATTTGGATATCTTTTATTTTATTTTTTAAAATTAACACATAATGTATTATTTGTTTCAGACATACAGGTCTGTGATTTATCAGTCTTACACAATTCACAGCACTCATCATAACACATACCCTCCCCGATATATATCACACAGACACCCCATCCCCCCCATCCCCCTCCACTCCAACAACCCTGTTTACTTCCTGAGATTTAGAGTCTCATATGGTTTGTTCTGTCTCTGGTTTCATCTTGTTTCATTTTTCCCTCCCTTCTGCTACGATCCTCTGTATTGCTTTCTCAAATTCCTCATATCAGTGAGATCATATGATAATTGTCTTTCTCTGACTTATTATGCTCAGTATAATACCCTCTAGTTCTATCCACATCACTGAAAATGGCAAGATTTCATATTTTTTATGACTACATAATATCCCTTTGTATATATATACACCACATCTTCTTTAGCCATTCATCTGTTGATGTACATCTAGGCTCTTTCCATAATTTGAAAATTGTGGACATTGCTGCTATAAACATTATGGTGCATGTTCCCCTTCTGATCACTACATTTGAATCTTTGGGGTAAATACTTACTGCAATTGCTGGGTTGTAGAGTAGCTCTATTTTCAACTTTTTGAGAAACCTTCATACTGTTTCCCAAAGTGGCTGCACCAGCTTGCATCCCACCAACAGTGTAGGAGGGATCCCCTTTCTCCACACCCTCGCCAATATCTGTCATTTCCTGACTTGTTAATTTTAGCCTTTCTGATTGGTATGAGGTGGTATCACATTGAGGTTTTGATTTGTATTTCCCTGATGTTGAGTGATGTTGAGCACTTTTCATATGTCTGTTGACCATTTGGATGTCTTCTTTGCAGAAATGTCTGTTCATGTCTTCTGCCCATTTCTTGATTGGATTATTTCTTCTTTGGGTGGTGAGTTTCATAAGTTCTTTATAGATTTTGGATACTAGCCCTTTATCTGATATGTCATTTGCACACACCTTTTCCCATTCTGTCAGTTGTCTTTTCATTTTGTTGGCTGTTTCTTTTGCTGTGCAAAAGCTGTTGATCTTGATGAAGTCCCAAGAGTTCATTTTTGCCCTTGCTTCCCTTGCCTTTTGTGGTGTTTCTAGGAAGAAGTTACTGTGGCTGAGGTGGAAGTGGTTTCTGCCTGTGTTCTCCTCAAGGATTTTGATGGATTACTATCTCACATTGAGTTCTTTCATCCATTTGAGTCTATGTTTGTGTGTGGTGTAAGGAAATGGTCCAGTTTCATTCTTTTGCATGTGGCTGTTCAATTTTCTCAGCACCATTTGTTGAAGAGAATGTCTTTTTTCCATGGGACATTCTTTTCCGCTTTGTTGAAGATTAGTTGACCATAAAGTTGAGGATCCATTTCTGTGTTCTCTATTCTATTCCATTGATCTATGCATCTGTTTTCATGGCTACCATACTGTCTTGATAGTTACAGCTTGGTAATAGTGCCTGAAGTCCAGAATTGTAATGAGCCTCCTGGTTTAGTTTTCTTTTTCAACATTCCCCTAGCTATTTGGAGTCTTTGTTGGTTCCATATAAATTTTAAGATTATTTCTTCCATCTCTTTAAAAAAGAAAAAGTTCTTGGTAATTTGATAGGGATTGCATTAACCTCTAGGTAGTATAGACATTTTCACAATATTTGTTCTTCCAATCCATGAGCATGAACATTTTTCCATTTCTCTGTGTCTTCATCAATGTCTTTCATGAGTATTCTATAGTTTTCTTGATACAGATTCTTTGCCTCTTTGGTTAGATTTACTCCCAGGTATCTTATGGTTTGGGGTGCAATTGTAAATGGGATTGACTCTTTCATTTCTCTTTCTTCTGTTTTGTTGTTGGTGTGTAGGAATACAACTGATTTCTGTGCATTGATTTTATATCCTGCCATTTTACTGAATTCTTGTATCATTTCTAGCAGTTTTGGGGCGGAGTCTTTTGGGTTTTCCACATAAAGTATCATATCATCTGCATAGAGTGAGATTGACTTCTTTGTTGATTCAGATGCCATTTATTTATTTATTTATTTATTTATTTATTTATGTTGTTGTCTGATTGCTAAGTCTAGGGCTTCTAGTACTATGTTGAATAGCAGTGGTGATAGTAGACAGCCCTGCTATGTTCCTGACCTTAGGGGAAAATCTCTCAGTTTCTCCCCACTGAGAATGATATTTGCTGTGGGTTTTTCATAGATGGCTTTGATGATATTGAGGTATGTTCTCTCTGTCCCTACACTGTGAAGAGTTTTGATCAAGAAAGGATGCTGTATTTTGTCAATTTTTTTCTGCATCTATTGAGAGTATCATATAGTTCTTGTTATTAATGTATTATATCATATTGATTGATTTATGGATGTTGAACCATACTTGCAGCCTAGGAATAAATTTCACTTGGTCATGGTGAATAATCTTTTTAATGTACTGTTAGATCCTATTGGCTAGTATTTTGGTGAGAATTTTTGCAACCATGTTCATCAGGGATATTGGTCTGTAATTCTCCTTTCTGGTTGGTTCTTTGTGGTTTGGGGATCAAGGTAATGCTGGCCTCATACAATGAGTTTAGAAGTTTTCTTTCCATTTCTATTTTTTTAAATAGTTTTAGGAGAATTGGTGTTAATTTTTCTTTAAATGTTTGGTAGAATTATCCTAAGAAGTCGTCTGGCCCCGGGCTTTTGTTTATTGGGAGATTTTTTAAAAATTATTTTAGCATTAATTCTTTTTTTTAAATTTCTTTTCAGCGTAACAGTATTCATTGTTTTTGTACCACACTCAGTGCTCCATGCAATCCATACCCTCTCTACTACCCACCACCTGGTTCCCCCAACCTCCCACCCCCCCCCGCCCCTTCAAAACCCTCAGATTGTTTTTCAGAGTCCATAGTCTCTCATGGTTCACCACCCCTTCCAATTTCCCTCAACTCCCTTCTCCTCACCATCTCCCCTTGTCCTCCACGCTAAAACAGCATTAATTTTTATCAGGAAGTTAAGTAGATGCAATTGGGGAAGAGTATACAGGACGTTCACTGAACTTGATAAAATTTTACTTTTATGTATTTATTTTTTTAATTTTTAATTTTTTATAAACATATAATATATTTTTGATTACTGCTTCAATCTCTTTACTGGTTATGGGTCTATTCAGGTTTTCTATTTCTTCCTGGTTCAGTTTTGGTCGTATATAAGTCTCTAGGAATACATCTATTTCTTCCAGATTGCCTAATTTGCTGACATACCACTGCTCATAATATGTACTTATAATTGTATTTCTTTGCTGTTGGTTGTGATCTCTTCTTTTTCATTCATGATTTTATTAATCTGGGTCCTTTCTCTTTTCTTTTTGATAAGTGTGGCTAGAAGTTTATCAATCTTATTAATTCTTTCAAAGTACAAGCTCCTAGTTTTGTTGATCTGTTCTACTCTTTTTGGGTTTCTATTTCATTGATTTCTGCTCTGATCTTTATTATTTCTCTTCTCCTACTGGGTTTAGGCTTCATTTGCTGTTCTTTCGTCAGCTCCTTTAGATGTATGGTTAGGTTGTGTATTTGAAACCTTTCTTGTTTCTTGAGAAGGCTTGTATTGCTATATACTTTCCTCTCAGGTCCGCCTTTGTTGCAGCCCAAATATTTTGAACAGTTGTGTTTTCATTTTCACCTGTTTCAGTGACTTTTAAAATTCTTCTTTAATTTCCTAGTGGACCCATTCATTCTTTAGTATGACGCTCTTTAGCCCCCCATGTTTTTGAGTTCTTTCCAACTTTCTTCTCGTGATTGAGTTCTAGTTTCAAAGCACTGTGGCCTGAAAATATGTAGGGGATTATCCCAACCTTTTGGTACCAGTTGAGATGGATGATGTAATCTATTTGTGACCCAGGATGTGATCTATTCTGGAGAATGTTCCATGCACTAGAGAAGAATGTGTATTCTGTTATTTTGGGATGGAATGTTCTAAATATATCTGTGAAGTACATCTGGTCCAGTATGTCATGTAAAGCCTTTATTTCCTTGTTGATCTTTTGCTTAGATGATCTGTGCATTGCAGTGAGGGGAGTGTTAAAATCCCTTACTAATATGGTATTATTGTTGATGTTTTCCTTTGATTTTGTTATTAACTGGCTTATGTAATTAGCTGTTCCCATGTTAGTGGCATAAATATTTACAACTTTTAGATCTTCTTGTTGAATGGACCCTTTTAGGTATTATATAGTGTCCTTCCTCATCTCTTATTATAGTCTTTGGTTTAAAATCTAATTTGTCTTATGTAAGGATTGCCACCTTTTGATGTTCATTTTTATGTTCATTAGCATGGTAAGTGGTTTTCCACATCCTCACTTGAAATCTGGAGGTGTCTGTGGGTCTAAAATGAGTCTTTTGCAGACAGCATATAGATGGGTCTCTTTTTTTAAAAATCTAGTATGATATCCTGTGTCTTCTGATAGGGGCATTTAGCCCATTTACATTTAGGGTAACTATTGAAAGATACGAATTTAGTGCCACTTTATTGCCTGTAAGGTGACTGTTACTGTATATTGTCTCTGTTCCTTTCTGGTCTATGTTACTTTTAGGCTCTCTTTGCTTGGAGGACCTCTTTCAATATTTTCGGTAGGGCTGGTTTGGTGTTTGCAAATTCTTTTAGTTTTTGTTTGTCCCGTTAGCTTTCTATCTCTCCTTCCATTTTCAATAACAACCTAGCTGATATAGTATTCTTGGTTGCATATTTTTCTCATTTAGTGCTCTAAATATATCATGCCAGTCCTTTCTGGCCTGCCAGGTCTCTGTGGATAGGTCTGCTACCAATCTAATGTTTCTACCATTGTACGTTACAGACCTTTTGTCCCGAGCTGCTTTCAGGATTTTCTCTTTGTCTCTGAGACTTGTAAATTTTACTAATAGATGTCAGGGTGTTGACCTATTTTTATTGATTTTGAGGGGAGTTCTTTATGTCTCCTGGATTTTGATGCCTGTTTCCTTCCTCAAATTAGGGAGGTTCTCTGCTATAATTTGCTCCAATATGCTTTCTACCCCTCTTTCTCTTTCTTCTTCTTCTGGGATCCCAATTATTCTATTATTGTTTCATCTATGGTATCACTTATCTCTCAAAGTCTCCCCTCATAACCCTGTAGTTGGTTCTCTCTATTTTTCTCAGCTTTTTTATTCTGCATCATTTGGTTTTCTATATTACTAATTCTCTCTTCTGCCTCATTTATCCCAGCAGTTAGAGCCTCCATATTTTATTAGACCTCATTAATAACTTCTTTGATTTTGACTTGGTTAGATTTTAGTTCTTTTATTTCTCCAGAAAGGGATTCTCTAGTATTGTCTATGCTTCTTTCAATATCTTTATAATATCTAATATCTTTATAATCATCATTTTGAACTCTAGTTCTTACATCTTACTAATGTCTGTACTGATGAGGTCCCTGGCAGTCGATACTGCCTCCTTTTCTTTTTCTTTTTCTTTCTTTCTTTCTTTTTTTTTTTTTTTTTTTTTGAGATGAGATTTTCTAGCTGAATGCCTGGACCAGATGAAATTTAGGTCTCCTACTCCTCCACCATCTTGCTGCAAGCCCTATTTGGATATCTTTCTATTCATTCTTTGCATAGCTATTTGTGGTTTGGGGTTTATGATACATGGTTTCCTTTAGGTTTATATATAACCTCTTCTGCATACAGCAGTATATGTTAAATTGATGGTCCTTTCAGTTTGAACCCATTCTTTTTTCCTCTCCTCCCCACGTTTTAGGTATATGTTGTCATAGTTTACACCTTTTTATTTTGTGAGTTCCTTAACTGATTTTTTACAGAAATATTCATTTTTACAGGTTTTTTGTGTTTGGTATCTTCAAAGTTACTTTTGGTTTTTCTTTTCCCCTCAAATTATTCCACTTAATTTTTCTTGCATGGCTGGTTTAGTGGTCACCAACTCTTTTAATTTTTTTTTGTTTGTTTTTGTTTTCAGTGTTCCAAAATTCATTGTTTATGCACCACACCCAGTGCTCCATGCAATATGTGCCCTCCATAATACCCGTTACCAGGCTCACCCCACTCCCCCTCCAAAACCCTCAGTTTGTTTTTGAGTCCATAGTCACTCATGGTTTTCACCCCATCCGATTTCCTCCAACTCACTTCTCCTCTCCATCTCCCAATGTGTTCTGTGCTCTTCCTTATGCTCCACAAGTAAGTGAAACCATATGATAATTGACTTTCTCTGTTTGACTTATTTTACTCAGGATAATCTCTTCCAGTCCTCTCCATGTTGTTACAGAAGTTGGGTATTCATCCTTTCTGATGGAGGCATAATACTCCATTGTGTATATGGACCATAACTTCTTTATCCATTCGTCTATTGAAGGGCATCTTGGTTCTTCCCCCAGTTTGGCAACTGTGGCCATTGCTGCTATGAACATTGGGGTACAGATGGCCCTTCTTTTCCCTACATCTGTATCCTTTATTTTTGTCTGGAAAAACTCTCCTTCTATTCTGAATGACAGCCTTGCTAGATAGCATATTTTTGGCTATAAACTTTCCCATATAGCACTTTGAATATATCATGCCACTCCCTTCTGGCTTGAAATGTTTCTGATGCAAAATCCCTTGGTAGCCTTATAGGGTTTCCCTTGTATTTTACTGTTTTCTTTTGACATACTGTTTTAAATTTTTTTATCACTATATTTCAAATTTAATTCCAGTATATTTTAGTGTGGATATTTTGTTGATTTTGGTTCTCTGTGCCTTCTGGATCTGGATATCTCTTTACTTCCCCAGATAGGGAAATTTTTAGCTATTATTTCTTCAAATAAATTCTCTGTCCCCCTTTTCTGTCTTCTTCTTCTTCTGATAGGATTCCTGTAACATGAATGTTATTACATTTGATGGAGTAATTGAGTTCCCTAAGTCTATTCCCGTTTTGCATAATTATTTTTTCTCTTTTGTTTAGCTTCATTATTTTCCATTACTCTGTCTTCTAGGTTGTTATTTCATTCCTCTGCCTCTTCTGGCCTTCTTTTCATTCCATCAAACATGTTTCTCATTTTTTTAATTGACCCTTTCTTTCTGCCATGTTATTCCTTATCTCTGTGTTTAGTGTCTCACTCATACCTTCCAATCCTTTCTCAAGTCTGTGGAGTATCCTTATGGGTAATTGTTTTAAATATTCTCTGAGGTATGTTACTTATATCTGTTTCACTTAGATCTCTGGCCAGGGCCTTTTCCTGTTCATTCATTTCGTATAAATTCCTCTGTCTTATTTTGTCTAAGTCTCTGTGCCTGTTTCTCTGTATTAGGAAAATCAGCTAAGTCTCCTGTTTTGACATTACTGACCTTATGAAGAAGAAGTCCTGTAATGCCCTGCCATGTAGTGTCCTTCCCTAGGGCCTGGAACTTCCAGGACTGTCCCCATTGTGTGCTGCATGTGCTCTGCTTTTTTTGTCCTGTCCACTTTATCCTTCATGCTGGTTGTCTACAGAGGCTTTATTTGCTTGTTATAGGCAGTGTTTGGACCCTGGACTGAATGTGGTGCATTTTAGGTGTGTGTGCTCTGGTCTTCTCATGAAATGAGACTTGTCACCACCATCACTGAAACTGTGGCTGTGAAAAATTCCTGCATGGGGAGATGCACTGTGAGCAGGGGTTTGGGCCAGTCTTCTGACAGGGCCCCTCTCCACACTGAGACTGAGGCAAGCAGACTGGGAAGGGCAGTTCCACCAGTGTGTGGGGATGGGGTGCTGGCTTGGTGTAAACAAGTTAGGTAGCTAGTGTCAGTGCTATGCTGGCATCCACAGGTCCTGTGCTTATGCTGAGGGCCAGGGGAGAGAAATTACGCTGAGAGAAATGATCCTGGAGAGGGTATCTCTGTGAAAGCTGCTTCTCTGGGCCATGCTCCAAATATATTTATTTGCCCATGCCCTATGGGCAAATAACCTCCCCACTGTGTGATCCAGGTGCTCTTTAGATGGCTGTTTCCGTGCTGTATGTTGTGCGTTGTTTGCCTGCCTTCTAAGAGCAGAGCAATGCCTTTCAGGCCCCATCCCAGCCATGCTCATTAACCTTTAAAACTCTAGGATTTAAGCCCCACTGATTGCCATAAGTCATGAAACATGGCCACTTTTGCTTTCCTAGTCAGTTTTAAGGGGATTATTTTATCTCCATGTACTCCCCTGTGTGCTAGTCGGCCTCTCACCCTTCTCTGAGACCACAGCTTCCTCCCCACCACAGTGGCAATAATCCTTCCCTTTCCCAAACCTCTCCACACCTCCTACCTTCTTGTATGTGGTCTCTTCTCTGCTTTTAGTTGTGAAGCATTCTGCCAATCTTAAGATTAATTTCTGGAGTATTTAGGATTTGATGATTATCTAGTTGTATACACGGGGTACGGTGAGCCTAGAGCCCTCCCATTTTGCTGCCATCTTTCAACTCCCTGACAGGTATTTTGTGTCCTCTCTGTCCTCTCTTCCTTTTCTTGTGGTTAGCCTGGATAGAAGTTCATCAATTTTTGTGGAGAAAGGGAAACCCTCCTACATTGTTGGTGGGAATATGAGCTGGTGCAGCCACTCTGGAAAACAGTATGGAGGCTCCTCAAAAAGTTAAAATTAGAGCAATCACACTACTGGGTATTTACCCTAAATATACAAATGTAGTGATCCAAAGGGGAACACGCACCCCAATGTTTATAACAGCAATGTCCACAAGAGTCAAATTATGGAAAGAGCCTAGATGTCCATCAACAGATGAATGGATAAAGAAGATGTGATACACACACACACACACACACACATATATATATGCACATAGATAGATATATATCTATGTATGTATTTACATAGATGTATATATGTATGTATGTACATATATATATACATATATAAGGTGTATGTGTATATATATATATATATATATATACACACACACAATGGAAATTAGGCAACCATCAAAAAATGAAATTCTGCCATTTGCAACAACTAGATGTAGATGGAACTAGAGGGTATCATCCTAAGCAAAATAAGTTAATCAGAGAAAGACAATTATCATATCATCTCACTGATATGAGGAATTTGAGAAACAAGACAGAGGATCATAGGGGAAGGGAGGCAAAAATGAAACAAGATGAAACCAGAGAGGGAGACAAACCATAAGACTCTTAATCTCAGGAAGCACTGAGGGTTACTGGAGTGGAGGGCGGTGGGAGGGATGGGATGGCTGGGTGATGGACATTGGGGAGGGTCTGTGCTATGGTGAGCACTGTGAATTGTGTAAGACTGATGAATCACAGACCTGTACCCCTGAAACAAATAATACATTATATGTTTATATATATATGCTTATATATTTATATACACACACACATATATGTATGTATGTATATATATTTATCAATTTTGTTGGTTGTTTCAGACAACGAGCTTTTGATTTTGTTTATTTTTTAGTATCTTTCCTGTATTCAATTTCATTGATTTTTGTACCATTTTTAAATTATTTTCTTCTGTTTTAGGTTTAATTATTAATTCTTATTTCTTTAGTTTACTGAGGGAAGTTTAGATCATGTTAGATCTTTCTTCTTTTCTAATATATTTAATGCTATATATTGCCCTCTAGGTGCTGGGTTTTGTTTGTTTGTTTGTTTGTTTTGTTTTGTTTTATTTATCTTGAAAGAGAGAAAGAGAGAGCTAGCATGAGTGGGGGGCAGAGGCAAAGGGAAAGGGAGAATCAGATTCCCCAGGGATCAGGGAGCCTGATGCAGGGCTTCATCCCAGGACCCTGAGATCAGGACCTGAACCAAAGACAGACACTTAACTAACTGAGATATCCAGCCACTTTTATATGCAGTACACATATTTTGATCAAATGCATTTTCATTTTCACTTAGTTAAAATATTTAAAATATTTCTCTTGATATTCTTCTTTGACCTATGAGTCATTTAGAAGTCTTTTATTTAATTTCCTTTTTTAAAAGATTTTATTTATTTATTTGACAGACAGAGATCACAAGTAGGCAGAGAGGCAGGCGAGGGGGGGACCAGGCTCCCTGCTGAGCAGACAGTCTGACACAGGACTCAATCCCAGGACCCTGGGATCATTAACTGAGCTGAAGGCAGAGGCTTTTAACCCACTGAGCCACCCAGGCACCCCTTTTATTTAATTTCTGATTTGGGGGACATTTTTCAGCTATCTTGCTGTTCTTGATTTATAGTTTAATTCTATTGCTGTCCAAGAATATACATTGTATGATTTCTGTCCTTTAAAATTTCTCAAAGTGTGTTTGGTGGCCCAGAATTTCATTTATCTTGGTGAATGTTCCATGTGCATGGAAGAAGAATGTGTATTCTGCTGTTGGTGGATGGAGTATTCTGTAATTGTGAAATAGGTCAAGCTGATTGATAGTGCTCTTCAGATCATGAATATTCTTGATTTTCTTCTTCCTTGATTTATCAACCACTAACAGAGGGATGCTAATGTCTCTGGCTATAATAGTAGATTCATCTGATTTTTTTTCAGTCCTGAGTTTTTGCCTTGCATTTTTTGATGCTCACTTGTTAGAGGAATACATATTTAGGATTGACATGTCTTCTTGGAGAATGACCCATTTATCATTAAGCAATGTCCCTCTTTCTCCTTGGTAAGATTCCTTGTTCTAAACTTTGCTATGTTTGAAATTAACATAGCTATTACAGCTTCCTTTGGAGTAGTGAAAACATGGAATATCTTTTGCCATCCTTTATTTTTTCCTATTTCTCAAAATTGTGGTAAAATACACCTAACATATAATTAACCATCTTAACCAGTTTAAAGTATACAGATTTGTGATAATACATTCATAATGTTGTGCAATCATCATCACAACCCATCTCCACACCACTTTTCATCTTATAAAACTGAAATTCTATACCCATTAAGCAATAACTCGATTCTCCCCTCTCCCCAGACCCTGACAACCACCATTCTACTTTTATCTCCATAATTCTGATTACTCTAATTACCTCATGTAAGTAGAATCATACAGTATTTGTCTCTTTGTGACAGGCTTATTTCACTTAGCATAATGTTGCCAAGGTTCATCCATGTTGTAGCATATGTCAGAATCTCCTCCTTTGTAAGACTAGTTAGTATTCCATCATATATACATATCTTTTTGCTTATCCATCCACTGATGGACACTTAGGTTGTTTTCAAACTTCATTTATTATGAATAATGCTGCTATGAGCAGGGGTATACAAATATCTCTTTGAGAGCTTGCTTTGAATCCTTTGGGGGTGCATCCTCAGAAGTTGAATTCTTGGATCATATGAAAATTCTATTTTTAATTTTTTGAGGAACTGCCGTATTTTTCATAGTAACAACACCATTTTACATTCCCACCAACAGTGTACAAATATTCCAATTTCTCTGTATTTGCATGAACAGTTGTTGTTTTCTACTTTTTTATAGTAAGCCATCCTAATGAGTGTCTGGTTGCATCTCATTGTAGTTTTAATTTGCATTTTCCTTACTATTAGTGACTTTTGAGTAACTTTATGTACTTACTGGTTACTTATAAATCTTCTTTGCAAAAATTACTATTAAAGTACTCTTCCCGTTTTTGTATTGGGTTGTTTGGGATTTTTTGTTGTTAAGTTTTAGGAGTTCCCTATGTATTCTGGATTTTAATCTGTTATAAGATGTATGACTTATAAATATATTCTCTCATTCTGTGGGTTGTCTTTTTAGTCTGTTGATATTGTTTTTTGATGCATAGTTTTTCAAAAAAATTTCATGAAGTCCAGTTTGTCTTTGTGTGTGTGTGTGTATGTGTGTGCCTTAGCCTTTGGTGCTATAGTCAAGAAATCATTGCCAAATCCAATGTTATAAAGCTTTTGTCATATTTTCTTCAGAGAGTTTTATAGTTTTAAGCCTTACATTTAGGTCTTTGATCCACTTTGAGTTTTGTTGTCTGTCTGTCTGTGTGTGTGTGTGTGTGTGTGTGTGTGTGGATATCCAGTTTTTCTAGCACCATTTGTTGAAGATTGTCTTTTTCCCCCATTGAACAGTCTTGACAGCCTTGTCAAAAATCATTTGACCATACATGTAGGATTCATTTCTGGGTCTAATCTATTCTAAAAGATTAGATTAGAATCTAATCTATTCCATTGATCTATGTATCTGAGTTTATACCAGTACCACAGTGTTTTGATTACTGTAGCTTTGCAGTAAGTTTTGAAATCAAGAAGCGTGACTCTTAACTTTGTTCTTTTTGAAGATTATTTTTCTTGGCTATTCAGGTTTCCTGAAGATTCCACATGAATTTTAGGATGGGCTTTTTTTTTTTTTTAATGCAAAGAACACTACTGGGATTTTAAGAATTGCATTTAATCTGTAGATCCTTTAGGGTAGTGTTGACATATTCATAATATTAAGTCTTCCAAATGGAATTATTTTCATAATTTCTGTTTCAGATTGCTCATTTTTAGAGTATAGAAATGCAGCTGATTTTTTTGTGTGTTGACTTTGTATCCTACTACTTTTGCTGATTTATTAGTTCTAACAGATGTGTGTGTGTGTGTGTGTGTGTGTGTGTGTGTGTCTGTGTGTTTGTGTGTGCGGTCTTTAAGGATTTCTACATATAAGACCATTATCACCTGTGGACAAAGCTAATTTTCTCCTTCCTTTCCAGTTTGAATGCCTTTCATTCCATCCATTGACTTCTAACCTACTTGAGTCTTTCTATTTAAAGTGGGTTTCTTTGAAACAGCATATAGTTGAGGCTTATTCTTTTGTATTGAAGTTGACAATATCTTTTAAATAATTTGTTCAGACCACTCAAACTTAAAGTGATTATTGACATTGTTGGGATAAAATCAATCATGCTGTATTTTTTTATTATGTTCAGTTAGCCAGCATATAGTACACCAAAAGTTTTTGTTATAGTGTTCACTGATTCCTTAGTTGCATATAACACCCAATGTTCATCCCAATATGTGCCCTCCTTAATATCCACCATTTGGCTACCCCATCCTCCATCCTCCTCCCTTCTGTAGCCCTCAGTTTGTTTCCTGGAGTCCAGAGTCTCTCATGCTTTGTGCTGTATCTGTTTTTATTCATTGCATTTGTTCTTCATTTTTTATTACCATATCTGCTCTTAATTGAACATTTTATATTATTCTATTTTATCTTCTCTTGGTGTGTCATTTATACTTCTTTAAAAACATTTTTAGTGGTCTGCATTAAGGTTTACAGTAAGCATTTTGAATAAGTCCTCCTTCAAATAATTGTATACACCTCTTCACATATAATGCAGTACACATATCACAAGGTATTGCTAATTCTAATTGTCCCTTGCAATATTGTTGCCATTAACTTTTTATTTAACTATACACTATAATCAGTGTTTCTATTTATTACTATTTTTAAAAGTTTTTAGGTTAGAAATTAAAAAATAATATTTTTACTTCATTTATTCCTTCACAGATGTTCATTTTCATTTATGTAGTCCAACTTACTGAGTGTTTTATAACTACCCCTAGAGAACAGGACCAACCTCCAGCCACCTAATCCATTGGTTTGGATGTCAATGCTGATGACACAACAAGCATGCCAAGCAGGTGTAAATAAGTTTATTATTTATATAATGGGCCTTTCTGAGGATGGAAGGACAGGTATTTAATCTGGTTCAGAATGACTTTAGTAAAGGAAGGGGGGATTATTGTTTTTATTGTGTTTAGAGGATACAGCCAAATGAGGGTTTTCATACATGGACCAGGATTTTGCCTGGTTTGAACTTACCCATAGGCACCAAGGGACAGAACAATCAGGCTGTCTTATCTTCTTCTGCAGATGTGAAGCAAGAAGTGAATGGTGAGGTATGGAGCCTATAAGCTCTCAGCAGTTAAACAACAATATTGTAATCATGTTCCTTACTACAATTTACTTTTGATATTTTACTGCTGACTGAAATGTGTTGTGTTTTATTTAATTAAATTTTAATTTGTTTATGGCATGCTAAGGGGCTTGTGGCCTGAAGCTAATTACGAAGATGGAAGTCCAACTGGATGCCTATTCAAAAACATGATGTTCTGTATTTTAAGTGAAATGAGTGTCGGTCTTGTCTAAAATGTCAAAAGGAATAAGACTTTTGGTGTAATTTTGTATGGCAACTTTTCTATATTGTTAGGGACTGAGTTATGTCTCCTCAAAATTTATATGTTGAAGCCTAATTAGCAATGTGACTATATTTGGAAATAGGATGATTAAGGATATGATATTCAAAGTTAAAAGAGTTTATACTACTAAAGCCCTAATTTCATAGGTTTGGTGTTCCTATAAGAGGAAAACACCCCCGAGGTGCATAAGTACAGAGAAAAGGCCATGTAATTTCCTTCTTTTTTAAGTTTGGATAAGTGTGTGTGTGTGTGTGTGTGTGTGTGTGTGTGTGTGTGTGTGACATTTTCTTTATCCATTCATTTGTCAACAGACACTTGGGGCATTTGCATATCTTGGCTACCATTCTCACCAAACACACATATACACAAAAGGTAACTATATAAAGTGATAGATAAGTTTTAAAAAATGGCCATGGATGGAACCAAAAAAGCATGAACCACCAAGGAGATGTTGAAGAAGAAAAACAAGGCTGGGGCCACCACATTGCCTGATTTCAAAGCTTTATTACAAAGCTGTGATCAACAAGACAGCATGGTACTGACACAAAATGAGACGCACAGACCAGTGGAACAGTGTAGAGAGCCCATATAGAGGGTAGAGAGTATAGAGTAGAGCCCAGAGTAGAGAGTCCTCAACTCTATAGTCAAATAATCTTCAACAAAGCAGGGGAAAATATCCAGTGGAAAAAAGACAGTCTCTTAAATAAATGGTGCTGGGAAAATTGCACAGCTTTGTACAGAAGAATGAAATTCTGCCGTTCTTTTACACCATACACAAAGATAAACTCAAAATGGATGACCTCAGTGTGAGACAGGAATCCATCAAAATCCTAGAGGAAAATACAGACAGTAACCTCTTCGACATCATCCACAACAACTTCTTTCAAGACACATCTCCAAAGGCAAGGGAAACAAAAATGAAAATGTACTTTTGGGACTTTATCAAGATCAAAAGCTTCTGCAAAGCAAAGGAAACAGTCAACAAAAGAAAGAGGCAACCCACGGAATGGAAGAAGATATTCGTTTAAAAAAAAAAAAAATCCAAGATCTATAAAGAACTTCTCAAACTCAAAATCCCCCAAAACCAGATAACCATATCAAAGAAAATGGGCAGAAGACATGAACGGACACTTCTCCCATGAAGACATACAAATGGCTAGAAGACACAAGAAAAAATATCATCATTAGCCATCAGAAAAATCCAAATCAAAACCAATTGAGATAAGGTGGTAACCTTATACCAGTTAGAATGTCAAAGATTAACAAGGTAAGAAACCACAAATGTTGGAGAGGATATAGAGAAAGGCGAATCCTCTTACACTATTGGTGAGAATGCAAGTTGGTGCCGCCACTTTGGAAAACAGTGTGGAGAGTCCTCAAAAAAATTTAAAAATAGAGCTACTCTATGACCTGACAATTGCATTACTGGGTATTTACCTCAAAGATACAGATGTAGTGAAAAGAAGGGCCATATGTACCCCGATGTTCATAGCCACAATGTCCACAATAGTCAAACTGTGGAAAGAGATGAGATACCTTTCAACAGAGGAATGGATAAAGAAGGTACGGTCCATATATACAATGGAATATTATGCCTCCATCAGAAAGCATGAATACACAACTTTTGTATTCACATGGATAGGAATGGAGGAGATTATGCTGAGTGAAATAAGTCAAGCAGAGAGAGTCAATTATCATATGGTTTCACTTACTTGTGGAGCATAAGGAATAACAGGGAGGACACTGGGAGAAGGAGAGGAGAAGTGAGTTGGGGGAAACTGGATGAAGCATGAGAGACTGTGGACTCTGAGAAACAAACCGAGGGTTTTAGAGGGGAGGAGTGGGGGGTATGGGTGAGCCTAGTGGTGGATATTAGGGAGGGCACATATTGCATGGAGTACTGGGTGTTATATGTAAACAATGAATCTTGGAACTACACATCAAAAATTAATGATGTACTGTATGGTGACTAACATAACACAATAAAAAATGAAAAAAAAATGGCTATGTGATAACACAGTGAGGGGGTAGCCATTTGCAAACCAAGGAGAGAATCTTCCTCAAAAACCTTGATGGCACCTGGATCTTAGATTTCAAACCTCTAGAACTGTAAAATATAAATTTCTGTTGTTTAAACCACCCAGTCTGTGGTATTTAGTTATGAAATCCAGTCAGACTAATACATACATGCAAAGAAATATGTGCCACTAAATTATATTTTGGGGTATCTGTGAGGTAAGAAATTTTCAGAAGACTTTATTCCAAAGTGGGAAACCTTGGACAAGAAATTTTTGTTGTTGTCATTGCTCAAACCCAATGGCTCAAAAACTGACAGTGACTAAGTGTCCTAATAATGAGCATATAGTGATAACTATTGGCATGGGTATCCTCTACTGCAAAACTGGTTGTCTGAAGTTCAACCAATGCTAGAGGGTTCTGGTTTGGCTCTTTAAGTATCACTTTATTTCAGTAAGAGGGCCTCTGTGGCTGTGCCAAGCCACAAGTCTTGTCTCTAAGATTCAAGGCATAATAGGCAGTTAAGTACAGGAAGTTACAGGCTCAGACCTATGAGAGCCACATTTTCCAGAAGGGCTCAGTATGAAGCCAGCAGTTCTCATGATAATTGTGTTAAGTACAGGGACAAGGAAATCAGTTTTTTTGGTACCAGACACCCATGGGCAACTTGTGGCTATTATAGGTGGTCCAGAGACTCCATGAGGCATGACAGGAGATTGTTAAGCCTCTACAGTGACAACAGCTTGGTGGAAACTGATGGAAGTTCCTACTGTATTATAATTTGGACAGTCTAGGACCTTTCATTACAGGAGACCCCGTTCATCAAAGTCAGCTGATTTGTGAGTAATGATGGGCTTAAGTAAAATTTGTACATAAGCAATATGTTACCTCCAAAAACCAAAATGGACTAAAAGCTTTTGGACTTGTATTAACACTTGGTTTCAGTAGTTGTTGCTTTACAGTTTCAGGGTTGGAGCAGCCCACAACTACCTGAATGTTACCCTGAAATTTTACTGAGGTTGTGGGGACTTATATTTTATGTGAGGCAGTGGCTTGTGGGCTCCTTTATGAATGTTATGTTATGAATATATGTGTGGGTTGAATTTTCTTAGAGGATGTTTGAATAAATAATCTTATTTGCAGTCTTGGGGAAATTTAGACAAGTTAAATATCTTGCCTCAAAATACTGTGTGGCATGGGAGGGCTACTGGGATTCCTCATGGGTACCTGAGTAAATGTGTATTGTGTTTCTTTAAAGGTGATGGCAAACTGTGACAGGCTACTGAAATAGGCACTAAATAGAACATATTAATCAAATATACAAAAGTAAGAGGTTTCCAATTTTTTATTTGAGGAAGTCAATAATTTTAATAATATTGGACATGGGCTGTTTTAATCAGGAGTATCATAACATTAAGGTTGTAATAATCTACTGTTTAGTGATATTCTTTTTCTTTTTTTTCCTTTTTTGGCATTGGCCAAATTAGGATGTTAAACTGGAAGACAGTAAAAATAATGGCTTCATAGAGAAGTCATATATTGGGTCTTTTTTTTTAAGATTTTATTTATGTATTTGACAGACAGAGATCACAAGTAGGCAGAGAGGCAGGCAGAGAGAGAAAGGAGGAAGCAGGCTCTGCTGAGTAGAGAGCCCAATGCGGGGCTCGATCCCAGGACCCTGAGATCATGACCGGAGCGGAAGACAGGGGCTCAACCCAATGAGCCACCCAGGTGCCCCCATATAATGGTTCTTAATTCTTATATATCTTGTCTTAACTTGGGTAAAGTTTCATAGGGTCCCATTTCCTCAAGCTAATGATAAATGACAAAGACTTAAATTTTAATTTATTGTTCTCTGAGTCAGAACACCAATGCTTACTGTGGGATGTCTTAAGTCACTGGGTGCTATGACTATAGGGAAATTAGACAAGGCAACTTTTTTTTAAATTTATTTTTTATTTTCAACATAACAGTATTCATTATTTTTTGCACCACACCCAGTGCTCCATGCAATCTGTGCCCTCTATAATACCCACCACCTGGTACCCCAACCTCACACCCCTGCCCCTTCAAAACCCTCAGATTGTTTTTCAGAGTCCATAGTCTCTCATGGCTCACCTCCCCTTCCAATTTACCCCAACTCCTTTCTCCTCTCTAACTGCCCATGTCCTCCATGCTATTTGTTATGCTCCACAAAGAAGTGAAACCATATGATAATTGACTCTCTCTGCTTGACTGATTTCACTCAGCATAATCTCTTCCAGTCCCGTCCATGTTGCTACAAAAGTTGGGTATTCGTCCTTTCTGATGGAGGCATAATACTCCATAGTGTATATGGACCACATCTTCCTTATCCATTCGTCCGTTGAAGGGCATCTTGGTTCTTTCCATAGTTTGGCGACCATGGCTATTGCTGCTATAAACATTGGGGTACACATGGCCTTTCTTTTCACTACCTCTGTATCTTTGTGGTAAATACCCAGGAGTGCAATGGCAGGGTCATAGGGAAGTTCTATTTTTTAATTTCTTGAGGAATCTCCACACTGTTCTCCAAAGAGGCTGCCCCAACTTGCATTCCCACCAACAGTGGAAGAGGGTTCCGCTTTCTCCACATCCTCTCCAACACATGTTGTTTCCTGTCTTGCTAATTTTGTCCATTCTAACTGGTGTAAGGTTATATCTCAATGTAGTTTTAATTTGAATCTCCCTGATGGCTAGTGATGATGAACATTTTTTCATGTGTCTGATAGCCATTTGTATGTCTTCATTGGAGAAGTGTCTGTCCATATCTTCTGCCCAAACTTTTTCAGTTGTTATGATGAGGGATTACCTATTTGGAATCGCCTCTAAGAGTGTAGGAGATACTTTGTTTAAATTTAGTGGGATCCCCATGTATAACTATAACTTAAATCAGAGTACCGATCAAGGCCATGAAAATTTGACAATGTGTCCATCAAACTATACGTTAAAGTTAATTTAAAAGCTATGTTCCAGAGGCACTAAAGACAATCAGGAACCTTTTTTTAAATCTTTCTATTGAATATTCTTTTAGTAAATGAAGGCTCCTCACTGGTATAAACATGTAGCTATCTCATACTATTTTAAAAATCTACTGTATAGATGGGCCATAATTTATATAAACAATATCTTACCAAGGGACTTGGAATTTTCCTGATTGTTTTGGTATAACAATGTTAAAATAAGCATCCTTTAGCATGCATTTTGCAGAAATATATTTGTAGGATAAATTCCTAGATGAGTTATACCATTCACATTCACTAAGACAGATATTGATTAATATACTTTTTGAGCATCTACCCTGTACCAGGCACCTTACCTTGCACAGTGACGTTCTTTCCCTCCTTCTGGTCTTATAACCAATGCAATGCTCCACCACAGATCCCTTAAAGGAATAGGAGTCAAAAGTAGAGGAGCTTAGACTTGAGTGTGTAAGTTTCGGTCAACACCTCCTTTGTGAAGAAGTTACTGGGTTCAAAGAGAAATTTCAGAGTGAAGGTGAGAGGCTCATCAGGTTTTAAAAACCTGATCTGTAGAACTTTTAAGTGCTTCAGAATGGGCTTGTCATATTTTTGAATCAAGGGAGTGACCTCTTCAATGTTCTTTAGAACTATGAGCCAGAAATTGGGGGTTCCTGTAGGATCTGCTGTCTCCTCATCCATATTTTGTCCCTCTGTTCCTTCATACTCTCCAAACACTTTCTCCACATTTTCGAAGGCTTCTTAGCAATACTCATCCAAGTCCTCATACTCTGTATTATCCTCCAGACTCTGCATCTGGGCATCAGAATCATCTTCCACCCTAATATAACCATAGTCCTTGGCCTTGGACCTGACCTCACACTCCTCTTTTGTGGGTTAGTACAGTGTACTGATGATCTGACATCTCTTTTCCAAAAAGGGCCGATAAATGTCAAAATACTTCCTCTCAATGGAATGAAAATCCTTCAGGTTCTTGGCCTCTAGCCCTGCATATTTAGCCTGAAGATTTTTGAAAACATATACTCAGTACTTGACTGAGAGAGGCTCTCAATAAAGTCTTCATCTAAGGAGTATCCCATCAAAGCCTATCAAGAGGCTGTGGCTGCCCCAGGGCCAACTGGTCCGCTCACTTCACTGGCTTTGCCATGTTTCCCAAGACCTTCCATTGTTACCTTTCTAATAGGAAAAGATTCACAGAAGTGGCAGAGATGGCTATAGCTCAGGCAGTGGGCACTGGCAGGGTCTAAAATGGAGGCAGAAGTTGAAGGGGAAATGGCTTCAGCTGTGGGTGCTGTGGAAACTGGCCTGGGGTGGATAAAGAGGTGGAGGGGCAGGCAGGTATAATACCAGAGGAGGCCTAAAGCTGCAACAGGAGGAACAGATTAAACTACCTTCCCCTCTAGCTGCCTTGGCAAAAGCAGGAGGTGCCACAAGCCCTTTGTGCAGATGATATAATCACTTTATTTGTTGAGCAGCTGTCATTGGCAAATCTTTGTTCAATGAATGATTATATTTAGCAAACCTACAGTGCCAATTATCTTCCCTGTGGTGGCACCTCCAAAATTTCTAAACCAGAAGGGTTTACTGAGGAGTGATATAGAGGGGAGATCTTAAGTAAGCCTGAGAAAATTAGAGTCTGTAAGAGCAAAGAATGCAGGCGAGGCTAGAAACGTGACTTCCAAGCCTCTTAGTGGAAGATTATTAGATCTAATATGGATGACCACTAGTAGAGTGTTGTTCAAAAATCTTTTCAATAACATCTATGCTTTCTTTTTATCTATGTTTAAGAAATATTACAGTTAAAATTTTTCAAAAAGAGGGGTGCCTGGGTGGCTTGGTTGGTTGGTTGAGCATCTGTCTTCAGCTCAGGTCATGATCTCAGGGTCTTGGGATCGAGACCCAGGTCGTCAGGCTCTCTGCTCAGTGGGGAGTCTGCTTCTCCCCCTCACTCTCCTTCTGTGCTCTCTCTCTCTCTCTCAAATAAATAAATTAATTAAATATTTTAAAAACATTCAAAAAGAGCTAAAGTTTGCAGCTATAATTTATAAAAAACAAACAAACAAAAATACTAAAAGAATACCCTCAGCCCATTTTTGCTTCCATAGTAAGGACACATGCAAAAACAAAATGCAAGCATTTTTACACTCAAATATACAAAGAGAAGGGGGTAAAACATTAAGATATCTTTCTCTGCTTGACTGATTTCACTTACCATAATACCTCATATACAGAATATAAGGAATAGCACAGAAGACAATAAGGAAAGGGAAGGGAAAGTGACTGGAAAGAAATCAGAGGAAAAAACAAACCATGGGAGAAATATGGACTCCAGGAAACAAACTGAGATTTACAGAAGGGGGAAAGGTGAGGGGATAGTGTAACCTGGTAATGGGTATTAAGGAGGGCAGGTGATATGATGAGCACTGGGTGTTATACGCAACTAATGGATCACTGAACACTACAACAAAAACTAATAATGTACTATATGCCTGTAAATTGAACATAATAAAAAAACACTAAAAGATCAATAATGAGATCCGATGATGTGACTCCTTATGGATTTTTTGTTTTCTAGTTCTAGATTTTCAAAATCTCTATGAAGAATGTGCATTGTTCTAAAATTGGATCAATTCTGATATTTTCCAGGCAAGAATAAGATGAGATGGAATGGGGTGGGAGTAGGGAAGGCCCATGGTGAGCAGTGTTCAATTAGATGAATAACTAGTTAATACTATACACCTGGATTACCCCTATCTCAGAGTACTGCTGATGAACTGCAAATAACGTTTTCTCCATGCAGGCTCTTTTGAAGATAAAAATGATGATACTCAAATATGAAGTCATATTACTGAAAGCAAAAAATTTGCATTGATATTCTGAATAAATTGGAACTACTCAATGACTCAGCACTAGGGAAACGGTATAAGATGTGATAATGTATTAACAAGATGGAATGCCATGTGGCATTAAAAACTTGTCTCAGATGGGGAAAACAGCTAGTTTTTTTCTTGTCCACATTTCAATACAGATCACACACAATTTGGAGACTTTTATTTTTAAAGAGGTTTTGTCATATTCCAGACCTAACAGTTTACTGTTTAGTGTCATAATTACATAAATAATCATACATTAGTGTATTTCTTTCCAGGTTTTTAGGTGTATGTGTGTATTTTAGTTTTAGTCATAAACACAGCATTATTTCAATGTTTCTTCTTGCCTCCTTTTTAGATGATAGGTGTCAAGGCATATTTTATTGATTGTTTTATATTTGATGTTGTGGCTCTGCTATTTCCCACACCTCCAAATTTCCACATAATAAATCTTCTTGAAGATAATGAGCAAAAGGAAGAGGAAGAGGAAAAAAGAAATGAGAGTAGAAAAAGGAAGAGAAAAAGAACAGGGATGAAATTCTTCTCATTACGCTAAAAGACACTTGTTAGGGAGTCACAAAAATGGAAGGTTCCAGAGGCAGTCTTGTGTGGAGGATAGAGAAAGGAGCTTAAGTAGCCTATAAAGAAAAGGTGTTTTTCCCTCAGTGAATATCATGTAAATATTTAATCACTCCAATATTTAATCATTCCATATGTCTGTGTATGTGCATGTGCACACTGTGTTTGATTAAAACCTAACTCATTTGAAAGTTCTATTATGAAATCTTCACAAAATATTCCCCCCTCTAGCTTCTCCACCTCAAAAATAATGCTTTGGGTCATATAGTCCATTAGTAGTGATGCTGGAAATAAATTGTAGCTCTCCTAAGTCCCTTCACACATTCTACCCCACATTAAACTTATAAAAATTATCTAGGAAAAAAATTATCAAAATTCTTCCAACAACAGGAAAAACTGCTACATAGCATAATCTTGAGGAAAAGAAAACAACCTGCTAACATTGGGAGCTGGCCTGGCATACAAGCAGCCCTTGGTGCTCTCTTGCATATAAAGAACCTCACAACACCAACATAAGAGAAGGCCACTCTGTGACAGTGATGGACTAAGATTTTTTTAAAAAGACACTACTCTATAATCATGTCTGAACACAGAAAAAAAATACATGGACATTGTCCAAAGCACAAAAATGACCATACTCCTATCTTGGCCACGAAGAGTAAGTGATGTTACTTTACCAATTAGTTTTAGCTTTATTTTGAGATAACAATTTTAAAAGACTAACTTGATCATCTTTTTTATTTGGCCATCTGTGTGTCTTCTTTGGAAAAATGTCTTTTCAGGTCCTCTGCCCATTTTCAAATCAGATTGGTTTTTTGGTATTGAGTTGTTTAAGTTCTTTATATATTTTGGATATTAATCCCTTTCTGATATGCCATTTGCAAATACCTTCTCCCCTTCAGGGGGCTTTTTCTTTGTTGATGGTTTCCTTTCTGTGCAGAAACTTTTTATTTAGATGTAGTCCCAGTAGTTTATTTTTGCTTTTGTTTCCCTTGCTTTGGGAGACATATGTAGAAAAAAAGTTGCTATAGCTGATGCACCTGGGTGGCTCAGTCAGTTAAGCATCCAACTCTTGATTTTGGCTCAGGTCATGATCTCAGGGTCTGTGAGATAAAGCTCCACATAGGGCTCCACACTCAGCCGGGAATCTGCTTGAGATTCTTTCCTCTTCCCTCCTCCCCCGACTCACTCATGTTCAGGCAGTCTCAAATAAATACGTAAATCTTTTTTTAAAAGCTTGCTATAGCCAATGTAAAAAAAGTTACTGCTTGGGTACTCTTCTAGGATTTTTATGGTTTCAGGTCTCATATTCATATTTTTTTTAATTTTTTATTTTTTATCAACATATATTTTTATCTCCAGGGGTACAGGTCTGTGAATCACCAGGTTTACACACTTCACAGCACTCACCAAAGCACATACCCTCCCCAATGTCCATAATCCACCCCCTTCTCCCAAACCCCCTCCCCCCAGCAACCCTCAGTTTGTTTTGTGAGATTAAGAGTCACTTATGGTTTGTCTCCCTCCCATTCCCATCTTACTTCATTTATTCTTCTCCTACCCACTTAAGCCCTCATGTTGCATCACCACTTCCTCATATCAGGGAGATCATATGATAGTTTTCTTTCTCTGCTTGACTTATTTCGCTAAGCATGATATGCTCTAGTGTATTAAAAATATGAATATGATGCTAATGTTGTTTCATCTTATGGTGAAACAACATTAGCATCATATTCATATTTTTAATACATCTTGAGTTTATTTTTGTGTGTGGTGTTAAAAAGCAGTCCAGTTTCATTCTCTTGCATATAGCTGTCCAGTTTTCCCAATACTACTTATTAGACTATTTTTTCCCATTTGATATTCTTGAATCCTTTATCATAGATTAATTGACCATTAAGTGTGGGTTTATTTCTGGGCTGTCTATTCTGTTCTATTGATCTATGTGTCATTTTTGTGCCAGTACCATACTGTACTGATTACTATAGCTTCGTAGTTTATCTTGAAATCTGGAATTATGACGCCTCCTGCTTTGTTTGTTTCTCAAAATATCTTTGGCTATTCAGGGTCTTTTGTGGTTCCATACAAATTTTAGTATTACTTGTTCTAGTTTTGTGAAAAATGTTGGTATTTTGGTAGGGATTGCATTGACTCTGCAGATTGCTTTGGGTGGCATGGACATTTTAAGAATATCAATTCTTCCAATTCAAGAACTGGGAATAGCTTTCTGTTTTTTAGTGTTATCTTCAATTCCTTTCATTAGTGTTTTATAGTTTTCAGATTATAGGACTTTCACTTCTTTGGTTAAAATTATTCCTAAGTATTTTATTATTTTCAATGCAATTGCAATTGGTGTTTTCTTAATTTCTCTTTGTGATAGTTAGTTATTAGTGTTCATTGAAAGAGGAATAGAAGAGGAAGATGTGATATGTATGTGTGTATATACACATATACACATGTGTATGCACATGTATACTTACATTTACACTATATATATGTATGGTGTATATATGTACACACACATTTACACAACAGAACATTATGCAGCCATAAAAAAGGATGAGATTGTGCCATTTGAGACAACATGGATGGACCTAGAGGGTATTATGCTAAGTGAAATAACTTAGACTGAGAAAGAGAAATACCATATGATTTCACTCATATGAGCAATCTTTAAAAAAAATCAATAAACAAACTAAAATCAGAATCAGAATTATAAATACAGAATACAAGCGGATGGTTGCCAGAGGGGATGGGGTGGGGGGGTGGGCAGAATGGGTGAAGAGGAGTGGGAAATACAGGTTTCTAGTTATGGAATGAATAAGTCATGGGAATAAAAGGCACAGTATAAGGAATATTGTTATGATAATACCAATGTATGGTGACAGATGATAACTACATATAGTGAACATCACATAATGTATAAGCTTGTAAACTCACTGTTGTATACCTGAAACTAATGTAATATTGTGTGTTATGTATACTTAAATTTAAAAAGAAAGTTTTAAAAAGATGCAAAGTCAAATTTCCCCCACCTTCTGACATCACCCAATCCAGAATAAATCCTAGTTTGCTTAAATTCTTTACCTTAATCACATAATACAAACAATATAATAATAATAATGCAATGTAACAATGTAATAATTCCTTTTGAACATCCATTATATGGGGGTGCCCAAGACCACCCCTAAATTCAAAGATTCACAATTGACCACAGGACTCAGCATATAGTCATACTGATAGCCAAGATTTATTATGATAAAAGGATACAAAAAAAAAAAATAAGCAAAATGAAAAGGCCCATGGGTTAAGGCCACAAGAAACCAGGTGCAAGCTTCCAAGAGTCTTCTCTAAGAGATATCACACTACACACATTGCCTAAGCATTGAGTTGTGACAATACCTGTGAAGTGCTGTCTACCAGGAATTTCATTAAAGACTGAGTGCCCAAGGTTCTTACTGGGTCTGGCTACATAGGCCCCCAATATGTCTTCCAACCAGGGGAATTTCTGCCCCAGGGTTTCCAGTTTGGTCCAATTAATTCCGGATAGGCCTGGATTTTTTTTTTTTTTTTTTAGAGAGACTGCTAGATGGTAATAAGTTCCAAAGAGTTTTGCTTGCCTATGTCACCAGATCATCTGCTTTGTGAATGTGGGTGATATCTGGAGGCTCTCTGCATGGGAAGTACAACAGGACAACCCCTGCTATCTGTTAATCAGCATGGTTTGATGTGATCTTAGGGCCAGTAGTCAGTTTGAATTCAAAGCACTCTCAGAAGCCTGAAACATAACACTGGTACTTTTACTGGGGAGAAGGGGAAAGCTTCCAGTTGTTCTGAAAAATGAAGGTCTTTAATGCCTTACCACCCGTGCTCCATACCTCCCAAAAACAGTGCCTGGTTTGTTTGTTTGTTTGTTTGTTTTTCCTCAGTTGTTACAAAATCAATTTGTCTTATTCAGTGATTGAAATTTTTGATTTTCTGGGGTTTTTTTTTGTCTCATCCAGACCACTCACTTAAATTAGTTTTATAAAAGAGGGACCAAAGCATTTTCACAGAAAAATAATTTTATATGACTTAACAAAAATCATGTTCTAACCAAATTCTCCATTTTCAAAAATTTTCAAAATGTGTTTATATAACCCTTACTCATTTTGTTCTAATCCTTTATCCAGTGAGAACTTACAAAAAAATGCCATTCTGGAGATATCTGTATTTATTAAAGTATCTTATTGAGGTGTACTAGGAGAAAGGGGAAGGAAGTACAGTCAGGCTATCAGTCTATTGTTGCAAAGTGCAACTAGTCCAGAGAGCCAAACACAGCAAATCAACAGCATCCAGTCATCTCCAAAAATGGGTCAGGTGTCCAGTTTATCATGACTAGCTAGAGTAGTCCTATGCTGTACCTCCTCCAACTTGGAGGTTTCAGCTAGAATCACAAATTAAGAATACAATTATTATCTGTGTGTGTGTGTGTGTGTGTGTGTGTGTGTGTGTATGACAAGAACATATCCCAATAAAGTGGTTTCTTTAAAAAGATACAATTGGGCTCTATATGAGAAATAAAGAGCCATTCAACCGCTCAATTTTAGAAGGTCCCATTATAGAATAAGCCCTTTTCCATGGGCATCTGTATGTGACAGCAAACAATATAAAGGTTTCAGATTAGAGTCGGGTACAGGCAATCACCACCTGTGAACTCAGAACTTGAACCAAGCAAGAAGCATTTCTTAGGCATTAGAAAAGATAATATATTGTAAAGCCACACGATTGTGTTCCAAGTTCAAGGGACGCAAGGTTTTCCTAAGCCCTTTTTATCTTGTCAGTTTTAGAGTCTAACTTCACCTCCACAAAAATATGCACATCAAGACAAAATGCAATACTTCTAATGGTTAGACATTTGGTTTCAACAAGGGCTCATTAGCAGATTAAAAACTTTTATTTTTTCAAGTTTTTATTTATGGCGTGCCTGGGTAGCCCAGTCAGTTAAGCATAGGAGTCTTGATTTCGGCTTAGGTCATGATCACGGGGTCGTGAGATTGAGCCCCATATCAGGCCCCACCCTGGAGCCTGCTTAAGATTCTCTCTCTTCCTGTGCCCCTCCCCCACACCCACCCCAGCTCTCTCTCTGTAAATAAATAAATAAATAAATAAATTCCAGTTATTTAACATAGAGTGTAATATTAGCTTCAGGTTTGGAATGTATTGAGTCATCACTTACATGCAATACCCAGTGCTCATCATAAGTGCCCTCCTTAATCCCCATCGCCAATTTCACACAACCCCCACCAAAATCTCCTTCAGTAACCACCAGTTTGAGTTAGAGTTATAGTTAAGGGTTTATTTATTGGTTTGCCTCTCTTTCCCCCACACCATGTTCGTTTGTTTCCTAAATGCCAAATATGAGTGAAATTGTATAATATTTGTCTTTCTCTAACTTATTTTGTGTAACATAATACTGTCTATCTCCACCCATGTTGTTGTAAGTGGCAAGATTTCATTCTTTTTGATGGCAAGTAATAGTCCATGGTGTGTGTGTTTATACATATGTATTATGTATGTATATGTGTGTGTGTGTGTGTGTATATATATATATATATATATATATATATATATATATATATTACATCTTTATCCATTTATCAGTTGATAAGCATTTGGACTCTTTCCATAAATGTACTATTGTTGATAATGTTGCTATAAACATCAGGGTGTATGTATCCTTTGAATTCATATTTTTGTATTCTTTGGGTAAATACTTAGTAGTGCAATTGCTGGAGAATGGGGTAGTTGTGTTTTTGACCTTTGGGAAACCTCCAAACTGTTTCCCGGAGTGGCTGCACAAATTTGCATTACCATCAACAGTGTAAGAGGCTTGCCTTTTCTCCACATCCTTGCCAACATCTGTTGTTTCTTGCGCCATTACTTTTAGCCATTCTGGGAGGTATGAGGTGATATCTCATTGTTGTTTTGATGTGTATTTCCCTGATTATGAGTGATGCTGAGCTTCTTTGCATGTGTCTGTTAGACATCTCTATGCCTTCTTTGGCAAAATGTCTATTCATATCTTCTGCTCATTTTTTAATGTTTTTAAGATTTATTTATTTGAGAGACAGAGAGTGTGTGTACAGGAGGAAGGCAGAGGGAGAGGAGGTGTAATACTCAAGCAAAGTCAACCACTGAACATGGAGCCTGACTTGGGGCTTAGTCCCAGGACCCTGAGATTATGACCTGAGACAAAATCAAGAGTTGGACACTTAACTGACCGAGTCACTAGGCATTCCTCTTCTGTTCATTTTCAATTGGATTATTTCTTTCTTGGATGTTGAGTTTTTTAATATTTTATTTATTTACTTGACAGAGAGAGAGAGAGGGAGAGAGAGAGAGAACAAGCAGAGGGAGCAGCAGAGGGCGAGGGAGAGGAAGGCTCTCTGCTATGCAGGGAGCCCAATGAGGGGCTCGATCCCAGAACCCTGGGATCATGACCTGAGCTGAAGACAGACATTTAACTGACTGAGCCACCCAATTGTCCTTTGGATGCTGAGTTTTTAAGTTCTTTATATATTTTGGATACTAACCCTTTATCAGATATGTCATTTGCAAATACCTTCTCCCATTCTGAAGGTTGCCCTTTTGTTTTGTTGACTGTTTCCTTCACTGTGAGAAGTTTTTTACCTTGATGAAATCCCAATTATTCATTTTTGCTTTTGTTTCCCTTGTCCCAGGCAACATATCTAGTAAGAAGTTATTACAGCTGATGTAAAATAGATTTTTGCTTATGTTCCCCTCCACAATTTTGATGGTTCCTTGTCTTACATTTAGGTCATTCATCAATTCTGAATTTATTTTTGTGTATGGTGTTACAAAATAATCCAGTTTCATTCTTCTGCCTGTTGCTGTCCAATTTCCCCAACACCATTTGTTGAAGAGACAGCCTTTTTTCCATTCGATATTCTTTCCTCCTTTGTCAAAGATTACTTGACCATGGAGTTGTGAGTTCATTTATGGGTTTTCTATTCTGTTCCATTCATCTATGTGTCTATTTGCGCCAGTACCATACTGTTTTTTTTTTAAAGATTTATTTATTTATTTATTTGACAGAGAGAAATTACAAGTACACTGAGAGGCAGGGAGAGAGAGAGAGAGAGAGAGAAGGAAGCAGGCTCCCTGCTGAGCAGAGAGCCCGATGTGGGACTCGATCCCAGGACCCTGAGATCATGACCTGAGCCGAAGGCAGCGGCTTAACCCACTGAGCCACCCAGGCGCCCCCATACTGTTTTGATCACTACAGCTTTGTAATATAACTTGAAGTCCACAATTGTGTTACCTCCAGCTTTGCTTTTCTTTCTCAAGTTTGCTTTGGCTATTCCAAGTCTATTGTGGTTCCACACAAATCTTTGGATTTGTACTTGTTCTGTGAAAAATACTGTTGGTATTTTAATAGAGATTGCATTGAATACATAGATTGCTTTGGGTAGTACAGACATTTTAACAATATTTGTTCTTCCAATCCATGAACATTGCATGCTTTTCCATTTCTATGTGTCATCTTCAATTTCTTTCATCACTGTTTGATAGTTTTCAGAATACAGGTCTTTCACTTCTTTGGTTTCCACCCTACTCTTCCTACCCCCTCCCCTCCAGAAACCCTCAGTTTATTTCCTGAGATTAAGAGTCTTTTATGATTCATCTTCTTCCCCGATCCCATCTTGTTTCATTTTCCCCTCCCTTCCCCCCACGACCCCCTGTGCTGCCTCTCAAATTCCTCATATCAGAGAGATCATATGATCTCTGACTTATTTTGCTTAGCATAATTCCCTCTAGTCCATCCATCCATGTCATAGCAAATAGCAAGATTTGGGGGTGGGGGGTGATGGCTGCATAGTATTCCATTGTATGTATGTTTACACACACACACACACACAGACACACACACACACACACACACATCTTCTTTATCCATTCATCTGTTGATGGATATCTAGGCTATTTCCATAGTTTGGCTATTGTGGACATTGCTGCTATAAACATGCCAGGTGCATGTGCTCCTTTGGATCACCACATTTTTATCTTTGGGGTAGATACCCAGTAATACAACTGCTGGGCCATAGGATAGCCCTATTTTCAACTTTTTGAGGAACCTCCATACTGTTTTCCAGAGAGGCTGTACCAGCTTGCATTCCAACCAATAATATAGGAGGGTTCCCCTTTCTCTGCATCCTTGCCAACACCTTTTATTTCCTGACGGGTTGATTTTAGCCATTCTAACTGGTTTGAGGTGGTATCTCACTGTGGTTTTGATTTATATTTCCCTGATGTTGAGTGATGCTGAGCACTTTTTCATGTGTCTGTTGACCATTTGGATGTCTTCTTTGCAGAAATGTCTGTTCATATCTTCTGCCCATTTCTTGATTGGATTATTTCTTCTTTGGGTGTTGAGTTTCATAAGTTCTTATAGATTTTGGATACTAGCCCTTTATCTGATATATCACTTGCAAATATCTTCTCCCATTCTGTCAGTTGTCTTTGGTTTTGTTGACTGTTTCCTTTATTGTGCAAAAGTTTTTTATCTGAAGTCCTGATAGTTCATTTTTCCCCTTGCTTCCCTTGCCTTTGGTGATGTTTCTAGAAAGAAGCTACTGCGGCTGAGGTCAAAGAGGTTGCAGCCTGTGTTCTCCTCAAGGATTTTGATGGATTACTGTCTCACATTGAGGTCTTTCATCCATTTTGAAGACTCAAATTTTTGTGTGTGGTGTAAGAAAATGGTCCAATTTCATTCTTCTGCATGTGGCTATCCAATTTTCTCCGCACCATTTGTTGAAGAGACTGTCTTTTTTCCATTGGACTTTCTTTCCTGCTTTGTCAAAGATTAGTTGCCCGTAGAGTTAAGGGTCCATTTCTGGGCTCTCTATTCTGTTCCATTGATCTATGTGTCTGTTTTCATGCCAGTACCATACTCTTCATAATTACAGCTTTGTAATAGAGCCTGAAGTCTGGAATTGTGGTGACACCAATTTTGGTTTCCTTTTTTCAATATTCCTCAGACTATTCAGGATTTTTTCGGGTTCCATACAAATTTTAGGATTATTTGTTCCAGCTCTGTGAAAAATGTTGGTGGTATTTTGATAGGGATTGCATTAAATGTGTAGATTCCTCTTAGTAGCATAGACATTTTCACAATATCTGTTCTTCCAATCCATGAGCATGGAACATTTTTCCATTTCTCTATGTTTTCCTCAATTTCTTTCCCGAGTACTTAATAGTTTTCTGAGTACAGGTTCTTTGCCTCTTTGATTAGATTTTCTTTGATTTCCTCGTTGACACATTCATTGTTTAGTAGTATGTTGTTTAACCTCCATATTATTTGTGGTCTTTCCAAGTTATTTCTTGTGGTTGACTTCAAGTTTCATAGCATTGTGGTCAGAAAACATACATGGTATGATCTCAATCCTTTCATACTTGTTGAGAGCTCATCTGTAACCTAGTATGTGATTTGTTCTGGGGAATGTCCCATGTGCACTTGAAAAGAATGTGTATTCTGCTGCTTTGGGATGAAATGTTTGGAATATATCTGTTAAGTCCATCTGTCAAAGTGTATCATTCAAAGCCATCACTTCCATGTTGATTTTACATAATCTGTTGACGTAAGTGGGATGTTAAAGTTCTCTACTATTATTGTACTAATATGAATAAGTTCTTTTATATATTTGGGTGTTCCCATGTTAACTATTTGCCATTGTTAGATCTTCCTGTTGGATTGTCCTTTTTATCATGATATAGTGTCCCTCTTCATTTCTTGTTACAGTCTTTGTTTTAAAGTCTGGTTTCTCTGATACTAGTATTGATACTTTGGTTTTCTTTTGACATCCATTTGCATAACAAATATTTCATCATCCACTCACTTGCAGTATGCAGGTAACCTTAGTTCCAAAATGAGTCTCTTTTAGGCAGCATACAGATAGGTCTTATTTTCTCATCCATTCTCACACCCTATGTCTTTTGGTTGGCACATTTAGTCCAATCATATTCAGGGTAATTATTGATAGATATGGATTTAGTGCCATTTTATTACTTGTTTTGTCATTGTGTCTGGAGATTTTCTCTGGCCCATTCTTAACTTTGTCACTTTTGGTATTTCCTTTTCACTCCAAGAGTCCTCCTTAATGTCTCTTGTAAGGGCTGTTTTAGGGATCATGAACCCCTTTAGTTTTTGTTTGTCTGGAAACTCTTTCTCTCTCCTTCTATTCTGAATGATAGCCTTGCTGGCTAAAGGATTCTTAGCTATAGATTTAGCACATTGAATATATCATGCAACTCTTTTCTGGCTTGCCAAGTTTATGTTGAGGTATCTGCAGCTAGCCAGTTAGCTAGCTACAAGGGTATTCCCTTTGTCTTGCTGCTTTTAGGGTTTTGTCAACTTAATTACAATATGCCTTGGTGTTAGCCTGCTTTTTGATGAGAGTTCTCTGTACCTCCAGGATCTGGATGTCTGTTTCCTTCCCCAGATTAAGGAATTTTTCAAGTATTATTTCCTCGAATAGATTTTCTTCTCCTTTTCTCTCTTTTCCTTCTTTTTGGACTCCTATAATAATAATGTTATTACATTTAATGGAGTGACTGCATTCCCTAAATCTATTCTTGTCTTCCATAATTCTCTCTTTTGTTCAGCATTATTTTCCATTATTTTATCTTCTATGTCATTTATTCATTCCTCCACTTCTTCCATACTTGTTTTCATTGCATCCAGCCTATTTTGAATATCAGTTATTGCATTTTTCATTTTTGACTCATTGTTTTTTAACTCTTTTATCTCTATGGTAAGGGCCTCCCTGAAGTCTTCCATTGTTTTCTCAAGCCCAGCAAGTATCCTTATGATACTTTGTTGCCTAAATTCTCCATTAGGCATATCACTTATATCTGTTTTGCTTAGATCTCTGGCCATGACCTTGTTCTTTCATTTAAAATAAATTCCTCCATCTTGGCATTTTGTCTAAGTCTCTGCCTTCTTCTGTTTCAGAAAAGCCCATTATGATTCCTAGTCCTTCAAGTAATGGCTTTATGAAGAGAAGATCATATAGTATCCAAGGTCTGGTACTTCAGGGAATGTCTCTGGTGTGTGCTGTTTGCATTCTGCTGTTGTGTTTTAGGTGTTCTATCCTTTAGGCTAGTTGTCTTCAGAAGCTCTCCTTGCCTGCACTGGACAATGTTTGGTCCTTCGCCAGAATATGCCATGCTTTAACTAGGTGTGCTCTGGTCTGCTTGTTAAATGAGACCTGATAACTGCTTCCACTAGAACTGAAGGTCTGCAGAATTCTCTGGTCAGGACACGTGTGTGGTATGGGCACAGGTTTCTTCTGGGGAAGGCGCCCACTGCACTGGGACTAATGCAAACTTGACCAAGAAGGGCAGTATTGCCAGAGCACAGGGGTATGGTTCTTGGATTCTATGGGTTCTATGGTTCTAGTGGGTTAGGCAGCCAGTATCAGTGCTGTGCTTTTTACCACAGGTGGCTCTGTGTTTATGCTGAAGGGCTGGGGAGGGAATTGGTACCAGGCATCTCCTTTGTCCCTGGATAGGAGTCTCTGTTCATTCTGCCTCTCAGGCATGCACTCTGAGAAGAGCAAATAATCACTCTGTGTGCCACATCTTTTCTTCATATCACTGTTTCTAAGTTGTCTGCCTCTGGATTGTTGCCTGCCTTCTTTCCAGGAGTAGGTCAATGCCCTCAGCACTCTATCAAAGCCAAGACCCCTGACCTTTAAAACTCCAGTCTTTATGCCCTGCTGGTTGCAAGAACCCATGGAATTCAGCCCCTCTCATTTTCCCAGCCAATGGCTTTGGGGAAGTGGTCCCCTTGTATGGTCCCCTGTGTGCTCCTCTCTCTCACCTTCCTCTGTGATCAAAGTTCCCTACCCTCATCATCACCTGCGACCTCTTTCTTCCTGAAACCACATTCTCCACAATTCTTACTTTCTTCAAAATGGCTTCTTCTCCCTCTTTACTTGTGGAGTTTGTTCTGTCAGTCTTCAGGTTTATTTCTGGGGTATTTAGTATGATTTGATAGCTATCTGGTTGTGTTTGAGAGATGAGACAAGCCTAGGGTCCTCCTACTATGCCACCACCTTGGCTCCCTCTCTAGGTATTTTCTTTTGGTATAGAATACTAGATTGACATATTGATTTTCTTTTTCATCACTTTAAATATACTGTTCCACTATGTTCTTCCATTGTTTCATGAGAATTCAGTGATAATTCATCTTTATTCCCCTGTAACATGACTTTTCCCTCTCTACTTGTTTTTAAGACACCATTTTTCACTGGTTTTCTATAATTTAATTATGTCATGCTTTGGTACTGTTTTATTTGTTTTGTTTTACCCTGTTTGGGGTACAAATAATCATGTTTTATCCATAGCATGAGCTTATTTGTCCCGTGAGTGTGAGCACCACCTATAGGCATTCTGCCCGGAAAATACAAGGATTGTGGCCACCCTCTGCTTGTTTTGTTGATTGGGCTATCAGAGGAGAGAAGCTTGGCTATCAGTTTGCATTCAAAGGGTCCCTAGAAAGTTGTTAAAACAATAAGGGACACTTTTATTTGAGAAGAGGGGAAGGCTTCTGGTAGTAGTTTCGAAAAACAAAAATCATAAATATTTCTCCACCTTGGGGTCTAAAGGGTTTTTCTTCTTGTTGTTTCTTTGTTTGTGTCTGGTATATTAACCATGTTTCTAGCTTTTCAAAACTTTATGCTTTAACATCTACCCTATGCCAGACACATCTTGTTCTGAACAACCTGATAATATGCCTATGTCACTTTGTCTTCCTTCATACCTCCATCATTGCCTCACCTCTCCCCTCCTCTGGAGGAGATCTCCTTTCAGAGGCATACTTTTCAGATACAAACTAACCAGTCCACATCCCCAACTATCTCCTTTATCAGGCTCTCACCCTGCAGGACATTATATATTGTTCCTAATCACTCCAAGGCCAGACCCAGACAACTAGGGACAGCTCCTATGCTACAGAATCTGCTAATATTATTCAAACTAGCCAATACTAAGCATGTTTACTCTGACTCGCCCCTTCCTTTCTACAGAAATCACAATAAACGTTCTTGTCTACAGTTCCTCCCTCTCCTTCTGCTTTATCACCTACTCCTGTGCTTTCCAGTATGGCTTATGGTGTTCCCCTCCTCTAGGGTACTATAAATAATAATCTTTTTTTCTTTTTCTAATTTAATTTTATTTTTTCAGTGTTTCAAGATTCATTGTTTATGTACAACACCCATTGCTCCATGCAACACCTGCCCTCCTTAATACCCACCACCAGGCTTACCCATCCTCCCATCCCCCCTCCCCTCTAAAACCCTCAGTTTGTTTCTCAGAGTCCACAGTCTCACATGGTTCATCTCCCCCTCCGATTTCCCCCACTTCACTTTTCCTTTCCTTCTCATAATGTTCTCCACATTATTCTTTATGTTCCATAAGTAAGTGAAACCATATGATAATTGACTTTCTCTGCTTGACTTATTTCACTCAGCATAATCTCCTCCAGTCCCACCCATGTTGATGCAAAAGTTGGGTGTTCATCCTTTCTGATGGCTGAGCAATATTCCATTGTATATATGGACGACATCTTCTTTATCCATTCACCTGTTGAAGGGAATCTAGGCTCTTTTCACAGTTTGGCGATTGTAGCCATTGTTGCTATAAACATTGGGGTAGAGATGGCCCTTCTTTTCACTACATCTGTTTCTTTGGGGTAAATACCAAGTAGGGCAATTGCAGGGTCATAGGGAATCTCTATTTTTAATTTTTTGAGGCATCTCCACACTGTTTTCCAAAGTGGCTGTACCAACTTGCATTCCCACCAACAATGTAAGAGGGTTCCCCTTTCTCCACATCCTCTCCAACATTTGTTGTTTCTTGCCTTGTTAATTTTGCCATTCTAACTGGTGTAAGGTGGTATCTCAATGTGGTTTTGATTTGAATCTCCCTGATGGCTAATGATGATTAGCATTTTTTCCATGTGTCCTGTAGCCATTTGTATGTCTTCATTGGAGAAGTGTCTGTTCATGTTCTCTGCCCATTTTTTGATATGATTATCTGTTTTTTGGATGTTGAGCTTGAGGAGTTCTTTATAGATCTTGGATATCAGTCCTTTGTCTATAGACATTTGTGAATATCTTCTCCCATTCCGTGGGTTGCCTCTCTGTTTTGTTGACTGTATCCTTTGCTGTGCAGAAGCCTTTTATTTTGATGAAGTCCCAAAAGTTCATTTTCACTTTTGTTTCCTTTGCCTTTGGAGACGTGTCTTGAAAGAAGCTGCTGTGGCCGACATCAAAGAGGTTACTGCCTATGACCATTCTCTTATACCATACACAAAGATAAACTCAAAATGGATATAAATAATCTTATCAGTGACAATTATTTCTGGGTCCATTGGTCTTACTATACCTCAAATTTTCTTTTAATATACTACATTTTAAAACAATTGGTACAGCAAGCAAGGCAGTTTGGACTCAGACTGGAATGACATGCTCTTAGATGCCTCTTGGCTTATTAATTGATTTCACCAGATGGGCAGCAATAGCAGGGTATCACTTGCTACAGTGTGTGTGTTCTGGCCACTACTGTTTGTTGTATTTGCCAGGTGTTGCTATAGATTATCACCCTGATTATGGAACTCAAGAGCTTTGTCTTCTCCAAGTTCTAGTCTGAGTTAGTTGCCTAGATTCTGGAACAAGACTCCTGGAGTCACTCCTTTATATTGACTAGCTAAGTTTATAAAAATTCCTCTTTAGGGAGCATGGTGCAACAACTCTCCTAGTGAAGTGAGATAGGCCTGATAACCAACTGGGCAACACTAACAAGAGGTGGGGCAAGCTGAGTTCCTATTTCATTCTGCCCTGCTGAGTAGAGGGAGATTGCTCTTGAAGGTACTCCTCTGTTATGCTGGCCACACAGAGTTAGTGTAAGGGCATTCATCTACCTTCCCATGCTGCTGCTGCCATCTGGTGAAACGAATTAATAAAGCAAGAGCAATCTAGTGGCATACCATTGCAGTCTGAGGTCAACTATCCTGCCATGGCATCCCACTCACAGTAGGTGTTTATCTGGATATAAACTCTTGTGTTGTTGCTTGCCTTGCTGCTGTTGAAATTTGTCCCAGGGGGTATAAAGGATCTTATCTTTAGGGATCTGTGATACAACATTTAACAAAAAAGGAAGAAGGCAAAGAACACTGCATTCCATCTTATCTTAGAACCCAAGATGGAGTCATACAATTAATTTAGGAGTGCAAAACACTTGCATAGTGCAAATGGGCCCTACTGAGTACTGATACATATTAACATGTAAAGGGCCTTATATTCAAGACCTGAAGTCCAAAACACTCTGACAAGGTCTAAAGAGCTCTCTTAGTTGCTGAACCTGATCCCAGTGAGGTTAATAGGGATATCCTAGAGAAGGAGACCACTGCCTATGAATAGAGCCACTTGGGGTCACCATGAGTTTATTTTGTAAACACCCAAATGGTCAAAACAGTCGGGGACAGACAGGAAACTAAAAATAAATTTACCTGCCTAGAGATACATGCCATTCTAAAGGATGAGACTGATACTTCCAACAAGGGAGCTAACATCACTGTCTCAAAGACAGGCTGCTATAGCTCCCTAAATACAAACCCCAGCCTCCGGGAGGTGGATTAGGAAGCCTTGGAACAAGAAACAACTGACTATGAGCCAGGCCGTGAAGCCCCTTCCTATACACTCTTAGAAGGTCTTCTGGTTATCAACCAGAAGGTTTTCAACCAGAAACAAGAATTAAAAACCACAGCTGTAGGAGGCTAGAAACCCAAACAGAAAAAACTAGAAAACAACAACAACTTTTAGATAAAGGAAAGAAAATAAGAGGTAAATATATATATATACATACATACACATATAAACACACACACACACATATATATACATACATATATACTACATTTATATATTTAAAGTAGTTTAATATATAAATGTTAAAATGTTATGATACATAAGTAATAAATATATATTATAAAATGTATATATAAATATGCAAATATTCATATATATGTTTATATGTAAGCAATGGTCCATAATTTGACCCAATAGGAAATCCAGAATTACTAAAAGGATTTATATAACAAAAATATAAAAGTTAAAAAGGCACTGATTGATTTTTATGCCTCTACAACATAGCTTCTAAATTAATTTTAGCATTTGTTAAAATGCAACAATTGATAAAACTTTATGGACTTAATATTAAGGTTCAAATTATGGTTATAGCTTGGGGTCTCACCAAATTTAAATATTGTACCTTTTATATTAGGAAAACAACTAAATTCAAAATAGAAAAGAAATAGGTACACCTCATTTTAACTGGAGACTTGTCAATATTTCCCATAGTTTTAGTACCCATTGCCCGAATATATTTCAAAGTAGACATGGTAGCTTTAGCACAATGCATTAAAAATATTATCAAATAGTAATAGATTACAATTAAATTAAATCTTTGACAGTTACAAATTGGCTTGCTAAGACACAGATTCCCAGCTAAAATTGTTAATACAGCCTAATGTAAGTTAAAACAGAGTCTTCAGGGATTAAAAGTTAGTGTACAAAACTTAGAGGGATAATTATTCCCACTCCTCTATTTAACAGTCCAGTTTTGCCTGTTTTTATACATGGAAAAAATAAATGGCTCATGGTAGATTACTATAATCCATGGTCATTGCTGTAGTCTCATCCATTAAGTCTGTCCTACCCAAATAATAAAATTAGCTAACTCTACCAAAGCAACAATTGGCAAATGTTTTGCTATTATATATTTGACTAATAACATTCTATTCAGGGCCTCTCAGCTTTAGTTTGACTTTATCTTCAGTGAGACACAATATACCTTTTCTAGGCTACCCATGAGTACCTATGGGGTACTTCAACAATTTTGCCATAACCCAAAATAGTTTTGGACATGATCTTGACTGCAACCACTTTTTTCCAGCAGTACTGGTATGAATGACATTGCATTGATGACATCCTTCCCCAAGGAGATTCATTTGGCACACTCAATAATGACATGCAAGTTCTACATCTCACTTTTGGATTCTGGTGTCAACATAGTCTTCGTTTACAAATTTTACTTAATCTCACTCATGCTGCTGCTTTCAAATTAGTCCAGCTTAAATGGAGCCCCCTTCAATGAAAGTCTCTAAGATCTGCCCAAATTAAAATTAACAAATCCTCCCACTTAGTGTCTTTGGAGATTCTTTCACTGTGGAGGTTCTAGCAACCTCTCCTCACACTTCCTGATGTCTCTGGATCACCTATGATGGCTGTAAATTGTCCAAGTGCTTCTGATGTAAAACCTACCCCTTTCTGTCCCATGATATATACCATTAAAACAAAAATTTCCTCCTACATAGTGGGATATTCTGGAAATAGAGGCTTTAACATATCCTGAGCCTGTGACTCCCCATACCGATGCTTTGGGTCATGGAAACAACACCCACAAGCTTAGCACAGCTACTGAGATCTCCTTAATACAGGACGAGGACAAACTTGGGCCCTCTGGAATATTCCACATTATAGGAGAGGGTGGCCTCTCCTGTCCTCAGTTCTTTGCCAGATTCCATGGTATTGGAGGAGGTCACCCTTCCCTCAGTCACTCAGCTACCTGGAAAGTCTCTTAGGATAAGCTGAGTGAATAGCAATCGAATTTGTAGACTGTATGAATGGCATTGCCACCATCATAAATAATGAAGCTCAGTGGAATGTTTCTGTTTTCCTTCCTTAGCTAAGATGACCCTGATAAAAGACAGAACCCAAGGGTCATCAAAAATGCCCAATCTTTAGGTAGTCATCTTAGCACCATATGCCCTGGTCCACAAAAGGCCCCATTTCACATTTATTACAAATGATTGGGCCACTGCCTAAGAGGTAAATAACTCTGGAAATCTCTTGCCTCAGAGATACACAAAATATAAATAAAAATTACACATTTCTAGTTATACTGTCTTCCAAAACAAGGCCTTGCCGGGACTCCTTATCACCTTTGTATCACAGATATTACTGATAGTAACCAAGGCATACACCTCAAAATACACAATATTGGCCTCTTAAAAAAAGCATTTAATAAAATTTTCATGTCCCTGAGGTCCCAGACAATGGTTTGAGAGATATAATGGGCTTCTAAGGCAACTCCTTTTAAAATTTGAGTCTAAGGGATGCCTGGGTGGCTCAGTTGGTTAAGCAGCTGCCTTCGGCTCAGGTCATGATCCCAGCGTCCTGGGATCGAGTTCCACATCGGGATCTTTGCTTGGCAGGGAGCCTGCTTCTCCCTCTGCCTCTGCCTGCCATTCTGTCTGCCTGTGCTCGTTCTTTCTCCCTCTATCTCTGACAAATAAATAAATAAAATCTTTAAAAAAAAATTTGAGTCTAATACATGGGCCCCTAAATGAGATTTATCTTACTCTAGGCCTTAATTTCTCTTAATTCAAGACCCTCTGGCTGACTCATATTTCACATCAACTTCTAAAACTGTTCCATCACCTTTCCTATATTTTAAAGGGTAAATGTCTCACTTACATGTATATAAATATTCACTATATATGAGGCCCTTTAATAACATCTATCTTTATAAATGTTTGATTTTGCCTCCATCCCATAAGGGCTGGAGGCCACTTCCAGAGCATGTAACTCACCTGGAACACATTAACCATAGATTGTTCCATAGGCCAAGTAGCTGCCCATCTGATATGAAACTCATTCAAACCTAAACTTCAACCACTTACAATGCCTTCCTGAATATTTGGATTATAAGGAGTGGATAATGAATCTAGGCTCTCCCTCTGATCCTCTCTAGGAAAATAAAGTTAGTACTCTTCAGCCATTCCTATAGACAGTGTGGACTACCAAAAAGACAATGAGTAAACTCTGCTTAGTAATAAAAATCACATTAAGAAATAATAATAAAATCAATACCTTAACAATGAATACTGTTACACTGAAAATAAATTTAAAAAAAATTTTTTAAATCAATACCTTATGTCATGAGGATGAAATCAGATAACCCCTCCCTGGTAATAATACACGTCAGAGGAGAATCAACATCAGGCAACAAAAGCCAGTCAGGTGCAACTATGCATCATTCTATTCACTGTTGGTCTCATTATTATTGGTCTGAATACTTTCACTGGTCTGCAATTCAGATGCCCAAATCCCATGTGTAAGTCAGTTTTAACCAAACATGGCAAAACCTGAGGTCCACATGCCATTGAATTTGGCTAATACAAATTCGACAACCCCAAAACCTCACTGGCTTGCTTGTCATCAACCAAACCAAGAACTGAGGCTAAAGGCCCAAAGTAATTGGCCAAATTAGAGGGCCTGCCTACAGGTTAATGCTGGAGCTCTAACCACAGCCATGATATTTTAAATGGCAATCAACCTGACTCACTATTAACCACAAACACCCAAAATAGGCCATAAAATTTAAATCATATTTGTAAAAGAACCCCTCTCATCACTCTTCTGGACAACCTTGGACTGTTGAAAACTTTTAGATTTGGCCCTTAATGGGAACCTTAATTGTACAAGTCAGGTCCTGGTATGTTCATGTGTTACAACAGTGTTTCAGAATGCCGACATTACCATTGCTAGCTGTATACACACAAGTCCCTTGACTTAAGAGATATTTACAAGTCAGGCTTTACATCACTGCTTTCAAGTTACATAAGTGCTTCAGCCTTGTTATAACACCATAGAGCCACAAAAACAAGACTGACATTAATCTGGATGGGTATCCACTTGGGGAAGATACTTCAGTCTGATATCTAGGAAACATCTCTCAGGCCCAGGGGCTCACCTCTAGAGATGGTATTACCTCAGACAACATGGCTCCAGTCTACAATCTCACTGCTGGGGATAACTTTACCTCTTGTGATGGAGACAAATGGATTGTCGATGCTAAAACTTCTGCCTCAGTAGTGCTTATGGGCTCTCATTCCTAAAGCATTGACCAAACTGGATATAGGACATATACTGTGTTTTTTCTTTGATATTAGGGATTTTATTATGTTTCCTGAGCTCACTATATGCTTTGTCCATATCCTGGCATATTTCTTACTCTGCCAAAATGTAAACCCCTATACCCCCATACCTAGAGGAAAATCTGGTAGGAGTTACTACCATTTGTGCCATTATAAAAATTAATGGGGATTATCGCTTTCCACAGGAAACAGTTGTTTCATATTAGTCAACCCCTCAAACCCCCTGGTGAGAGAGTTAATATTCCATGGTGCCTTTTCCTACTCTCCCCTTCCAACTTTCCACTATGAACACCACAACCACTCTTCCTCCTTAATTACAAACAGATATCACTAATCTTTACATAACTTTACTTAAACTATCAGTTCATATCCTTCAACAATACAGCTACCAGACCAACCACCTTTACACCGAAATGTTACTGTCAAATACACACACACACACACACACATATGTACACAAAACTCATACTTTTTAACACATTAAAACTTCACAAAGATATTTTGGAGACTCCAGAAATGTCAGATTCCAGATTTATTTTCTTTGCTAATGCCATATAAATGGATAACTCAGTTATGGACTAGCCTACAAAAACTCCTTATACTGCTTGCATTCCTCCTTTCTATTCTCATAACAAAATGTTTTCTGTGCTGTTCAGTAAAACATAACATGTTCTCTGAAAGGCTGCTCTCTCTTCAATGCAAAGATTCCTTAATTTGATGTTAAGGCACCATTGGGTCAATTGCATTAACCATATTTCTAGCTTCTTTAAATATGATGCTTTGACGTCTATCCTACATATAGATATGCCAAACACACCTTGTTTTGGGTAACCTGATAAGATGCTTAAGTCACCTTGCCTTGACCTTCTAGCTCCCTCACCACTCCTCTCCCCAACCCATATAATCTTTCGCCTGGGGGCACATTTTTCAAATACAACACCAAACAATCCAGAGTCCACATCCCCCAAACATCTCCTTTATCAAGCTCTTACACTGTGGATCACTATACACCTGCGCTAATTATTCCAGAGGCAGATACCTAACAAAAAGGGACAAGCCCTATGCCTCAAAACCTGTTGAAATTTTCAAACTAGCCAATCCTAAGCATATTTACCCTGCATTAATTGTTCCTTGCCCTCCTCCATGGCACAGCATGTCTCCTTCTCTTGGGATCTGTGAATAACAAACTATCTTTCCAATAGCAGTCATCTGCTAACCTGTTGCCCTTACTACAACTCAGATTTTCTCCTAAGGCACTATATTTTAAAACACCTGGGTTTTACTTCTTTTTTTTTCCCATTGTTACAAAATCAGTGTTCCCCATTAGGCGGTCATAACTTTGCATTTTTCCAATCATCACTTACTCTCATCCAGACCTTTTATCTGAAAAAGATAAAAACATTATCTTTTTATCTTTAAAAAGATAAAGTGTGTCTTCACAGGACAAAAACATATTCTACAGGAAAATATTTTAATAAAACGATAAAAAATTAAGGATCTCTTAGGCACTTTTTTGGATATGTATGTCAGCCTTGGGTTTCTCCTGGAGAAACTAAAGACACATAATGTCCACAGATATGGTCAGGACAAAATAATGAATTTTCAAAATTGAAAAAAATAGATTTACATTACTGTGCAACCCTTTAGTCTTGACTTTTACCTAGTAAGCTCTCTTAAATTACATACTATCACATGTGACAACAGCTGCATTTAATAATTAAACTGTCTTATTAAAGTATGTACCATCAAGAGAATGTTAAGGAAAATTATCAAGTTAGTTCATTGTTGTAAAGAGCAAACCATCCAGGAAGCCAAACACAAGTCAACTGAGGTGATACATTTCCAAAATGAGGTCTAGAGTCTAATCTATCAATAGCAGGTACAGGGGCCAGGCTGTTTCACATGCCTTTCTACACCTTGCAGCAATTCATAGAAAGTCAGAAATGTTATCTCTGTATCAGAAATATACAGCTGATTATCAGCTCGATTTCAGACAGTCCCATCAGATAGCAAGCCCTATACATAGGTATCTGCATGTGAAGCAGATGGTTCAGTCAAAATTCAGGGTGTTTTCATATTTACAGTCTCATAGAAAGTTGTCCTAATCCCAAGTCTAAGTTAGGTTCACTGAGTCTGTACCTGCTTTCACTTTGGCAAAGCTCACGTTGAGGTTGGACAGTCTATAGCAGGCGATATCATGTTTAAACTTGGCATCATGTTCAGACAATTAGGATCTGTAAATTCAGAATTCAAAAAAAAAAAAGCCAGTGTTACAAGCAATAGGAAAGACAAGATTCTGCAAGATCAGACAGTTTTGTTTACCTGTCTAATTGATAGGATAGTACTCAACCTTAGAGTCCAAATTGAGCCAATTAAAAAGCACCCATATTAGTATGAAAATTCATTAGCCTCTAAATGTTAGATATCTGATTTTTGCAAGAATTCAACAGGGAGCTAGGAATTGCTTTTTTAATAAAATGTTATATTAGTAACTTTGTCAAAATTCCAGAAGTTTGTCTTCATCTGGAGATTGCTTCCTTTTTTTTCCCCCAGAGGCTTCAGTTTGCATAAGTCATTAGTCATGAAAACTTGCTTTGTTTCCAATGCTTTAAGTGTTTAAATTTCAGCCCATCCACCAGCAGCAAATCCCACTTATACTTTTATTTTGGCAACTTTCTCTGATCTAGATGATTCTTCTAGCTTCTGTGAAATGAAAACATATTAACATTGTACATTAATTTTTTTCATACATCTAGATACAGAACCCACAAAACAACACAAAAGAGATTCTTACCTCCTTTTATTTACTTTATTTGAAATTTACCTAAACCTTTAGCAGTTAAATTCAGCTTTATAATATTAATAGCACAATGGCTGCATACCTGCTGTGGGTGCTGGGGTTACTGCAGAGAACTATAGAAATGGCTGGAGAGGAATTGTTCTAGCCCTAGAAATAGATTTAACCCTTTCAAATGGAGCATAGAGCAACTAACAATAATTTTTACTATAATTAGCTCACTCAAATCTCAAATTCTTGGGCCCTTTCCCTCCAACCTGGAGAACACACCCAAAACCAAAGGCACAACCAGGGCTACATTTTCTACCACTTAAGCAAGAGAAGTCTATACAGCCAGAGAATCCAATGTGCCAACTTTCCTGAAATTGACTTACACTTTAAAATCCCATTGATAATTTTTATCTCTAATAATACATTGTGGGTTCACTACTATTTCATAACACAGGTAGTAACTCCATAACCACCCAGACACCAAATTTTTTCATCCTTGGCCCATTCCTCCTTATTTTTCTCAATTAACAACATGGCCATATTTTATTGAGTTTGAGTTATTACATTGATTTGGGGGTCACCAAGCCTACCCACACATTTGGTGATACACTGAAAGGACTCATGTGACTCATATATAATCACATTCATGGCTGAGATTTATCACAATGATAGAGAAAAGAAACACAGCCAAACCAGTGAGAGAAAAAAATACAATTGGAATTGTCTTAGTCTGTTTGGGTTACTATAACAAAATACCATAGACAGATGGCTTATAAATAACATAAATTTATTTCTCATAGTTCTAAAGGCTGGACATCTGAGATTAGGATACCAACATGGTTGGATGAAGGTCCTCTTTAAGCCTGCAAAATTCTCATTATATCCTTACATAGCAGAAGCAACTAGGGAACTCTGTAAGATCTTTTTCATAAAAGCACTACTCCCATTCATTAGTTCTCCACCCTCATGACCTGCTCACTTCTCAAAGGCCCCACCTTCTAACACCATCACATTGGGTATTAGGATTCCAAATTTAAATTTGGGGGGTATATAAACATTCAGACCATAACAACGGTGAGCACAGAGGCAGTCTCTTATCATAAATCATATTATTTTATAAACAGCCTAGGAACAACAATGAGATAGCCTTTTCAGTTTGAGAACATATTAGAAGTCAAGATCCTAGACACCAGGCAAGGGTCAAACCTAAAAGCTCTGGTGCATTCTCACTTGCCTTTGCTTTATACTTTCCCCATTGCAGTGGTAGTCTTAAAGGGATGGCAATACCAAATTTCCATAATGGAACCATGGGTCCTAGCTCCAGAGAGAGTAGAGACAATCTTATTAACAAATTATTGTTTGTGTCTATTTTAAACCATCTTAAGGCAACCTGAAGAACTAGTATGAGATGCTTATCTCTGTTTTGCATAGCTGAAAACTCAAGTCAGAAAAGCATCAGACGCTGCTCAAAAACACTGCAAGCTAAACTAACTTGCAGAAGACTGAGATAAAAGATTATACTGGAAACACAACTGACTAGCTAAGAACCAGGAACAAAATCTGGGAAGAGTTCTTTGGGAAAAAGTAATATTTAAAAGGCTACACAGATGCCCAAGGGAAGGAATATTCATGGCCTGGCAAGATACATGTTCAGAAAAGACCTGAGAAGACCCTAAACTTTCACTGTAGGCTGATCCCTAGGGTCACTGCAAACCTAGCTAAGTGTGGAAGGAGTGCCTCACAAAAATGCAATATGTAAAGACTTGGAAAGGTTTTGATTACATATATTTTTTTTTCCTTTCCAGCTTCTGACATTCAAGAAATTATGTTTTAAAACATAAGAGGAACACAATCTAGGGACCAGAGAGTTCGGTGACCACAAATAACAATGAGTATGGTCTTCAAAACCAGGGAAATTTATGAAATAAATGGACAACCTTCGAGAATCTAAAAAAAAATTATAATAATAAAGCAAATCCTTGGGAAAGGGAAGAACTTGATCTCAGAGTTACCACTTCATAATATTCAAATATCCACTTTCAATAACAAAAGATCACAGAGCATATCAAGATATGGTAGAGTATGTCTTGTTCACAACAACAACAAAAAAGATAGAGACTTTCCCTAAAGAAATTCAGATATTGGATTCACTAGATGAAGACTTTAAAAAACACTTTAATATGTTCAAAGGAACAGAAAACATGGACCAAGAACTACAGAAGATCAGGGAAATTATGTATGAACAAAAAGAGATTATTTATTTACAAAATACATATTAGAAAAAGTCACCAGACACAAATTTTGGAGCTGAAAAGTAAAATAACTGAAAAAAGGAGTTCATAGAGGAGTTCAACAACAGATTTGAGTGAGTAGAAGAAAGGCTCAGTGAATATGAAGGTAGAACCACTGAAATTATCAAGTCTAAAATCAGAAAGGAAAAAGATAGAAGAAAAGTGTCCACAGCCTCACAGATGTATGGGAAAGAACAAAAGCAGGCCAGTAGGATACATTATGGGAGTCTCAGAAAAAGAAGAAAGTGAAAGGAACAGAAAGAATATTTGAGGAAATAATGGCAGAAACTTTCTCAATATGATGAAAAGTATTAATTCCAAGTCTAAAAAGTTCAATGAACTTCAAATATACAAAAATTTAAATAGACCCCCAATAAGACATACTGTAATCCAAAGCCAAAGCCGAACAGAGAAACTTGAAAGCATCAGCAGAGGAACAACATATCATACACAAGAGATCCTCAGTGCAATTAACACCAATTTCCCATCAGGACCCATCAAGGCTAGAAGACAGTGGGATGGAATATTCAAAGCACTGGAAGAAAAAATGTCAACCAAGAATTCTATATATACCAAAACTATCTTTCAGAATTATGGTGACAATACAACATCATCAGAAAAACAAAAGCTAAAGGAGTTTGATACCACCAGAACTTCCCTACAAAAAATGATAACAGTTCTTCAAATTGAAATGAAAAGACATTAGATAGTAGCTCAATTCCATAGGAAAAAATGAAGATCTTGATTAAAGGTAAATACACTGGCATAAATAAAAGCCAATTAACATTGTATTTTGGGTTTGGAATACCACCTTTTAATTCCTATAGGATTTAAAAGACAAATGAATAATACATTTATGTTATTGGGCTCAAAATTTTTAAAGAAATAATTGTGATGAGAACAAAATAAGGGAAATAGTCTATAGAGAGAGCTATACAGAGCTATACAGGAACAAAGTTAGTGTATGCTATTGAGCTTAAGAATCTATCAAATTGAATTACATTGTTATAAATGTAGGATATTAAATTAATCACAATGGAAGCCACAGATTAAACATATAAAATATATAACATACCTGTAAGTGAAAGGATAATTAAAATGTTTTACTACAAAAAATTGAACAGAAGAGAAGGCAGAAATGAAGAAAATGAGGGAGAAAAAGCTATAAGTTAAGATAGAAAACAAAGAGAAAATGGCAGAAGTCCAGCAATGTCTGTAATTACTGGAAAAAAAATGGATTTTACTGCACAATCAAAAACAGAGAACTGCCAAATGGATAAATAAATGTGATTCTACTACATGGTGTCTACAAAGATTCATTTTAGATCCAAAGACATAAATAGGTTGAAAGCGAACTGATGGAAAAAGACATTCCAAAAATAATAATAATAAATGGTAACCAGAAGAGAGCTGGGATGGCTATATGAATATCAGACAAAATAAACCTTAAGTCAAAAACTATTAAAAGAGACACAGAAGGACATTATATATTGACAAGAAGTCAATATTTCAAAAAGATAAAATAATTATAAATATATAAGTGCCTAACATCAGAATTACCAAATATATGAAGAAAATACAGAATTGAAAAGGGAAATAATTCCATAGCAATAACTGGAGAGTTCAATACTCCACTTTTAATTATGACTAGAACAACCAAACAGAAGATCAGTATGGAAATAGAAACCTTGAACAACTCTACAAAACAATAAGTTCTAAAAGACTTATAAAGAACATTATACTCAACAACAGCAGAAAACACATGTTTCTCAAGTGCAGATAGAACATTCTCCAGGAAAAACCTTATGTTAAACCACAAAACAAGTCTTAATAAATTGGATAAGGAAGATGTGGTCCATATACACTATGGAGTATTATGCCTCCATCAGAAAGGATGATTACGCGTCCATAGTCTCTACATATATGGCACTGCATCGGATTTGCCTCATCTTAATAAATCAAGCAAAGAGCGTTAATTATCATATGGTTTCATTTATTTGTGGAGCATAACAAATATCATGGAGGACAAGGGGTGTTAGAGAGGAAAAGGGAGTTGGGGTAAATCGGAAGGGGAGGTGAATCACGAGAGACTATGGACTCTGAAAAACAATCTGAGGGGTTTGAAGTGGCAGGGGGGTGGGTACCAGGTGGTGGGTATTCTAGAGGGCACGCATACCAGGTGGTGGGTATTCTAGAGGGCACAGATTGCATGGAGCACTGGGTGTGGTGAAAAAATAATAAATACTGTTTTTCTGAAAATAAATAAATCAATTTTTAAAAAAATTTATAAAAACTGAAACCATACAGAGTATCATTTCCAATCACAATGGAATAAAACTAGAATTCAATGAAAAAAGAAAAACGGGAAAATTTATGTAAATGTGAAAATTAAATAACACACTTTAAAAAATCAATTGGTCCAAGAATAAATCACAAAAAAATTAGAAAATAGTTAAATAGATGAATGAAAATGAAACCTCAAAATACAAACTTTTAGGATGCAGCAAAAGCAGTACTCTGCAGTAAATTTAGAGCTGTAAAAGTCTACATTAAAAAAACAAAGTGGGGGCGCCTGGGTGGCTCAGTTGGTTAAGCAACCACCTTCGGCTCAGGTCACAGTCCCAGAGTCCCGGGATCGAGTCCCGCATCAGGCTCCCAGCTCCATGGGGAGTCTGCTTCTCCCTCTGACCTTCTTGCCTCTCATGCTCTCTCTCACTGTCTCTCTCTCAAATAAATAAATAAAAATCTTAAAAAAAAAAAAAAAGAACTAAGTGGGTTGCATGGGTGGTTCAGTCAGTCAAGCATCTGTCTTGAGCTCAGGTCATGCTCTCTCTCTCTCTCTCTCTCTCTAATAAATAAATAAAATCTTTTTTTAAAAATCTCAAATCATTAACTTTACTGCTTGAGGAACTTTCAAAAGAAAAGTCAAGTAAACCCAAAACTAGCAGAAGCAAAGCAATTAGAGATAAGAGATTAGAGATAAAGTATAGAAAATCAACAGAATCAACAAAATCAAAATTTGGAGAAGAAAGATCCAGATCATAGCATAAGAAAATACTAAGCTCAGCTCCCCCCACAGATACAACATATCTACAACTACATATGGAATAATTCCCTCTGAAGGGTACCTAGAAACTAGACAAACAAAGCTTCCACAACAAGGGACAGCACCAAGATGGGTAGAAGAGGCAAAGATTTGGTCTTGAGGCACAGCATTCCATGGTCAGGAATGAAACATTTTTCTGAGGAGTGAGAGATTCGAGTTCCACATCAGGCAAACCCATAGATCTTGGACAAGAGAGATAAGGCCCCAAATATTTGGTTTTGAAAACCACAGGAAATACATCCAGGAAAACTAAACAACTGTTGGGAAAGGAAAATCTGCTCTTAAAATGTTGTGTGCAGACTCACTTGACCCAGAAACCAGTGCTAAAACACCACATAGAAAAGGAGAACATAGGTGAAGGATACCAACTAACTAATCTGGGAATGCCTGCTGGAGAGGCAGGAGACGGCAGCTTCCCACCCACCCCCCATCCTGGGACTTGAGACAGCACCGGCAGCCACTTTTGCAATCTCGTTCTGTTCTGTTGATCTCAGCACTGGTGGGCATCATTTTGGAATCATTCCTCTAGACCTTCATGCCAGGGATCCTGCTCCACTTGGAACCCTGCATAACACTGCACCTCAGCTGGACCTCACAACCAACAGGAAAATAAATCCACTCACCAGCATATCCACAGCATGCTCATGCCCACATGAGCCAGGCCTTCTCATGGACAGCTGGCTGGGCTTATACCCACCCAAGAGCCCAGCAGCAGAAGTCATGATCAAGCCTTTTAAGGGACATGTGAAACAAAACAAACCTGCAAACATTTACATTATATGGTCCCAAAAAAAGAAGACAGAGAAAGGGACAAATAACTTACTTGAAAAAAAAATAGCTATTAAAAAATCCCTCATAACCTGGTAAATGAAGCAGACGGAAACCAGAGTTCCAAAGAAGATGAACCTAAAGAAATCCACACTAAGACACATTATAATTAGAATGTCAAATAGTAAAAATAAAGAGAGGATATTAAAAGCAGTAAGATAAAAGCAATAGCTATATATTAGGGCATCTCCATAAGACTCTCAGCTATTTTTTTTCAGCAGAAACTTTGCAAGCCAGAAAAGAGGGGCATGAGATATTCTAAGTGCGGAAACACACAAATTTATACAGCCAAGAATACTCTACACTGCAATATTATTATTCAGAATTGAAGGGAAGCAAAAGCTTAAAGGAGTTCATCACCACTAAACTGGCTTTACAAGAAATATTAAGGAAACTTACTTAAGTGGAAAAAAAGGATATAAGAAGAAATTAATAAAATATATGAAAGAAAAGATATCTCTGGTAAAGGGCAAACATAGTAAAGATAGTGGATCAACTACTTACAAAACAAGTATGAAGATTAAAAAACAATATTAGTAAAAATAAAGTTTGTCTACAATAATTAGTTAAGAGATATACAAAAAGGTGTAAAATATGACATCAAAAATATATGGATTGGTGAGGAGTAAAGATGTAGTGTTTTTAGAATGCATTCAAACATATGGAAATGCCTACTTAAAATAGACTTCTATATACATAGTTTGTTACATATGAACCTTGTGGTAAACCAAACCAAAAATATACAATAGATACACAAATACAAAGAGAAAGGAATTCAAATATAATGATAATGTCTTCATTCACAAGGGAAATGAGAAAGAGAAGAAGAAAGGAATGGAGAACTATAAAAATACCAGAAAACAATTAACAAAATGGCAATAAATATATGCCTAACAATAATTACTTTTTTTTAAAGGTTTTATTTATTCATTCGACAGACAGAGATCACAAGTAGGCAGAGGCAGGCAGAGAGAGAGGAGAAATCAGGCTCTCTGAGGAACAGAGAGCCTGACATGGGGCTCGATCCCAGGACCCTGGGACCATGACCTGAGCCGAAGGCAGAGGCTTTAACCCACTGAGCCACCCAGGTGCCCCATAATAATTACTTTTAATGTAAATAGACTAAACACTCCAATCAAATGACATAGGGTGGTTAAATGGGTAAAAAAATAAATAAATAAAACCTAAATGCTGCCTATAAGAGACTCACTTCTAATCTAAAGACACAAAACAACTGAGAATGAAGGAATGGAGAAAGATATTTCATGCAAATGTAAACAAAAAGAAAGCTGGAGGAGCAATATATATATACTGAAAACTAAGGCTTCAATAAGAGGTAGAAAAGGGCATTTCATAATGATAAAAGGATTAAGAAGTACAATAATAATAGGGGTCCTTAACACCCCCACTTACATCAATGGACAGACCATCAATACATAAAATTAAAAAGGAAATACTGGCCTTAGATGACACATAAAACCAGATGAATTAAATATATACAGAACAATCTGTCTAAAAACAGCAGAATATACTTTCTTCTCAAGTGCACATGGAAAATTCTCCAAGACAGATCATTTGTCAGGCCATAAAACAAGTCTCAATAAATTTAAGAAGATTTAAATCTTATCAAGCATGTTTCCTGATCATAGCAGTATGAAATTTGACTTCAATTACAAAAAGAAAACTGGGGCAAAAAATACCCAAGGCAGGTGAAAATGAAAACACAACACTCCCAGATCTATGGGACACAGCATAAGTGGTCTTATGAGGAAGTTTGTACCAATATAGGCCTACGTCAAGAAATTTAAAAATCCCCAAATAAACAATCTAACCTTACACTAAAGGAACTCGAAAAAGAAGAACAAAAGCCTAAATTTAGTAAAAGGAAGGAAATAATGAAGATCCAAACAGGAATTAATAAAATAGTGACAAGGGGCACCTGGGTAGCTCAGTTGGTTAAACAACTGCCTTCATGATCCCAGGGCCCTGGGACTGAGCCCTACATCAAAATCTCTGCTCAACTGAAGCCTTGCTTCTCCTTCCCCCTGCTTGTACTCTCCCTGTGTCAAATAATTAAATAAAATCTTTTAAAAAATAAAATAAAGCAGAGACAAAAAATAGAAAAGCTCAAGGAAACTAAAACCTGGTTCTTTGGAAAAAATTAATAAAATTTTAGCCAGACTAATCAAGGAAAAATAAAGAGCCTAAATAAATAAAATTAGGAATGAAAGAGAAGTTACAACTGACACCACAGAAATACAAGAAGTTATAAGACAATAATACAAATGACTATATGCCACTAATTGGACAACCTAGAAGAAACAGATAATTATATAGCAACGTATAATCTTCTAAGACTAAATCATGAAGTAACAGAATTAATTATTAGTAATGAAATTGAACCAATAATCACAAACCTCCCAACATACCAAATGCCAGGACCAGATGGCATCACAGGCAAATTCTACCAAACACTTAAAGAAGACTAAATACCTATCATTCTCAAACTAGTCCGAAAAATTGGAGAGAAAGGAACATTTCCAAACTTATTCCTCAAGGTTGACAATACCCTGTCCAAATCCAAACAAAGACACTACAAAAAAGACAATTACATGATACTTTATGTGGAAAACCCAAAAGATTCTGCCCCCAAACTAGTAGAACTCATATAGCAATGCAGTAATGTGGCAGGATACAAAACCAATGCACAGAAATCAGTTGCTTTCTTAAACACTAACAATGAAACTGTAGAAAGGGAAACTAGAGAATTGATTCCATTTACCATAGCACCCAAAACCATACGATACCTTGTAATAAACCTAACCAAAGAAGTAAAGGATCTATACTTGAGGAACTACAGAATACTCATGAAAAGAAATTGAAGAAGACACAGAAAGATGGAAAAATATTCCATGCTCATGGATTGGAAGAAAAAACATAGTTAACATGTCTATGCTGCCCAGAACAACCTATACTTTCAATGCCATCCCAATCAAACTACTATGGGCATTTTTCAAAGTGCTGGAACAAATAAACAATCCTAAAATTTGTATGGAACCAGAAAAGACCCCAAATCGCCAAGGAAATATTGAAAAAGAAAAACAAAGCTGGAGGCATTATGTTGCCCAATTTCAAGCTTTATTACAAAGCTGTGATCACCAAGACAGCATGGTACTGACACAAAAACAGACACATAGACCAATGGAACAGAGTAGAGAGTCCAGATATGGACCTTAAACTCTATGGTCAAATAATCTTCAACAAAGCAGGAAAAAATATCCAGTGGAAAAAAGACAGTCTCTTCAATAAATGGTGCTGGGAAAACTGGAAAACTATGTACAGAAGAATGAAACTTGACTACTCTTTTACACCACACACAAAGATAAACTCAAAATGGATGAAAGACCTCAATATGACAGGAATCCATAAAAACCCTAGAGGAGAACATAGGCAAGAATCTCTTCAATATCATCCACAGCAACTTCTTTCAGGATACATCTCTAAAAGCAAGGGAAACAAAAGCAAAATAAACTATCGGGACTTCATCAAGATGAAAAGTTTTTGTTTTTTGATGACTTTGACAGTTTTGAGGAGGAGAATCAATTAGGTACTTTATAGAATACCCCTCAATTTTACTGTGGCTGTACCATTTAATGAGGGTTTCAGTTCCTCTACATCCTCACCAATACTTACTATTTTCTGTGCTTTTTAAAAATAAAAATAATAGCCATTATAATGTGTGAAGTGGTATTTCACTGTGGTTTTAATATGAATTTCCCTAATGATTAGTGATGTTGAGAATCTTTTCATATAATTCATTGCCACTTGTATATCTTCTTTGAAGAAATGTTTATTTAAATCCTTTGTCCTTGGGGCACCTGGGTCCTTCAGTCGTTAAAAGCTTGCCTTCGACTCAGGTCATGATCCCAGGGTCCTGGAATTGAGCCCCACATCAGTCTCCCTGCTCAGCAGGAAGGCTGCTTCTCCCTCTCCCACTCCCCCTGCTTGGGTTCCCTCTCTCACTCCCTCTCTCTCTCTCCCTGTCAAATAAATAAATAAATACAATCTTTAAAAATAAAAAAAATCCTTTGCCCATTTTTGCATTGGGATATTGTTGTTGTAAAGTTCTTTGTATATTCTGTATATTAATCCCTTATCCTAGATCTATGATTTGCAAATATTTTCCCCCATTCCGTGGATTGCCTTTTAACTCTATTGATGGTATCCTTAATACACAAAAGTTTAAAATTTTGAGGAAATCAAATTTATTTACATATTCTTTTGTTGCCTTTGCATTTGGTGTCATATCCAAGAAATCATTGCCTAAAGCCAATGTCATGGAGATTTTCCCTTATGTTTTCTTCTACAAGAGTTCTGATCTAACATTCATGTCATCCAGGTCCCAGAAAAAGAGAAAGGGTGTGGAACCTAAAATATATTCAAGAAAATAAAAGCTGAAAAATTCCAAAACCTGGCAAAAAACATAAACCTACAAGGGTCCTGTAATTCTATATTCTATTTTTGTACCTGCCTAAGAGTCTGTCATTATTTCAATAAAAAAATTAAAAAAGAGAAAATGACAAAAGAAAATGATCTCAAATCCTCTTGTTTGTGATCACTCAGGGATATAAAGCTATAAAACAGTAGCTATAATTTTTTAAACCCCTAGAATGTACCAAACCAATCATATGATTTTTTTTCCTCCATGACAATCCTAAGTGAAAATGATTATTATAAGAATAACCACCTAAGGTTTTATGGCTTGCTATGTGCCAGGCATTGTGCTATGTGCTGGATAGTCATTATCACAATGAATCATGAAAAGAATCTTATGACCTAGGCAGTACTAATTACCTCCATTGTATAGATATGGAAACTGGTGACCCAGATCACAAGCTCCATGGTAGGAACAAGAACCAAGATTTAAAACTTGAGGTTTAATAAAAAAATAAATTTAATGGTTTTTTTATTATAAATAAATCAGCAATAAATTTAAATTAAACCCATGCAAGAATAGGTCAGATTAGCTAAGTCTAAATTTAGAATATTTAAAGGAAAATGAGATTTATTTCCTATAAATGATTCCTGTAAATTAAAAATGAGATTTAATTCCTTTTACATTGTTAAACTACATTAAGGAGTTTTCTTAAAAAGCTTCAGCCTAGCTGTTACCATATATTCTAAATTGATGAGGTAACATACCTGAGGAAGGAATATGGTAATATCTATTCCTACACTAGTACCAAGCAGCTTTAATATGGGTAGAGGCATTTTGATATTAAGCAAACTAGCTATATCATTCATCATCAGTTTCACAGAAGACAGCATAGTGTGATGAAGAGCATGAGCAAGGAGATCAAATATGAACTCCTGAACCACTAATTGAATGGTACTGGCAAATTAAAATGTTTATATCTCAGATTTCTTGTCTGAAAAATGGAGATAGCCACCCTGATCCAAACTCTAGTGAGAATGTAGTTCTGAAAATTTCTAAAATACCACATCAACATACAGAAAGAGTATGCAAGTTAAATGCTTGACCATGAAATGCAAATGTCTTAAATTAGCTAATATGGATCTTAGTAAGTATAAGCACCTTTTCAATTCCTCTAAGCTGTAAAATAAAAAGTACCTCATCACAGTGAGAAAGGGAACTCATCACAATCCACTCACTCTTCCCTTAACCATAGGACTCCTGGCAAACTCTAGATGATATTTTGGACAACAAAGATTACAGTGTAAATACCATTTCTACTTGTTACTGAAATATTCTGCATTAAAACATGCACATACATGCACAGATGCAAGCATGCACATACATGGACACAATGTCAACTTTTATTACCTCCTATTACCTTGACAGCTGATGTAGAAATATCAAATGATAAAACACTCCATACTGCTTCCACCTGTTGTGAATCCTTCTGACCATGAGCTTCCACTCACTCTGGATCTTCCAGCTGTGTGTATGAGTGTGTGTGTGTGTGTATGTGTGTGTGAGAGAGAGAGAGAGAGAGTCTGAGAGCATGTTAATGTGAAATAGAAAATGTAAAAATACAGCCATCTTTTACCATTTTCATGAAATTACCTTGTGAAATTTTTATTTCAACACCAATCTTACAAAATAAGACTGGTTTGGAAAGCTTTTTTCTCACGTCAAGTGATACACTTGATTAGAATGCTGAACCTTTTGTATGTTTAAATACACAGATTCTGCACTTTACAGAAGCAGTGAATCACAAATAGGTGATTAACATATTACAGACTAATTTCTTCTACCAAATACACCTACACTAGTATTGACATTGAAGTACTCAGTAGGTGTCAGAACCAGTAATAATCCTTTTATACACACTATTGCTTATATAGATGTACATACTTGTATTTATACACTTGACCCAAATCTATCTTGGGCTTAAGGTGCCATTGTACTTCATCAACCAAAAGGATATCTATTCTGCAGGTATTTGAAATCAAAACCTCCCACAATGTCCAATTCTGGGACTCTCTTCTTGTCATCCACTTAAGTTTCTCTTTTCCAGAGGGGTGGGTCAGACCAAATGTTAACCACACCACGACCATCCCTCCAGGCTGCCACCTGTCTTTCTTCTTACCGGCACAGGCATTATTACACACACAATATGGTTTCATAAACCACAAGAGCCGGGAAGATGACTCACCCATTCCTTTTGACTGGCATAAGCGCACACGTGCGCGCGCACATACACACGCGCGCACGCACGACCGCACGCAAAAAGACCAAAGAGGAGACTCACAGTCGCGGCCTCCATGACGATTAAGCCCTGTCTCCCCCGCCCCCCTGTGCTCTCGCACACGCCCAGATAGAGAAGTTTCACCGGGGGGCCAGAATCCTTTATGACAAATGACCATCCCCCAACCCACCCCAACTTCCCTCCCACTTTACCACAACCCATGCGGGACCGTACGTGAAACACAAACATGCGCGCGTGCGCATACAAACATCTGCAGAGCCAGAAGTGAGGACGTGTGCGCACATGCGGAATGGAGGGTAGTGATTACACGTTGGCTGCCTGACCTGGAGAGTTTTTACTGTCTTAAAACACCCTGAGAACAGGTCCACAAGTGGATCATTAGAGTAGTTTTTTAAAAAAGCAGTCTGAGATTGTTTACTTTTGGACATTCTTTTCTCTTTAAAATCTGTATTATTTGGCAAAAAATATTCAGGGGAAATATATTTCAGAAAGGTGTTCCATGTAAATTTATTCTTTGTATTTATTTTTTAAAGGTTATATGCTTTAAAATAATCAGCTACATGTTGCACATACCTGTGTAACTAAAAAATAAAATCTGTCATATACCTATGGATGATATATAATTTTGTGATTCTTATTTTCTGTATCCTATTTTTCTCTGGTTTCCAAATATTTTAATTTAATAATGCACCATTGGCCAGTGAACAAATGGCCCGTGGTGAGTGTTGAGTTTGGTGTACACAGTTACAAAGATAATGAATGCATTCAGTGGTGAGGAAGTAACACCATAGTCACTATATTTTCTTCATCATTAACCAGGCTTGTTGGTATCTTAAGAACTCCTGCTAAATTTGCCATTTAGCTTCCTTAATATTTGCAGAAATTCTGGAGATTTTGTTATTAAAATGCAAAGTATATTCTTTCAGTTTTTGTAAATTAGAAAATAAGTTATAAGGATAATTATTAATAATTTAATAAAATTTTACTGCATTTTAAATTTTATTTATTTTATTTTTATTTTATACCAGTTTTGAATATTTCACAGATATAAGGTTAGTAATAATATAGATACACCTATATAGCACTCCCTATGTGCCATGAATATTTCAAGTACTTCATATAAACCAATTAAATCTTCATAATAATCTATTAGGTAGATGTGCAATTATTATAATTTTTACAGATATGAAAACTAAGACACATAAAGTAACTTGTACAAGGTCACCCAAGTAATAAGTTACAAAACTGGGATTTGAACTTAAGCAGCCTGACTTCAAAGACTAACCACTCTACCATATGATGTATAATGCTAAACACTATAATTTATACTATAAATTATTATGTACCCAAAAATGGAATTTAATTGTATTTAGGTAATTCAGTATATTCCCTGGGAATACCAAACTTCTAACAAGGCCTGATAGCCACCTCAACAACCTTTTCCGTACTGTATAAATGACACACTTTTTAAAGAACAATTATAAAAAGAATTAAGGTAAAAAATCCCATTCTTAGTCACACTTGGACACTAAAACCTAGTATAGACTTATTTGATATGTGGGCTGAAACTTATGGCCTACCCTCAAAGCCTAAAATTCCTTTACACGAGTCTAAACCCAAATCAAACGAACATCCATCCCAACACAAGCTAAGGGAGTGATGACAGCCTCAAATTTCATCCCTGAGAAGGGGTTAAAGAGAAGGAAATATAAAAAGCAGTCCCTGACATCAGGAAACTGGCCTGATCCTCACAGCTAGGCCATGCTATTCTTCTATTGGATATAAACCATCTCATAAAATACCAACCTCAAACAAGGCTATTCTGGGACTGTAATAAAGTGAGACAAAATAAGGCCTCCTAATTTTGTCTGAGCACAGGCAAAACCAAGGTCACTGTGACACTCACAAAATACCAAACACCACTGCCATTCTAGCTAAAATGAACGTCTACAACCTCTTTACCAGTTACAGCTATAGCCTTGTTCTAGCCTCTCCTCCCTATGGACGAGATTTATTGAACTACCAATCATTAAACTGTCCTACAATATAGAGTAAACCCCCACTTCTGTGGAACCTCCACCAAATCACACAACCAAAGCCCAAATTCTGCAGTGTTTTCTAACACTTACTTAATGATAACATACAATGTCTCCCCAGGACGTGTGTTTTCTCTATGGCAATAATGGAGACTATGGGTATGTTCAACTTGTTCAACTATGACAACTTGGGCATGTCCTTGTTCAACAATGGGTATATCCTTGATGGTCTTTGGCTGGACACCACTGATATGAGGGATAAAAGAAAGGGGCTGGCCTGTCCTTACAGAAAGGTCAGAAGCAGTTTTACTGCTCTATCTTATGGAGGCTAGAGAAAGGGACAGGAGGGACTTCAAGATGCCTAGCCCCCTCTGTGAAATAGAGGGAGAGATACACCCATGTTTCTGACTTTTTAATGCACAGTAACAGTAACTACAATTAAAAGAGGTCCAATCTTTTTTTGTTGGAGGGGAGGAGGTTGGAAAGGAGTCAGGCATTTAACAGAGGTCAAAATTGAGTGTAATGAAGAGTATGAAAATATTTATATTTATCAAGCATACATTGGAAGTATTTCCCAATTTAGGTGCCCCTATAATACTAAGCTGTTCCTATTTCCCTATACCCTGTCAGCTACTGCAACCCCAGAGAAAAGCAAGTGAGCATTTACCGTTGTCCCTTGGAGAAAGATTATATTAGAGGCGGGCCTATCCAGACAGGAAAAGGAAAGAAAAAACGTGTATCTTCCTCCTCAGTTTATTGTAAAGATGAGGCAAAGGTAAGAAAATCAGGCAGTGTTATAAACTTACCTCTCTAAGCCAAAATCCGAAGAAGGCATGTTCAATAATGGAGGAATAAGTCACAAGCAGAAGAGCTTTTGTTCCACTTTCATCTGTGGGATCACGTCACAATCACCTGGGATGGAAGAGTGGATAGGCAGCAATAACGAGACACAGTTAGCACTTCCTAGCCTCTTTCAGATCTCACATGGCTTGGAAGAGATTTAAAAATTCCCTGTTTTTCCCAGAGGGATAGATGTCCCCTTCACAGAGTATGACAAAATGGGAAGCCAAACCTCTGGGTTTCCACATGTGAAGAAGACAATGTCAGCTCTGAGACAATTCGGCTCTCTAACCAACCACATCCTATTTCTCCAGTCAGTGCACCCCTCCCCCCACAAACATCATAAAATAATATAAGCCCCTGTACATCTAGATGGCATTGTGGAAGGGTAGGTAAATCTGAAATATAGACTAACATACAGGAGCCTGTTATATATAACAGTGTTTAAATATGGAATTTACTGGACCAAAACTAAGATTTTTATTTCCCTGCAAACTTGGGGTATGGAGTGGGACTCAGGATTAAAATTAGATGAGTCATAAAATCTGATAGTTTCTTTGCACATCTAAGTACGGTATTAGTAAATCTGCATGCATATTTAAACAGAGAAAAATAACAGAAAATAAGTCAAGACATTAACAGTGTTTACATTTGGGGAGTAGGTATATGGATTTGAGTTTAATTAATGTATTTTTTAGTATTTTCCAGATGTTTCCCAATGAACATAATATTTTGGAAGGCAGCTATGCTCAACACTATACCACCAACGCTCCAATGAACATAATACTTTGATGAGAAAAAAAGATCAGTTTTAAAACAGGAAACACTCTGAAATTTTTATTTATTTTATTTTGCAGTAAAGAACATGAAAAAAAAACTTCAAAATGGTAACATGATTACTTCCAATGAATGATTAAATGTACTATAGGAAGAGAAATTATACACTGTAATTACAGTTTACATAATTACACAGAACAATATGTGGCAATCTCTTGAGAGTACTGTGATTAACACTTCACTGATACACACCAACCTCAATATAACTAAGTTTTATTATTTACAATTGTCACATAAAATACAAGAGCTTATGGACAAGCTGTGATTAACAATAAATGTGGTTTTGCCTGAAATTCCTAACCATATGCAGGCTCCTTAAGCATTCAAGTTTTAAATTCTACTGTATTTTTATCACAAAATGAAGCAGGTACAACAGAATTAAACCTACTAGATAAAGGACTAAGAAAACACGAATATAAAAACCAAACAACGGCAGAAAACCTTGGGTTGGTTCTCCAAGATTTTCTTTCTAAATAGATGTTGATCTCATTTAGCAGTTACGATAATATTCACAGCCACAGACTAATAGCTACATGATAAAAGGACTTCAGACGGAGGATTAAACTACACAGCACTATATTAATATTTTAAATCATCTACCACAGTTTACATTTCTTGAAAGCATTCTACTACCAAAGTGCAAGATCAAATGAATTAGTATTTAAATTTTTCTTATACTTCTGAGACCTATGTTTCAATTGGCACTACAATAAAAAATTCAGAACACAAGACTAAGTAACTTCTTATATCTTTTGAGTAACGACCTAGGGCAATTAAGGTCAGGGTAAGGTACACTTTGCTTTTAGCGATCAATGTCTTCTACTATTGTCTCGAGATTTTTGCAACAGGCTTTAACCTCCTCAATTGCAGCCATCCAATTATCATAAATAATTTTGTCATAAATTGCATCATTAACCTCCCTAACGACCCCCTCCTGTTGAGACTCAAGTGCATCACCTGAGAAAAACAACACTGATCTTGGGATTATGTAAGTACGTAAATTGTGACCAAGTAAAAAATCATCATTTCCATCCTTTCCATTTGAGCTGATTCCATGAGGAGTAAAGAAATTGAAGAATGAATCCTTGGGAAATTTTTCAGTTACAGTTCGGATTGTTCCCCAGATCCGGTGTTTCTGTTTCTTCCTGATGGTTTTCAAAGTGACATTCTTTCCTTCATTCCAATCTATCTCGCAGCCTGTGCAATACTCAATCGCGGTTCCCCTATAGGGATGAGGATCATAATACGCCAGCCTTGACTTCAGCACATAAGTCTTTGTTAACAGCTCATTTTTGAAATATTCATTGGGCTTGAAGTGAAATTCTAGTGTGAAACTGAGAGGTTCGCCAGGATCTGAAAGTTTCACTTTAATATCTGTCAGGAGCTTCAGAATAGGCTCATCATATTTCTTAATCAAAGGAGTGAGTGTGTCAACATTTTTTAAGACAGTCAGCCAAAAGTCAGGAATTCCTTTAGGATCCTGTTCTTCTTTATTCTCTTCTCCAGTAGTCTCACTGTCATCATTGTCGTCGTCGTCGTCGTCGTCATCGTCATCCTCCTCCTCAATAGCATAATCATAATAATCTCCCTCATAACCATCATCCTCATCCATATATTCATGCATCAGACCCTCCTCATTACCATACATCTCTTCCTCATCATACATCTCATCATCATAGTCCTCAGAGTCTGATTTATATTCACATTCCTCTTTTGTAGGTTCATAGATTGCATTTATGATCTGACGTCTTTTTTCCAATAAGGGTTGATACATTTCAGCAAACTTTCTTTCAATGCCATGAAATTCCCTCAGAAATTTGGATTCTAGATTGGCCACTCTAGTTTGAAGCTTTTTGAGGGCTAACACACGGTACTTAACTTTCAAAGGTAGACTTTCCACAAAGTCTGTATCTAAAAGATAACCTATAAGTCCTTTTGGACGGTCTGAATCCTCATCAGTATCTTCATCTTTTACCCCGCCTTCCCCGGACCCAACAGCAGCATCTTCACCTTTACCCCTTTCTTCCCCAGGCCCAGCGGCGGCTTCTTCACCGCGCTCCTTATCATCTCCAGGCCCAGCTGCGACATCTTCACTGCGCTCCGGCTGTTCCTCCATCATTACCTTATTGCCAGCCTCGTCTTGACTAGAGTCCAACAGTTCCTTATGGTCTGCTGACTCGGCCATTTTTCAAAGGACCGTAACGCGTAAGGTGGATACCACCAAGATAAGGAGACCTGGCCTCGGCAGGGGAAGACTCACCGAAATAGCAGAAGCGGCGGTGGTTGGGGCAGAGGTGGAACGGGCGGTAGTGGCTGGGCTGTGGGAGTAACTGCGGAGGCTGCTGCCGGGATGAAGGCTGCGCAGATGCTGTGAGAAGTGGACAGAGGCAACCGTAGCCAGGGCTTGCGAGAAGAGTGGCGACGGTCAGTTTCACAGGAACGAGCCACAGACTGCAGAAAGCTGCAGTGGGCGGACCCTTAGCAAGCAGCAGCTGCTGCAAGAAAAAACGGTGCCGCAATATGATTACGCAGCCGTCTTTTGACTAGATTTCCTCCGTGCAAATAGCTGCGTCACTCCCTTCCTCCCCTACAACTCTGCCCTAAACTCATTTGCTGGGCTGGGTGATTGACAGGTCCTGAGCCAATAAATTATCAGATCTATCAAGTTTTCCAACTCCACTCACCTTCCCAGGTTGTCTAATATAGCTGATTCATCCACCTCTCACTTAATCTCTAACCCCCTCCTGAGTTTTCAGAAACCTAGATTTTATTTGTTTATTCTCTCAATTTGCAACTGGTATTATAATTTAAAAAAGAAAAGCTAAAAGAAATACTAAAATGTCAGACAAGGCTAGAGGACAAGGCATACATCCAGCCAAATTCTGTCCCTTTGATTTTAGCCCCGGGCTCTGGAATGGGGGGGGGGGGGGGTTGGGTAAAATTCGTAAAGATAGTCTAGAAGGGAAAACACTTTTTAAAAATTAGCGGTCGTGGGCGCCTGGGTGGCTCAGTGGTTTAAGCCGTTGCCTTTGGCTCAGGTCATGATATCAGGGTTTGAGATCAAGTCCTGCATCTGGCTTTCTGCTCAGCAGGGAGCCTGCTTCCCTCTCTCTCTCTCTCTCTCTCCCTCTCTGCCTACTTGTGATCTCTCTCTCTGTCAAATAAATAAATAAAATCTTCAAAAAAAATTAGCAGTCTTGGTCTTAGGATGGTGTAACTATCAGTGATTTAAATATTCTATATTTTGTTTTTTGCTGTATTTTCCACAAGCTGTATAGTAAATAAGCAGTAATTTTACATTAGAAACGCCTCCTAATGTTTCCTAGGTTTGGGGTGGGGGGGGACAAAAGAGGTGGTTATGGTTATTGAGGGTTAGGGTGAAATAATGCCTGTGATGAAGATTCAAAGTGCTGTATCCAACTGACAAGTGAACACACAGGACAATAAACCAGTCTTATCAGTAATTCACTCTTAATGCTGACTTGTCTCTTCCTCTTTTTGGATGCTGGTTCTCAAGCCATTGGAAATTTTAAAAGGAAGTGTTCAAATGTAAAGTAATATTTATTTAAAAAACCATAGCATTTGCTTGACAGTTTTGAGTTATTGACAATAATCTAAACCTCAGCATTAAAGACATAGTTAAATATATGATAGACTATACACAGGATGGAATACTATGCAGTCATTTGAAAATTTCCTCTGATAGGAGTCATTAGTGATATTTATTGTCCATATTTCCAGTGCTGATCGTTTATTAATTTAACAATGTTTAAAATTTTAACTTTCCTCAGATCTGAACAATTTGCATGGTGCTATTATCACAGAGATAAACATGGTTTACATATTGTTTTCTTTACAGATTCTTTCAGTATACAGGTAAAGTTTTCTTTTTACTTAGCTTACCTCTGTGTACCATCTGTATACCTCTACATACCATTACAGTATTTACAAAATTCAGTTTTCAGGCTTATGATCAATCTGGTAGTTCCCTTGTTATGAGTCCTTTGCATCCCAAGTTTTCTTTGCCTTTTTTTTTAATTATGTTCAGTTAGCCACTGTATAGTACATAATTAGTTTTTGATGTAGTGTTCAATGATTCATCAGTTAAATATAACACCCAGTGCTCATCACAGCATGTGTCCTCCTCAATACCCATCACCCTGTTACTCAAGTTTTCTTTTTCTGGTTCTGAATTTGCAACATTCCGTGTAGTTTTCTGATAATAAACTCAACACATGCTTATTTTTTAAAATAGCAAAAACAAGGAGAATTTTAGAGTATAACAGAAATCACTAGTAACCCCACAACCCTGACAGAACCAATGTGAACATTTTGGTCCTTTTCTTTCTAACATATCTATATATGTGTTGCATTTAGGCCAGAGTTTTCTAAAAATAAAACTGAGATAAACTTTTTCCTCTCACGACCATATTCCAGTGTGCTTAAGTAGTTCCACAAAATGTAATTTTATTTTTTTAAAGATTTTATTTATTTATTTAACAGAGAGAGATCACAAGTAGACGGAGAGGCAGACAGAGAGAGAGATAGAGGGAAGCAGGCTCCCTGCTGAGCAGAGAGCCTGATGCGGGACTCGATCTCAGGACCTTGAGATCATGACCTGAGCCGAAGGCAGCGGCTTAACCCACTGAGTCACCCAGGTGCCCCGCAAAATGTAATTTTAAAAGAAAATCCATTGGTATTTATATATATTATGTAGTTAAACCAAATTATTAAAAGACGAAGAGAAGTATGTCATCTAATTTAAAGATTGAAGAGTACTTCATAGTCATACATGCAGTCACAGAAACGACAAGGGAATGACATGTTTCATTGCTTAAAGCAAAAGTATATGACACCAAAAAGTATAGGAAACAAAAGAAAAAAATAAATTGGACTTCTTCAAAATAGAAACTTTTGTTCGTTAAAAAATACTATCAACAGAGTTAAAAGGCAGCCCTGAAATGGAAGAAAATATATACGAATCATATAACTGATAGAGGATTAATATTCAGAGTATGTAAGGACTCCTACAACTTAAGAACAATGAAAACAAGCAAATCACTTAAAAATGGACAAAGGACTTGAATAGATATTTCTACAGAGAAGAGATAGAAATGACACCTGAAAAGATGTTCAACATCACTAATTAGGGAAATGCAAATCAAAACCACTATGAGATACCACTTCACACACATTAAAATAGTTATTATCATAACAATAAAAACAGAAAATAACAAGTGTAGACAAGGATATGGAGTAATCAGAAACTTTGTGCATGGCTGAAGAATGTGAAATGGTGCAACTGCTCTGAAAAGCAGTATGGTGGATCCTCAGAAAAATAAACACAGAATTACCACATGACCCAGTAATTCCACTTCTGGATATATACCCAAAAGAAATGAAAGCAGGGTCTTTGATACTTTTACACCCATATGTTCATAGCAGCATTTTTCATAATAGCCCAAAGTGGAAACAATCCAAATGTCCATTGATGGAAGAATGTATAAACAAAACATAGTAGCATATATAAGGGAAATATTATTCATTCATAAAAAGTAATGAAATTCTGACACATGATACAACATGGATTAACCTTGGTGATATTATTCTAAGTGAAATAATCCAGGTACAAAAAGACAAATATTTTATGGTTCCCCTTATATGAGGTAACTAGAGTAGTCAAATTCATAGGATAGAATGGTGGTGGCCAGAGTCTGGGGGCAGGTGGGAATGGGAATTTTTGTTGAATGCACAAGAGTTTCAGTTCACAAAAATGAGGATATTCTGGATGTTGATGATAGTTGGACAATAATGTGAATGTACTTAATGTCACTGAAATGTACACCTAAAAATAGCTAAAATAATAAATTTTATGTTATGTGTATTTAACCACAATTTAAAAAGTTGAAAAAAAACAAAAACATAAGCAATATTGTCAGCAAAATGAGCACTAAGCAAAAATAGGTGAAATATACATAACATACACACATATATGCAACACAAATAGGTGATTACTATATAAGAAGAACTGATAAAGGCTAAAATTAAAAGGACTAAGAATTCCAAATGCTGGCAAGGATGTAAAGAAATTGGAACTCTGAAATATTACTACTATGAGTGTAAATTGGTATAACAACTTTGGAAAACTATTTGGCACTATCTGCTAAGTTTAAACACATGCCTCTCCTAGGACCTAACAATTCCACAGTTAGGTATGTACACAAAAAGACATGTACAATAGTATTTAAGCCAACATTATTTATTTATTTTTTTTAACATTATTTATTTTTAAAATAACTCCATGAGGTCATATTTTGTATACAAGTAACTCACCTTTTTCAGGTGCACAATTCAAGGATTTCTTAAATTTACCAAATCGTATAGCCTCTGCCATGGATCAGTCTTAGAACATGTTCATCATCTCAATATGATATTTCATAAACTTTAACTGTTAATCCCCACTATACTTCCTAATGTCCCACTCCCAGCATAGACAACTGTTAATTTATGTTCTGTCTTTATAGCTTTACCTTTTCTAAATATTTCATATAAATTGAATCATATAATATGTAGTCTTGTGTGTCTGACTTATTTCACTGAGAATAAAGATTTTGAGATTCATCTATACCACAGCACATATCAATAGCTGGTTCTTTTTTATTGTTGAATAGTATTTAAGTCTATGGATATAACACACCATATTTATTTTCTCACTAGTCAGTAGACATATAGGCTGTTTTAAACTTTGGCTACTATGAATTATGCCACCATGAACATTTGTATGCAAGCCTTTTTTATTTCAGCTACTTTGGTGGGTATAGAATGTATCCTGTTATGGTTTAATTCACATTTCTCTAATGACCTTTTATCGCGTATTGGATATATATATATAATATATTATATGATTATTATATTTATGTAATATATAAATTTATATAATTATATATTATATGTAATAATACATTAATTATATAATTATATAATTATTATTGATATATTTATTATATTTTTTATATATAGCCTTAAAATTTTTTGCCCATATTTTATTGGTTTGATTATCTTTCTATTATTTAGGTATAAGACTTCTACGTATATTCTGGATACAAGTAATTTATCAGATATGTGTTTTTGCAATGTTTTCCACCAGTATGTTACCTGTCTTTTTATACCAACTAACACTGTTTTTGAAGTACAGAAGTTTTGAATTTTGAATTTATCACTTTTTAATGGACTGTGTTTTGGTGTCTTAACTAAAAAATCCCGGCCTAACTCAAGGTCTTAAAGATTTCCTCCTGCATTGTTTTCTAAAGGTTTTACAATTTTAGCTCTTATATTTAAGCCTGTGACCCATTTTGAGTTAATTTTTGCATATATTGTAACTTAAAGGCCTATGTTTAGCTTCCTATATATGGATATTTATTTGTCTCAGCACCATTTGTTTAAAAAACTATCTTTTCCTTATTTAAATGCCTTGGTACTTTTATCACAAACCTGTTGACATTTATCACAAACCTATTATATAAATGAGCCAAACATGGCTCCTGTATATCAGTCCCTATGTTGTTTATTCTTCATAACAGGCTAGAGCCCTTGATTCAGCACCAAACTCAAATTCTTACACGTCTGTTTTAAATATAGCCCAAGGAAGCATAATTTTGGCCATTTAGAACTGTTACACTACAAAACTGCTCCCCAACATCTGCTAGCCATAGATGAGACAAACCATGTAACTATAAAAGACCCTAAAATGCTGCTTCTCTTTGGAGCTCTCTGACCTAAGGAATGCCCACCTTGCTAGTGGAGGACATCACCTAGACTCTTAAGCCCCTTCTCTGATTTACCTTTCCTAAAAATTCCCTTGCCCACTTCACCTTCTGCTTTATGGCCCCTTGACAAGTCTGTGTATGGTCTCCTGCTATGAGAAATTTACCCTCTCATATAACTCTGCTCCAAGCACTGCCCAAGAAAGCTTGTTGTGCAATACTGCCACCTTGTCTCTTTGTCCTTTCTTTGATTAGCCCCCGAATCCTTAAACTTACCATAACCATAAATATAAGGGTTTATTTCTAGATTTTCAATTCAATTCAAATATAAGGGTTTATTTCTAGATTTTTAATTCAATTCATTAATCTATATGTCTAGCTTTATGCCCATACCACACTGTTTTGATTACTGGAGCATTATAGTAAGTTTTTTTTTAATTGGGAAGTGAAAGTCTTCCATCATTTTCTTTTTTTCCTAAAAAGTTTTGGCTATTCTAAGTCTTTTGAATTTCTATCTATATTTTAGTATCACCTTGTCAGTTTCTGCAAAAAAAAAAAAAAAAAAAAAAGGAAAAACTAAAGCAAAACACCTGGAATTCTGATAGGGACTACCTTGAATCTATGGATTGACTCAAGAAGAATTGGTACTTTAAAAACATTGAATCTTTCAATCCATGTACAAGGAAATTCTCTTCATTTATTTATGTTTTCTCTAATTACTCTCAGCAGTGTTTTGTAATTTTCAGTGAACAAATCTTGTACTTCTTTTATTAAATTTATTCCTATATATTTAATTATAATTGATGTATAAAAGGTACTGTCATTGTAGTTTTAATGTGGCAAAATGTATATAACACAAACTTCACCATTTTAGCCATTTATAAGTGTACAATTTGGTTGCATTAAGCGTATCCACAATCTTGTGCAACCATCCCCACTATTCACTTCCAAAACTTCACCATCCAAAACTTAAACTTTGTACCCATTAACCAATAGTTCTCTATTCCTCACTCCCTCCTACCCAAGCTCTGGTAACCTCTATTATACTTTGTGTCCCCATGAATTTGTCTAATTTAAGTATCTCATGTAAGTAGAATTACACAATATTTATTCTTTTGTATGTGGCTTATTCCACTTAGCATAATGTTTTCAAGGTTCATCCATGTTCTGGCATGTGTCAAAGCTTCATTCCTTTTTATGGCTTAATTTGATTGATAGATAGATAATAATAAAAATATTTATCTACCTATCTGATAGATACTTGGATTGGTTCCAACTTGGACTATTGTGAATAATGTTGCTAGGAAGCCTGGTGTGCAATTATTTGTTTAAGTCTCTGCTTTCAGTTCTTTGGATAGACACCTAATAGTGGAATTAATAGATTACATGGCAATCATATGTGTAGATTTTTGAGGAAAGTCTCAACTCTTTTCCATGGTGGCTACACAATTTTAGACTCCCAATAGCAATGCACAAAAGTTGTAATTTTTCCAAATTCCCACTAAAATTTTGTATCCATGTGTGTTTTAATAGACATTCTATGTGTATAAAGTCATATCTCATTCTAGTTTTAATTTTCTTCTTAAAATTTTTTTAAAGATTGGGACGCCTGGGTGGCTCAGTTGGTTGGACGACTGCCTTCGGCTCAGGTCATGATCCTGGAGTCTCGGGATGGAGTCCCGCATCGGACTCCCAGCTCCACGGGGAGTCTGCTTCTCCCTCTGACCTTCTCCTCGCTCATGCTCTCTCTCACTGTCTCTCTCTCTCAAGTAAATAAATAAAATCTTTAAAAAAAAATTTTTAAAGATTTTATTTATTTATTTATTTATTTGAGAAAGCAAAAGTGATAGAGCACAAGTGAGAGGAGGGAGCAGAGGGAAAGCTAAGCAGGGACTCTAATGCAATGTTTGATCTCAGGAGCCTGGGATCATGACTTGAGTCAAAGGCAGATGCTTAACCAACTGAGTCTCCCAGGGGCCCCTGGCTTTAATTTTCATTTCCTTCAACAAATATTTATGTTGAGCATTTTTTCAAATGTTTATTTCCAATTTGTATATGTTATTTAGAGAAATTCTTATTTAAGCCCTTTGCCTACTTTTCAATTAGTTTGCTTGATTTTTTGGTATTGAGGTAAAGGAGTTCTTAATGTATTCTGGATAATAAATAATTCTTTATCAGATATATGATTTTCTAATTTTTTTCTCCCATTATGGAGGTATGACAGCTTTTCACTGTCTTGATAGTTTTTTTTAATGTACAAATGTTATTAATTTTGATGAAGTCGACATTATTTATATTACTTCTGTTGCCTACATTCTTGGTATCATATCCAAGAAATCATTGCCAAACCAATGTCATGTTTTTCCCTAAGTTCTTTTCTAGTGTGGTTCGTTGATCTATTTTGAGTTAATGTTTGCATATGGTGTAAGGTAAGTTCCAACTCTATTCTTTTGCATGTGAATATCTAGTTTTCCCAGGAATATTTGTTGAAAAGACAATTTTCCCCCATTTAATGGTCTTATCATCCTTGCTGAAAATTGATAATATATATGAAGGTATATTTGTAGGCTATTCTATTACATTGATCTATGTGTCTGTTTTTATGCGAGTCTTTATTACTGTATCTTTGTAATAAATTTTGAAATCAGAAAATGTGAGTCTCCCAACATTATTCTTCACTTTTCAGTATTGTTTTATGTATTCAGAATTACTCTAGATGCCATAAAATAAATCCAGGATGAGTTTTTCTGTTTCTTAAAAAATACCATTGAGATTTTGGTAGCAATTGCACTAAGTCTGTAGATCTCTTTGAGCACTATGCTCATTTAAAAAATGTTAATTCTTCATTTGAGGAGTTAAGATGGTGGAGTAGTAGGGGACCCTATGCTTTTCTTGTCCCTTGAACACAGCTAGATAAACATCAAATCATTCTGAACACCTAAGAAATTGATTTGAGGACTAAAAGAACAAATTGCACATCTAGAGAGAGAAAAATGGTAACATCATGGAAGGTAGGAGCTGCAAAGAGTTGCTTTGGGGGAGGAAAGAATTGCAAGTGCTGTGGAGAGGAGAGAGCCCTGATCATAGGGAGAGGAATGAGAGAGAGAGAGAGAGAGAGAAAAAAAACAGCATGCAGGAGATTGCACAAGAAAAACTCTTCTCCCCAAACTATTGTCTTGGAAAAGGAGAAGGAGAGGGGCTGACTATGTCAAGTTTTTACAAGCACCAGAGCTCAAAGTCTCAAGTTTTAGAAGTCCACACCATCACCAAGGTCTAGTCTGGCAAGTTTAGTCGTGCTTATGTGAGGAAGGAGGGCAGAGGCCTGGGACCAGCCAGCATGCCTGGATCCTTGGATCCAGGATCTCCTGGATCACTCCAGGAGAAACATTTCCTCTTCTTGGAGTGCATTTGGGAGAGATGGCACTGCCTCTCAGGGGAAAAAGAGATAGTGGAAGCCATTGAGTGGACCCATTAATTACATAGCAGCAGAGGTAATTGCTTAAGACAACTAACCTGGAAGCCAGCTTTTGGCTCTGCTTTACCATAAACTCTGAGATCCTGCATGGTCATTTGACTACTTTTCTGGGACAAACCAGCTCTGGCCACAAAACAGCAAGACCCTCTCCCAGAGAAACAGTGTGGGCCCACACCACTCGGGGTCCCCAAACTTTGAAGTTTTTGAAACCCAGCCATGTGCCTGAGATAAAACACAGGAGTACTGCACTGCCAGGCAGGCTGACAGCTCAGATAGATGGTGAAAGCAGGGTTCTGATGGAAGCATGAGACACAAGAGGTGAGATTGTTCACTCTTCTGTGAGGGCTTCCTGAACAGTGGCAGGCACAAACTCCCCTTTCAAGGGATGACAGAGAGAGGTAATGTCATCCATCCTCCACCCCAACCACCACCTATCAGCATGGGCAGACTTCAGTGAGCAACACAGCACCCCTACTGGAGGCTGGAGCCACTTACACCAAGCCCCACTCCACTACACCTTGCAGGTGTATTTTTACTAGGACAAGTTGGCCAGGGAACCAGCACAAGTAGGCTCCTCCCTCAGAAGACCAGCACAAACCCCCCACATGTGAAAAGTATCTACTGATCATAGAGTGCTACAAATCTTCAGCTCTAGAGGGAATATCATCAGGCTTATTTTAACAAGCAGACCAAAGCACACCTAGTTAAAATACCAAATGATGGACAATGTCCCAACACCCTCACTGCAAGCAAAGAGAAACTCTACAGAGGACTGCCCAGAGGGAAAGAACAGCCAAGACATGATGGAAGAGTGCACACTCTGAAACACTTCCTGAAGTGCCAGGCCCTGGACAGTAAAGGACCTCTACTTAATATAGCCATTACTCTCAGGAGCAAGATATATAACAGGCTTTCATAACACACACACACACACACACACACACCAAGGACTTAGACAAAATGCTGAAACAGAGGAATTCATTTCAAAGAAAAATTGGGACACCTGGGTGGTTCAGTCAGTTAAGCATCAGACTCTTGATTTTGACTCAGGTCATGATCTCAGCGTCATGAGATCAAGCCCTGCATTGGGCTCCGCATTCAGTGGGGAGCCTGCTTCTTTCTCTCTCTCTCCCACTCTCTCTGCCCCTCCACCCATTCACATTCTCTCTTTAAAATAAATAAATCTTTAAAAAAAAACATGAGATTAAGAGTCACTTATGGTTTGTCTCCCTCCCAATCCCATCTTGTTTCATTGATTCTTCTCCTACCCACTTAAGCCCCCATGTTGCATCACCACTTCCTCATATCAGGGAGATCATATGATAGTTGTCTTTCTCTACTTGACTTATTTCACTAAGCATGATACGCTCTAGTTCCATCCATGGTTGTTGGGGGGAGGGGGTTTGGGAGAAGGGGGTGGGATTATGGACATTGGGGAGGGTATGTGCTTTGGTGAGTGCTGTGAAGTGTGTAAACCTGGTGATTCACAGACCTGTACCCCTGGGGATAAAAATATATGTTTATAAAAAATAAAAAATTAAAACAAAAACAAAAACATGTGGTCATAGACAGAGATCTAATCAAAACAGATATAAGTTATATATATATATATATATATATATATATATATATATATATACACACACACATATATATGTTAGTACCTTTATGATTGTTGTTTTAAATTCGGGTTCAGGCATATTACATTATATATATACATATATATGTATATATATACACAGAGATAAAAGAACTAAAAACTAGTCAGACTGAAATTTTAAAAAATGCTATAACCAAGATGCAAAACCAACTGGAGGTAATAATGAGTGTGGAAAAAGCAGAATAACAAGTCAATGATAAAGAAGATAAAATTATGAAAATAATGAAGCTGAAAAGGAGAGGGAAAGAAAAGTATTGGACCACAAAATGAAGACTTAGGGAATGCAGTGACTCCAGAAATCATAATAACATTTGCATCAGAGGAATATCAGAAGAAGAAGAGAGGGAGAAGGGGGCAGAAGGTTTATTTGAGCAAAATATAGCTGAAAGTTTCCTTAATCTGGGAAGAACACAGACATCAAAATCCAAGAAACACAGAGAACACCCATCAAATTCAACAAAAGCTGGACAACACCAAAACATATTATACTACATTTTTTAAAGTATAGAAATAAGGAAAGAATCCAGAAACCAGCAAAGGAAAAGACATCCTTAACCTACAAGGGAAGACAAATCAGGTCTGCAGCAGATCTCTCCACAGGAACATGGCAGGTCATGTTGATATATTCAAGGTGTGGAATGGGAAAAATATGCAGCCAGGAATCCTTTATCCAGCAAAGCTGTCCTTCAGAATAGGAGAGATAGTTTCCCAGACAAACAAAAACTAAAGACATTCATGACCAATAACCAGCCCTGCAAGAAATATTAAAGGGAACTCTTTGAGTGGAAAAGAACGACCAGAAACAACAAAGACTAGAAAGGCACAGAGAAAATCTCCAGACTTAGTGAATGTACAAGTAACACAATGGCACTAAATTCTTATGTATCAACAATTATTCCAAATGCAAATGGACCAAATGCTCCAAAAAAAAAGGCATAAGGTATCAGAAAAGATAAAGAAAAAATTAAAGCCATCATTTTGTGGCTTACAAGAGAATCATTTTAGACTTAAAGACACCTCCAGATTGAACATGAGGGGATAGAGAACCATCTGTCATGCTAATGGATATAGAAAAAAAAAATCCGGAGTAGCCATTCTCATATCAGACAAACTAGAGTTTAAACCAAAGAGTGTAACAAGATTTGAAGGAGGGCATTCTATCATAATTAAGTGGTTTATCTAACAAGAAGATATAACAATTGTAAATGTTTATGGCCCCAACTTGGGAGCACCCAAATATATAAAATAATTAATAACAAACATAAGGGAACTCATTGATAATAACAATAATAGTAGGGGACTTTATTGCCCCATTTACAACAATGGACAGATCATCTATGCAGAAAATCAACATGGAAACCATGGCCTTGAATGACACACTGGACAAAATGGACTTAACAGTAAGGCAGCAGAATACACATTCTTTTTGAGTGCACATGGAACACTCTAAAGCACAGATCATATACTGGGTCACAAACCAGCCATCAACAAGTACAAAAAGATTGAGATCATATCATGCATCATGCATATTTTCATACAACAATGCTATAAAACTTGAAGCCAACCACAAGAAAAAAATTGGAAAGACTACAAATACACGGAAGATAAAAACATCTTACTAAAGAATGAATGGGTCAACCAGGAAATTAAAGAAAAAATTTTAAAAGTACATGGAAGCAAAAGAAAATGAAAACACAACAGTCCAAAACACTTGGGATGCAGAAAAGGTGGTCATAAGAAAAATATATAGCAATAGGAAATATTAGGAATAAATATAGGAAATATATAGCAATACAGGCTTACCTCAGGAAGCAATAAAATTCTTTAATGTACTACACATAAAGTGAAAGTAGATAGAAGAGGAGCAACAAATAAAGCCTAAAGGCAGCAGAAGAAGAGTAATAACGATTAGAGCAGAAATGCCTGGTGATGGGTATTAAGGAGGGCACAGATTACAAGGAGCACTGGATGTTATATACAAACAATGAATCATGGAACATTATATCAAAGACTAACGATGTACTGTATAGTGCCTAACATAACATAATTTTAAAAAAACTAATTAAAATGATACAGAAAAAAGCAACAACAAAACAGTAGAAAAGATCATTGAAAGTAAGAGCTGGTTCTTTGAAAGAATTAATAAAATTGCTTAAACTCTAATCAGACTTATCAAAAAAGAAAAGAGAAAAGAACTCAAATAAATAAAATCATCAATGAAAGAGGAGAAATCACAACCAACACCAAGAAATACAATTATATGAGATTACTGTGGAAAATTAGAGGCTAAAAAATTGGGCAATCTGGAAAAAATGGATAAGTTACCAGAAACATACAAACTGCAAAAACTGAACCAGGAAGAAATCGAAAATTTGAACAGACCAATAACCAGCAAAGGATTTGAATTGGTAATAAAAATATCTCCCAATAAACAAAACACCAAGTCTAGATGGTTTCCTAGGGGAATTCTTCCAAGGATTTAAAGAATCAACACTTATTCTTCTCAAACTGTTCCAAAAAATAGAAAGGGAAGGAAAACCTCCAAACTCCTTACACAAGGCCATCCATCATTACCTCAGTTCCAAAACCAGACAAAGACCCCAATAAAAAGAATTACAGGCCAATATCCCTGCTGAACATGGATTCAAAAATTCTCAACAAAATACTAGCAAACTGAATCCAACAGTACATTAAAAGAATTATTCACCAAGGTCAAGTGGAATTTATTCCTGGGCTGCAGGGGTGGTTCAATATTCACAAATCAATCAACATGATATTCCACATTAATAAAAGAAAGGATAAAAAGCATATTATCCTCTTTAAAAATGCAGAAAAAGCACTTGACAAAATACTGCATCATTTCCTGTTAAAAAAAAACTCTCAACAAAGTAGGGATAGATGGAACATACCTCAACATTATAAAGACCATATACAAAAGACCCACAGCTAATATCACTCTCAAAAAAAAGCTGAGAGCTTTTCCTCTATGGTCAGGAAGAAGACACGGATGTCCCACTCTCACCATTGTTATTTAACACAGTACCAGAAGTCCTAGCTTCAGCAACTGCACAATGAAAAGAAATAAAATGCATTCAAATCAGCAAGGAGAAGTCAAACTTTCATTGTTCACAGACATGACACTTTATGTAGAAAACCCAAAAGACTCCACCAAAAAATCATTAGAACCGATACACAAATTCAGCAAAGTCACAAGATGTAAAATCAATGTGCAGATGTCTTTTGCATTTCTATACACCAATAATAAAGTGGCAGAGAGAAATCAAGGAGTCCCATTTACAATTGTACCAAAACCCTAAGATACCTGGGAATAAACCTAACCAAAGAGGTAAAATATGTGTACTCTGAAAACCATAGAGCACTTATGAAAGACATTGAAGAGGACACAAAGATACAGAAAAACATTTCATGCTCAGGGACTGGGAGAACAAACATTATTAAAATGTGTATACCACCCAAAGCAATCTACATATTTAATGCAAAACCTATCAAAATACCACCAACTTTTTCACAGAGCTAGAACAAACAATCCTAAAATTTGTATGGAACCAGAAAACACCCCAATTAGCCAAAACAATCTTAAAAAAGAAAAAGGTAGAGGCATCACAATTCCAGACTTCAAGATATATTACAAAGCTGTAATCATCAAGATAGTATGGTACTAGCGAACAAACAAACAAACAAACAAACAAAACAGACACATGTATCAATGGAACACAAGAGGTGACTCAGAAATGGGCCCGCAACTATATGGTCAACTAATCATTAACAAGGCAGGAAAAAATATCCTTCAACAAACGGTGTTGGGAAAACTGGACAGCAATGTGCAGAAGAAATGAAACTAGACCACTTTCTTACACCATACACAAAAATAAATTCAAAATGAATGAAAGACCTATCATGTGCAACAGGAAACAATCAAAATTCTAGAGAAGCACATGGGCAGCAACCTTTCTGACATGGGCTGTAGCAACTTCTTACTATACACATCAGAGGGAAGGAAAAAAAAAAAGCAAAAATGAACTCTTGGGACTTCATCAAGATAAAACCTGCACAGCAAAGGCAATAATCAACAAAATGACATATCTGATAAAGGGTTAGTATCCAAAATATATAAAGAATTCCTTAAACTCAACACCCAAAAAACCAAATAATCCAGTTAAGAAATAGAACTAAGACATGAATAGATATTTCTTCAAAGAAGACATCAGGTGTCCAAAAGACACATGAAAAGATGTTCAGCATCACTTGGCATCAGAGAAATACAAGTCAAACCACAATGAGATACCACCTCACACCAGCCAGAATGGTTACAATTAACAAGACGGGAAACAACAAACATTGGTGAGGATGCAGAGAAAGGGGAATGTGAAATTATTCAATCAGAGAAAGACAAATGTCATATAATTTCACTCATATGTAGAATTTAAGAAACCAAATAGATGAACATAGGGGAAGGGGGAGAAAAAAGAGAGGAGACAAACCGTAAGAGGCTCTTAACTATAGTGAACAAACGAGGGTTGATAGAGGAAGGTGGGTGGGGGGTGTGCTAAGTGGGTGATGGGTATTAAGGAGGGCACTTGTATTGAGCACTGGGTGTTATATGTAATTGATGAATCACTAAATTCTACTACTGAAACCAATAGTACACTATATGTTAACTAACTAAAATTTAAATTAAAAGTTGAAATAAAAAAAGAAAAAGAAAAAGAAATAAAAAATAAAAAACTGGGGTGGGGAAAAACAGAAAAGATTAAGGGCAGGAATAGTATGGTATTTTCTCAAATCCTAACATTATCAGAATCAGGCTGAATATTCAGTCATTAACTATGATGTTAGCTGCAGGGATTTTTTACATATTGCTTTACACAGAAATCATATTCACTTTCATTCTTCATTTGGTGATATTTTTATCACAAACATTTAATTTGCTCAACCACTTTTTTTTGCATCTTTTAAGAGAACATATGATTTTTCTCTTTCACAATATTAATGTGGTAAATTGTATTCATTGATTTTCAAATATTAAATCATATTTACATTCTTGGGGAAATAAAATCTTATACCTTATACATATTCTGTAATATATATCATATTGTCCATTAGAAAACTTTGGATTATATTGATTATTGATGATCCAGAGAAACCTTGGTCAGATATGTTCTTTTACATATTTTCCTGGTTTTGGTATTTGTGTTATGCTTGCCTAATAAAAGGAAAGGACAACTGTTTTCTTTTTCTGAAAATACTGTGTACTGGGTGGCTTTATTTTGGCAAATGTTTAGAATAAACAATTTTATTTAGATGCATGTACTTAATCTAAAAAAGAATATATAAAAAACACATCTATTGATTTTATGATTTTTATTTATTTTTATTTTAAATTTAAAAGTTGTATATTTCAATACCTTCCACCATTTGAAAGAGGATAAAATTAAAGGTCATAATGGTGTTCACAGTGTTTTAATGATTTTTATTGTGTGTAGGAAAGATGTTTAGTCATGTTCTCTTTTATATACATGACATGAGGTTTTCTTTCTCTTAACTTGTTTAATCTTGATATGTGTTTATCAGTCATATTAATCTTTTAATAAAAACCAGTGAGTAATACTGTAGATTGTTTCAATTATAAATATACTTTCTAGTTTATTGATTTGAGTTTTATCTCCTTTATTTGCTTCTTTTTATTACCTTGCCATTTAACTATGGCTTGGTTTTTTATACTAGTTTCTTAGAAGCTTCACTGTGGAGTGCCTGGGTGGCTCAGTTGGTTAAATGTCTGCCTTTGGCTCAGATCATGATCCCAGAGTACTGGGATTGAGTCCTGCCTTGGGCTTCTCATTCAGCAGGGAGTCTGCTTCTCATTCTCCCTCTGCTCCCCCCTCCACTGCTTGTGCTCTCTTTCTCAAATAAATAAATAAGATCTTTCAAAAAAAGAAGTTTCACCATGGGTTTTAAACTCTACACATTTTAACATATGTGAATGTAAAGATACAATTACACTAGGAGTACTACTTTAGCTGCATCACAACTTTTGCGACAATTTTATTAAAGTATAGTTTACATCCAAATAACAAATTCAAGTATAGAGTACATAAATTATTGTATAAATATATAATCATGTGATCACCAACCTGATCTAGATATCAAATTATCCCAAATAAGGCTTGCTCAGTCAACCAATGTCTTACAAAGAGTTAATCATTCTTCTGTCTTCTACTTCCATAGTTTAATCTTTTAATCTGTTTATTTATTTATTATGTTCAGTTAGTCACTGTATAGTACATCATTAGTTTTGATGTAGTGTTCAATGATTCATTAGTTGAGTGTAACCCCCAGTGCTCATCACAACATGTGACCTCCTTAATACCTATCACCCGGTAAACCCATCCCCCAACCCATTCCCCTCTGAAACCCTCTGTTTGTTTCCCAGGGTCCATAGTGTCTCATGGTTTGTCTCTCTTTCTGATTTCTCCACTTTCAGAATTTCCTCCTTTCCTCTATGGTCCTCCATGCTATTGTTTTTGTTGTATAAATTATCTGTTCATGTTATATAAATTATGTAAATAAGCAGATAATTTGTACTAAGATTTGCCTGGGTCTATTCTTTCAATATTCCATCTGATATTTATACAGATTGTTGAGAGTAAACATGGTTGGTTATTTTCAATGTAGTGTTGTCTTTCTTAGGACTACACCACAATTTCCTACTGAGTGACATTTGGAGAATTTCCAGTTTTCATTTACTAAGAAAGTTTCCTATAAACATACTTACTTATGTGTTTCTTTAGAAATATTTATTTATATTTTTAGAATATATATCTTATATTTGACTATTTGAGATACCTCAAGACTATGCAAAAATCCCATTTTTTCTCAAACTTATTCCCATTGCTTTTTAGCATTTGGTGGTGAAAGTTGCTTCCAAAAATTATTAATGCAGTACTCTAATTGATGAAATATTTTGTTGTCTCTTTAAATCACCATGTGTTTATTTATATCACTGTGGACTCATGGTACTTCTTTTTTATTTATTTTTTTATTTTTTAATTTTTTGCTCATATTTTCCAGGTTTGGCCATCAGGAGCTCTATCAGATTGGCTCTTTGAAACTCTACCATTGATTTTGACACTTTCTTACTTTCTAATAATACAAAAAGCTTCAAGATCCTCTAGCATTTCCCTGTCCTAGTCGAGGAATCAGCAGTTTCTCAAAGGATTCATGAGTTCATGTTTAGAGAATGGTATTTGGAAAACATAATCTTGGCACCAGGTGTGCATATTGCTGCATACATGTAGTTAATTCTAGACTCTCTCAGTGGACAGAGATGGAAAATGTATTAATATAGCCTAATGGATAAAATACATGTATCTAAATTTCTTAATCTATTTCAAGAAATTCTGAAAAAGAAGAACAAAGTTGCAGGAATATTAATAAAGTTTATTAATTTTTTTCATCAAAATATAAGTAAAAATATCCCTTACTTCCCCTATTATTGTAATAATTGTGCACTTCCAAATGTCTTCATTAACTAAGATACTAAATTTACATAATCAGCAGCTATATAATATGTGGATATTTGATAAATGAGAAAGCCATATAGAAATAGAACTTAATATTCAAAATGGTATTTTGTACCACTTGATATGTTGAATATATTGGAATATAATTGGTTTTTATTCTAAGATATTGTATGTCCCATGTATAGTTTTAGGGGGAAAAAACCTCTATGTTTATATTAAAGTATTAATAGATATAAATATTTAATTTTCATAACAGAAGACATAGTGAATAATTTAGAAAACAACAATCAAGTTTTCTAACAGGTTTTTCAGTTTAGTCGTATCTTAACCACTTAGTTGTTTTAGTGAATACATTTTATTTCTGAAGCCCAATCCTGTGTATCTAGATATATAAACCAAATATTGCCTTCAAGAATTTCATAGTTTAACAAAGGCAATGGTAAGTAACTATAATCATGTAATAAAATTGACAAGGTAAAATAAATGTGTAGGAAAGGAGTATGAGGTACTTTGTAAAGTTTTTATTTTTAAGTTGTTATTTAAATTCCAGTTAGTTGGGCATCTAGGTGGCTCAGTCAGTTGAACATCTGCCTTCAGTTCAGGTCATGATCCCAGAGTCCTGGAATCAAGTCCCATGTCTGGCTTTCTTCTTAGCTGGGAGTTTGTTCCTCCCTCACCCTCTGCTCCTCTGCCAACTTGTGCTCTCTCTCTCTCTCTCCCTCTCATGTAAATAAATAAAATCTTTAAAATAAATAAATAAATATTAATTAATTAATTAATTCCATTTAGTTGACATACAGTGTAATAATAATTTCAGGTATACAATACAGTGAATCAACAATTCTATACACCACCCAGTGCCCTTACCAAGGGCACTCCTTAATTCCATCACCTATTTAACCCATCCCCCTTCCTTTCTGTTAACCATCAGTTTGCTTCCATAATTACAGCTCTGTTTCTTGGCTTGCCTCTCTCTCCTTTTTTCCCTTTGTTCATTTGTTTTGTTTCTTAAATTCTACATATTAGTGAAATCATATGGTATTTGTCTTTCTCCCACTGACTTATTCCACTTAGCATTCTAACCTCTGGATACATCCACATTGTTGCAAATGGAATGATCTCATTCTTTTCTATGGATTAGTAATGTTCCATTGTACATATAAATATATATATTTATATTATCACATATATTATAATATAGACACACATTTACATGTACATATAAATATATATTTACAATTTATAAATATATTTTATAACACATAAAATATATATTTATACCCACTGGAGACAAACCATAAGTGACTCTTAATCTTACAAAACAAGCTGAGGGTTGCTGGGGGGGGGGGGGTTGGGAGAGGGGGGGGGGGGGTTATGGACATTGGGGAGGGTATGTGCTTTGGTGAGTGCTGTGAAGTGTGTAAACCTGGAGATTCACAGACCTGTACCCCTGGGGATAAAAATACATGTTTATAAAAAAAAATCTAAAAATTAATTAATTAATTAATTAATTAAAATATATATATTTATATATATCTTCTTTATCCGTTTACCACTTGATGGACACTTGGGTTGTGTTCACATATTAGCTATTGTAAATAATGCTACAATAAATATAGGGGTGCATTTCTTTCCAAATTAGTGTTTTCGTTTTCTTTGGTTAATACCTAGTAGTAGAATTCTTGAATCATGACATTTCTATTTTTAATTTACTGAGGAACCTCTATGCTGTTTTCCACAGTGGCTGCACCAGTTTTCATGCCCACCAACAAGGCACAAGGGTTCCTTTTCCCCCACACCCTTTCCAACACTTGTTATTTCTTCTGGTTTTGATTTTAGCCCTTTCCTCAAGTGTAAGGTAATATCTCACTGTGGTTTGATTTTTATTTCCCTCAAGATTAGTGATGTGTGCATCTTCTCAAGCAGGTTGGCTATTTGTATGTCTTCTTTGGAAAGATTTCTATTTAGGTCCTCTAAGATTTCTTATTCAGATTAATTTTTTGGTGTGTAATTGTATAGGCACTTTATATATTTTGGAATATTAAGCCCTTAACAGATAAACTATTTGCCTATATCTTCTCCAATTCAGTAGATTACTTTGTGTTTTGTTGATGGCTTCCTTGCCTAGAAAAGGTTTTTACCTTGGTAGAGGCCCAATGGATTAATTTTGCTTTTGATTCCCTTGCCTGAAGAGACATATCTAGAACAATCTTGCTGCAGCTGGTGTCAAATAAGTTACTGCCTATGTTTTCTTCTTGGAGTTCTGTGGCTTCATGTCTCAGCCTAAAGTCTTTAACCAATTTTGAAGTTTTCTTGGGGTGTGGTGTAACAAAATGATCCAGTATATTTTTTGGATGTAGCTGTCCAGTTTTCCCATGACAATCTGTTGAAAAGACTGTCTTTTCTATTGTATATTCTTACCTTCTTTCTCATAGATAAATTGACCATATAAATAGGTATTAATTTCTGGGCTCTCTATTTTGTACCATTGTTGCATGTGTCTATTTCTGTGCCAGTACTATCCTGGGATTTCTTTACATTTCTTTACATTATTTTTTATTTATTCTCTTTTTTTTGCATCATAAGTGTACTCTTTAATCCCATCCTCTATTTCCCCTATCTCCTCACCCACCCCCCTTCTGATTACCATCAATTTCTTCTCTACAGTTAAGAGTCTGTTTCTTGGTTTTTCCCCCTTTCATTTTTCCCCTTTGCCAGGTTTTTTTTAAAGTCCATATATAAGTGAGATCATATTATATTTGTGTTTGTTTATTATGATGTATTTTGTTTAGCATTATACTCTTGAGTTCCATCTATATGCCATTGCAAATGGTAAGATTTCATTCTTTTTATGGCTTAGTAATATTCCATTATGTATGCACACGACCTCTCTTTTATCCATTCATCAGTTGAGGGACCCTTGGGCTGCTTCCATATCTTGGCTATTGTATATAATGTTACCATAAACATAGAGGTTCATGCATCCCTTTGAATTAGTGTTCTTGTATTCCTTGGGTAAATACCCAATAGTGTGATCCCTGGATTATAGGGTAGTTTTACCTTTAACTTTCTGAGGAACCTCCATACTGCTTTCCACAATGGCTGCATGAGTTTACATTCTTACCAACAGGGCATGAGAGTTCCTTTTTCTCCATATCCTCCCCAATGCCTGCTTTTTCTTATGTTGTTGATTTTAGCCATTCTGACAGGTGAGAGGTGATATCTCATTGTATTTTGACTTGTATTTCCCTGATGATCAGTGATGTTGATAATCTTTTCACGTGTCTCTTAGCTATCTGGATGTTTGAAGAAATATTTTTTAATTGAATAACTTGTTTTGGGGTGTTGAGATGCATCAGTTCTTTGTGTATTTTGCATACTAACCATTAATTGGATATATCATTTGTAAATATCCTCCCTCATTTCATAAGTTGCTTTTTAGTTTTGTTGCATCCTTTGCTGCACAGAAAACTTTTATTTTGACGTATTCCCAATAGTTTATTTTTGCTTGTAATTCCCTTGTCTCAGAAGACATATCTAGAAAAATGTTACTACAGCCAATGTTAGAGAGATTGTTACCTGTACTTCTTTCAGGGATTTTTATGACTTCAGGTCTCACATTTAGGTCTTCAAACTATTTTGAATTTATCTTTGCATATGGTGTAAACCAGTGGTCTAGTTTTATTCTTTTCATGTAGCCATCCAATTCTCCCAAACCCATTTGTTGAAAAAGCTCTCTTTTTGGATCTCAACAAACAATATCTCAGGTGGTTCTTCTTGAGGTATGAAGCAGAAAGCCATGATCCTGTGGGCAGGTATCAGAAGATTAACAGAAGGGGGAGGAAGTCCTCAGGATCCTGCACAACCAGAGCACAAATGCCTCCCATGCTGGGGACCAGACATGACTCGCAGACTGGTAGTGACAGGGAACCTGTCAGACTGAAACCTGGAGCTACAGAAGCATGCATGTGAACTGGGGATGGCTGCTGGTTTTAGAAGCTCAAAGGGCAGAGACATGTCTGGACCTAGAACGAGGGCTGGGAATGCTGCTGTGGGGCACACAACCCAAGACAGTGCAGTTTTTTTTAGCAGTACAAACAAAAACAGAGACAGTGTGGCCTGGAGAGCTCACTGGAGAACAGACTGCAAACTCCCTGTTCTGAGACAGAAGTTTGGATATGGTCACTTCTGTTCTGACGCTTGGAAAAGATGCAGAAATCTGCCAGGGAAAGCTGCTGGAGAACAAAAGCCTCCCCAAACCGGTTTTCACTGAGCCCATCTCCCCATAGGGGGCAGGGCAACTCTGCACAAACAGGGTTGCCTGAGTAACAGTGCACCAGGCCCCTTCCCCTGAAGACGGGCTGGAAAAATAAGAGGCGAAAAACCCTAAGGTCCCTATAAAACAGGTGCATCTTGCTTGGGTTGTGGTCAATAATTTTGACTCTATACATTCCCTCAACCACCCTTCAACAGAATGACTGAGGAGAAAATCCCAACAGAGGAAAATTTAGAGACTGTGACCTCTGTCACTGAACTAATGGATATGGATATAAGCAAGATGTCAGAGATAGGCTTCAGGATAACAGTTATGCAGACAATAGCTAGGTTGGAGAAAACCATTAGGGGCAACATAAATTCTCTAAGGGAAGAAGTGAAAGATGATCTGGCAGAACTTTAAAAATGATATCAATGAGATCCAATCTAATCTAGTACTCTAACATCTAGGGTAAACAAGGCAGAAGAACGAATTAGTTATCTAGAAGGCAAATGGATAGAAAGGAAGGAACAGGAGGAGGCCTAGAACAAACAGTTTAAAAGCCATGAAAAGAGAATTAGAGAAATAAATGATGCCATTAAATGCTCCACTATCAGAATTATTGGGATCCCTGGGGGGGGAGGGCGTGGAGAGAGAGAGAGGACTAGAAGATATATTTTAACAAATTGTAGCTAAGAACTTCCCTAATCTGGAGAATGAAACAAACATTCATGTCCTCAAGGCAGAGAGGGCCCCTCCCAAGATTAAGGTGAATACACCAATGCCCTGGCATGTAATAGTAAAACTTACAAATGTTAGAATCAAGGAAACCATCTTAAAGGTAGTTAGGGGGAAGATATTCCTTATGCACAGAGGGAGGAATATCAGAATAACATCAGACCTGTCCACAGAAACCTGGCAAGCCAGTAAGGGCTGGCAAGACATATTCAGGGTATGAAATGAGAAGAACATGCAACCAAGAGCATGCAGCCACAGGCAAGACTGTCATTTAGAATGGATGGAGAGATTAAAAGCTTCCAAGACCAGCAAAGACTGAAAGAATATGTGACCACTAAGCCAACCCTGTAAGAAATATTAAGGGAGCTTTTATAAAAGGAGAAAAATCCCAAGAGTGTTATAGAGCAGACATTTACAAAGAAAATCTATAGAAACAAGGACTTCACAGGCAACACAAGGACAGTAAAATCATGTATTTCAATAATCAGGCTCAATGCAAACAACCTAAATGTTCCCATGAAATGGCACAGGGTTGCAAATTGAATAAAAAGACAGGACCCATCCACATGCCGCCTGCAAGAGACACATTTTGAAACTAAAGATATATCCAGACTGAAAAGTAACGGGATGGAGAACCATCTTTCATGCCAATGAAACACAAAACAAAGCTGGGGTAGCAATTCTCATACCAAACAAATTAGATTTTAAGCTAAAGACTGTAATCAGAGATCCAGAAAGAAACTATATCATTCTTGGGGTGCCTGGATGGCTCAGTGGGTTGAGCCTCTGCCTTAGGCACAGGTCATGGGGTCCTGGGATAGAGCCCCACATTGGGCTCTCTGCTCAGCAGGGAGCCTGCATCTTCCTCTCTCTCTCTGTCTGCCTCTCTGCCTGCTTGTGACCTCTCTCTCTGTGTCAAATAAATAAATAAATAAAATCTTTAAAAAATAAAAGAAACCATATCATTTTTTAAATTTATTTTTTATTTTCAGCATAACAGTATTCATTATTTTTGCACCACACCCAGTGCTCCATGCAATCCGTGCCCTCTATAATACCCACCACCTGGTACCTTGACCTCCCACCCCACATGCCTTCAAAACCCTCAGATTGTTTTTCAGAGTCCATAGTCTCTCATGGTTCACCTCCCCTTCCAATTTCCCCCAACTCCCTTCTCCTCTCTATCTCCTCATGTCCTCCATGCTATTTGTTATGCTCCACAAATAAGTGAAACCATATGATAATTGACTCTCTCTGCTTGAAACCATATCATTCTTAAAGGGTCTATCCAACAAGAAGATTGAACAATTGTAAATATCTATGCCCCCAGTGTGGGAGCACCCAACTACATAAGCCAACTGTTAAACAAAATAAAGAGACATATTGTTAATAATATGTTAATAGTAGGAGACCTCAACACTCCACTCTCAGCAATAGATCATCTAAGCAGAAAATCAACAAAGAAACAAGGACTTTGAATGACACGTTAAACCAGATGGGCCTCATAGATATATACAGAACATTCCACCCTAAGACAACAGAATACTCATTCATGTCGAGTACACATGGAACTTTCTCTAGAATAGAACACATACTGGGTCACAAATCAGATCTCAACTGATACCAAAAGATTGAAAATATTCCCTGCTTATTCTCAGACCACAACATTTTGAAACTGGAACTCAATGACAAGAAAAAGCTTGGAAGAAACTCAAACACTTAGAAGTTAAGGAAAATCCTGCTCAAGAATATTTAGGTCAACCAGAAAATCTAAGAAAAATTTCAACAATTCATGAAAATCAACAAGAACAAAAACACATCAATCCAAAACCTATGAGATACTGCAAAGGTGGTCCTAAGGGAGAAAAATACAGCTATCCAAACCTCACTCAAAAAAAAAAAAAAATAGAAAAGTCCTGAATATACAATCTGGCTTTACACTTTAAAGAACCAGAGAATCAATAACAAATTAAGCTAAAACCATGCACAGGTAGGGAAATAATTAAGATTTGAGCAGAGATCAATGAACCAGAAACCAGAAATACAGTAGAACACATCAACAAAACTAAAGCTGGTTCTTTGAAAGAATTAATGACATCAATAAAGCACTGGCCAAGCTTATCCAAAAGCTTATCCAAAAGAAAAGAAAAAGGACCCAAATTAACAAAATTATGAATGAAAGGGGAGAGATCATGACTAACAACAAGGAAATAGAAACAATTATCAGAAATTATTATCAACAACTATATGCCAATAAATTAAGCAACCTGGAAGAAATGGATACCTTCTTGGAAACCTATAAACTACCAAGACTGAAACAGGAAGAAATTGACAACCTGAATACACCAATAACCAGTAACAAGATCGAAGCAGTGATCAAAAACCCCTCAAAAAACAAGAGCCCAGAACCTGATGGACTTCCCTGGAGAATTCTACCAAACATTCAAAAAAGAAGTAACACCTATTCTCCTGAAGCTCTTTCAAAAAACAGAAACGTAAGGAAAACTCCAGACTTTTTCTATGAGGACAGAATTATCTTGAATCCAAAGACCCCATCAAAAAGAAGAATTTCAGACCAATATCCTTGATGAATACGGGTACCAAAAATCTCAACAAGATCGTAACTAACAGGATCCAACACTACATTAAAAGGATTTCCCACCACAACCAGGTGGGATTTATCTCGGGGATGCAAGGTTGGCTTAATATTCGAAAACCAATCAATGTGATAGAGCACATCAATAATAGGAGAGAGAAGAACCACATTGTGCTCTCAATGCAAAAAAAGTATTTGACAAAATACAGAGTCCTTTCCTGACTAAAATTCTTCAGAGTATAAAAATAGAGGGAACATTCCTAAATTTTATAAAATCCATGAAAAGCCACAGTGAATATCACTCTCAATCGGGAAAAGCTGAGAGCCTTTCCCTTAAGATCAGAAACACAGGGGTGCCCAATCTCATCACTATTGTTCAACATAGTACTAGAAGTCTATCCATTTAGGATTCTTATAGTTTCAGGTCTCACATTTAGGTCCTTAAGTCATTTTTAACTTATGTTCAGTTATGGTGTAAACCAGTGGTCCAGTTTCATTCTTTTGCATGCAGTCATCCAATTATCTAAACAGCATTTGTTGAAGAAGCTCTCTTTTTCTTATTGCATATTCTTTCCTCCTTTGTCAAAGATTAATTGACCATATAATTGTGGGCTTACTTCTGGGCTTTCTATACTGTTCCATGGACCTATGTTTCTATTTTTGTGTCAGTACCATATTTCATTGATTACTTCAGCTTTGCAGGGTAACTTGAAATCTGAAATATGACACATCCAGCTTTACTTTTCTTTCTCAAAATTGTTTGGCTATTGAGGACCTTCTGTGGTTCCATATAAATTTAAGATTGTTTGTTCTACTTCTGTGTAAAATGTTGGGATTTTGGTAGGAACTGCATTAAATGTGTAAATTATTTTGAGTAGTATGGACATTTTAACATTTCTTCTTCCAATCCATGAGCATAGAATAACTTTACACTTGTTTGTGCATCTTCAGCATCTTTCATCAATATTTTATTGTTTTCAGGGTGCAGATTTTCACCTCCCTAAGTTTACTCATAGGCATATTATTGGTTTGGGTGCAATTGTAAATGGTATTTCTTTCTTAATTTCTCTTTCTGATGCTTCATTATTGGTATATAAAAATGCCAATATATAAAAAATTATTTAAAATTATTCAAAATATAAAAATTATATAAAAAATATTTTTAAATGCCAGTATATAAAAAATTTTATATAAAAAATTTAAAACTCCAGTATATAAAAAATTCTGTACATTGATTTTTGTATCTTGCAACCTTACTGAATTATTTTATTAGTTTCAGTAGTTTTTTGGTGGGGTCTTTAGGGTTTTCTCTATATAGTACCAAGTCATCTGCAAATGGTGAAAATTTTACTTCCTACTTACCAATTTGTATGCCTTTTACTCCTTCCTTTTGTCTAATCGCTGTGCCTAAATCTTCCAGTGCTATGGTAAATAATAGTGGTAAGAGTGGACAACCCTGTCTTGTTCCTGGCCTTAGGGGAAGCTCTCTCAATTTTTCACCATAAAATATGATGTTAACTGTGGGTTTTTTATATATGGCCTTCATTATATTGAAATATGTTCCCTCTATTTCAACTTTGTCAGGGGTTTTTCTCATGAATGGATGTTGTATTTTGTCAAATGCTTTTCATGTACCTATTGCAATGATCATATGGTTTTTAAACTTCTTTATTTACATGATGTATCATGTTCATTTATTTGCAAATATTGAACCACACTTGCATCCTGGGAATACATCCCACTTAAATGTGGTGAATGATTTGTTCAAATGTTTTGTTTGATTTAGTTTGCTAGTATGTTTTTTGAAGATTTTTGCATTTATGTTCTCACAGATATTAGCCTGTAGTTCCTCTCTCTTTCTCTCTCTCTCTCTCTCTTTGGTAGTGTCTTCATCTGGTTTTGGCATCTGGGTAGTGTTGGCTTCATAGCATGAATTAGGAAGTTTTCTTATTTTGGAATAATTTGAGAAGAATAGGTAGTAACTTGTCTTCAAGTATTTGGCAGTATTCACCTGTGAAATCATCTGGCCCTAAGTTTTGTTTGGTTTCTGATTACCAATTCAATTTCATTGTGGCAAATTAGTCTGTTCAATTTTCTATTGTTTCCTCTGTTGGTTCTTCCTGATTCAATTTGGGTAGATTTTATGTTTTTAAGAATGTATCTATTTGTTCTAGGTTTTCCAACTTATTGGCATAAGTTTTTCAAAATAATTTGCTCAAATAAACCTTTGTTCCCCTTTTCCTCTCTTCTTCCTCTGGGACTTCTATGATATGAATATTACATATTATGTACTTGCTGAGTTCCCTAAGTCTACACTGATGATCCAATATTTTTCATTCTTTCTTTTCAGCTTCATTATTTCCATAATTGTATTTGCTATATCACTTATTCATTCCTCTCCTTCCATCCTTGTGGCCACTACATCTTGTTGGTTTCACATCTTGGTTATAGCATTTTTAATTTTGGCCTAATTTTTAGGTCTTTAATAAGAAAGGAACTTCTATGCTTTTCTTAAGCCCAACTAGTATCCTTATGATTGCTGGTTTTAATTCTGGGTCAGAATATATTACCTATAACTCTTTTGATTAGATCTCTGGTTATGACTTTCTCTTACTCTTTCTTTTAGGACGAATTCCTCCATCTTGGCATTTTTTCTATGTCTCTGTCTTCTTCTCTGTGTTAGGAAAGCCTGTTATGTTTCCTGTTCCTGATATTAATGGCTTTATAAGAAGAGGTGATATATTATACAGGGCCTGGTGCTTCAGGAAGTGTCTCTGGTGTATGCTGTGTCCACTCTGCTGCTATGTTTTGGCTTCTTTTTCTCTCAGGTCAGTCCTCTACAGTTTCTCCTTGCCTGTAGTGGGGAGCATTTTGATTTTGTCCAGAGTGTGGCAAGTTTTAACTAGGTTTGCTCTGGTATGCTTGTTAAAAGAGACCTGATGCTATTTCAAGTAGAGATGAAGCTTTGAAGAACCCTATAGTCAGTAGAAGAGGTCCACACAGGAGTAGAGAAATGTTATGCTGGTCTTCTGGGGGAGTGGCCCACTCTTCTTGTTCTCAGAAAGAACTTTACCAGGAAAAAGCATCACCTGCAGAGCATAGGGAGGTGGGGTTTAGTGTAAGCAGTTTACACCACCAGTGTTTTTGTTGTACTGCTTCCTGGAGTTAATTTATGCTGAGAGGTGGGGAGAGAAATGATGCTCACCAGCTCCTTTGTCCCTGGAGAGACAATGACACCTCTCTCAGATTTGCTCCAAGAAGGGGGAGCTATCTCTCATAATGTGTCCCAGGGGATCCTCATATCATGCCATCTGCCCCTGGGCTATCTGCCCTCCTTCTCCACAGAACAAACTGCAGTGCCCACCAGGCTCCTCACCTACCATGTTGTGGACCTCTAAACCTGGAGTCCTTGGGCTCCATGGTTGTAAAAACTCACAAAAATCAACTCCTCTCATTTTCCAGTCAATGGATTTAGTCCAGTGTTTCCCCTTGGAAATCCCCCTTTTGTTCCTCCTCCCCTTAAGACCAGGGCTCCTTCCTCTCCACAGCACCCACAATTCTTTGCTACCCCGAATCACATTTCTGCACCTCCTACCTTCCACTATGTGGCCTCTTCTCTCCCTCTAGTTATGCAGTCTGTTGTGTCAGTCCTCAGGTTGATTTCTTGAGTATTCAGAATGATCTGATATTTATCTCACGAAGTTTGAGAGACCAGACCAAGTCTAGGATCCTCATACTCCTCCACCATCTTGGCTCCACCAAAGAGCATTGTTGACAAAGCAATCCTGAACTCCAAACTATTTTAGGTGTGGTGCTAGTAGCAATGGTTTAAATATCACTAGAGATTTATCAGTTACAATTACCCAGATCTACCCCATACCTTCCCAGTTAGAAACTTTGGACTTAAGCCCAATCTGTTTTAATAAGCCTTTCAGGGACTTCTGATGCATGCTGAAGTTTAAGAGCCATTGGAACAAGAGAAGTGCATAGTGGAGCAGTCAAGTTAGTAGGCAATAATAGATGAATTCTAAAAAAAACTTCAGTAACTTTCACTATATACTTTGATAATAAATTAAAGCACTATTCCAATAAAACACTGAAAACATTCTTAGGCTAGCTCCTTGATAATGATAGACTAAACTTCCAAAGAAATCTAGATTTTTAAGGAAGAATTCATTATCAAGGAAGAATTTACATGGATTTTATGGACTTGGAGGACTCTATTGTTCTTTTCTGTTATCTAAAAGAAATATGCCATCCAAACAAATCTATATTCAGCCTGAGTGTTTCCAAGGCTACCTTTATGAAATTCCCTTAGCCTGTTTTTAAATCCAATTACCTACTAAATTCTCCACTTCTCAGTGGACTCCAAACATGTACACTGTTTGCTTTTACAACACTGCATTAATACGTGAAAGGAAACAAAAGCTTTTACATCAGAGTCCAATCCAAGCCACAAAACCAGTGCCATCTTCCTATCAAGTGAAAAATGGATAATTCCAGTTCCAGCGGACTAAGAAATTGTTGTGGCGGTAATTGAGAGTAGATCAGAAAGAAGGCATGTGAAGCATAAAAAGAAAGCAATGTTTCTTTCTGGTCTTAAAACTAGAGGAAGAAATGAGTTTCCTCTCCATCATGGGCGTATATAACTACTCAGTAAAACCAACCTCTGCTTCATAGTGCTGCATAGTTCTTTCTGCAGGGAAACTCAGCAGGTTACAGACTCAGGTCCCTCTATTCCTGAAAGTGGGGAAAAGATATTTGAAAAAAAAAAAAGTGATTAAGATGACTGGGTGGCTCAGTCAGTTAAGTGGCTGCCTTCAGCTCAGGTTATGATCCCAGGATCTTGGGATAAGGTCCCACATTAGGCATCTTGCTTAGTGGGGAGTCTGCATCTTCCTCTACCTGCAGCTACCTCCCACCCCCCGCTTGTGTTCTCTCTCTCTCTCTCTGACAAGTAAATAAATAAAATCTTTTAAAAAGAAAGAAAAATGTAATTGTATTTAATGTGTACAATGTGATGATATGACGTGATCTATGTATACATTGTGAAAGGAGTCCAACAAGCAAGTTTATTAACACATGCATCACGCAGTTTCTCTGAAAATTTCTGAAAGGTACCCCTTCATCTTTGGTGTGCAAGAGGAGATATGACACCAGATGGCGATGCCTCACCAAGTGCCAGAGTCTGGGAGACTTTCCCTTGTCTCCCTTACAAGAAATGCACCTAATCTCACTTCTGGGCATATACTCAAAGGAAATGAAATCACTATCTCAAGGAGATATATGTATTCCCATGTTCATTGCAACAGTGTTTATAATAGCTAAAATACGGAAATAAGTTGTCCATCTAAGAAAGAATGGATAAAGATTATATATATATA
>NC_081575.1:66303886-66331974 GCF_022355385.1 Mustela nigripes | reverse complement strand
ATATATATATATATATATATATATATATATATATATATTAGAATCTTATTTAACCTTACAAAAGGAGAGCCTGCCATTTGTGACAATATGAATGAAACTGAAGAGTATTTTACTAAATGAAATAAACTAGACAAAACAAATCTTGAATCATATAAATATATGTGGAATACTTTTTTCTTATTTCTTAATTTTTTAATTTATTTTTTTAAATATTTTTATTTGACAGACAGAGACACAGTGAGAGAAGGAACATAAGCAGGGAGAGTGGGAGATGGAGAAGCAGGCTTCCTGCTCTGCGGGAAGCCCGACGCAGGGCTCAAATCCAGGACCCTTGGATCACGACCTAAACCAAAGGCAGACACTTAATGACTGACCCACCCAGGTGCCCCAGTATATTTTTTTCTAAAAATTCAAAACTAATTGAATCAGAAAGTAGAATGTTAGTTGCCAGGGGCTGGAAGAATGTTGGGAAATGGGAGAAGTTTGGAAAAAGGTACAATCTCTTAGTTTCAAAATAAATAAGTTCTGATGATTTAATGTATAGTATAGTGACTATAGTTAATAACACTGAATTGTGTAACTGAAATTTTTTAAATTTTTGTTTATTTTTTAATTTCTTTTCAGTGATCCAGAATTCATTGTTTATGCACCACACCCAGTGCTTCATGCAATACGTGCCCTCTATAATATCCACCACCAGGCTCACCCAACCTCCCACATCCCACCCCTCCGAAACCCTCAGATTGTTTTACAGAGTCCACAGTCTCTCATGGTTCATCTCCCGCTCCAATTTCCCCCAACTCCTTTCTCCTCTCCATCTCCCCATGTCCTTATGTGTTATTCCTTATGTTCCACAAATAAGTGAAACCATATGATAATTGACTCTCTCTGCTTGACTTATTTCACTCAGCATAATCTCTTCTAGTCCCATCCATTTTGATACAAAAGTTGGGTATTCATTCTTTCTGATGGAGGCATAATACTCCATAGTGTATATGGACCACATCTTCCTTATCCATTCGCCAAGAAGGACATCTTGGTTCTTTCCACAGTTTGGCAACCATGGCCATTGCTGCTATGAACATTGGGGTACAGATGGCCCTTCTTTTCACTACATCTGTGTAGTTGGGGTAAATACCCAGTAGTGCTATTGCAGGGTCATAGGGAAACTCTATTTTTAATTTCTTAAGGAATCTCCACACTTCTCCAAATTGGCTATACCAATTTGCATTCCCACCAACAGTGAAAGAGGGTTCCCCTTTCTCCACATCATCTCCAGCACATGTTGTTTACTGTCTTGTTAACTTTGGCCAATCTAACTGGGGTAAGGTGGTATCTCAATGTGGTTTCAATTTGAAACTCCCTGATGGCTAGTGATGATGAAACTTTTTTCATGTGTCTGTTAGCTCTTTGTATGTCTTCTTTGGACAAGTGTCTGTTCATATCTTCTGCCCATTTTTTGATATGATTATTTGTTTAGTGTGTGTTGAGTTCAAGGAGTTCTTTATAGACCCTGGATATCACTCCTTTGTCTGTATTGTCATTTGCAAATATCTTCTCCTAGGCTCTTTGTTTTGTTGACTGTTTGCTTTGCTGTGCAGAAGCTTTTGATTTTGATGAAGTCCCAAAAGTTCATTTTCGCTTTTGTTTCCTTTGCCTTTGGAGGCATATCTTGAAAGAAGTTGCTGTGGCTGATATCGAAGAGGTTACTGCCTATATTCTCCTCTAGGGTTCTGATGGATTCCTGTCTCACGTTGAGGTCTTTTATCCATTTTGAGTTTATCTTTGTGTACGGTGTAAGAGAATGCTCAAGTTTCATTCTTCTACTTATAGCAGTTTTCCTAGCACCATTTATTGAAGAGACTGTCTTTTTGTCTTTTATCCATTGTATATTTTGCACTACTGTGTATTTACCCCAAAGATACAGATGTAGTGAAAATAAGGGCCATCTGTACCCCAATGTTTATAGCAGCAATGGCCACGGTCACCAAACTGTGGAAAGAACCAAGATGCCCTTCAATGGACAAATGGATAAGGAAGATGTGGTCCATATACACTGTGGAGTATTATGCCTCCATCAGAAAGGATGAATACCCAACTTTTGTAGCAACATGGATGGGACTGGAAGAGATTATGCTGAGTGAAATAAGTCAAGCATAGAGAGTCAATTATCATATGATTTCACTTATTTGTGGAATGTAAGAAATAACTTGGAGGACATGGGGACATGGAGAGGAGAAGGAAATTGAGAATCATGGGACACTACATCAAAAACTAATGATGTCATAGGGAAGTTCTATTTTTAATTTCTTGAGGAATCTCCACACTGTTCTCCAAAGAGGCTGCCCCAACTTGCATTCCCACCAACAGTGTAAGAGGGTTCCCGTTCCTCCGCATCCCCTCCAACACATGTTGTTTCCTGTCTTGCTGATTTTGGCCATTCTAACTGGTGTAAGGTGATATCTCAATGTAGTTTTAATTTGAATCTCCCTGATGGCTAGTGATGATGAACATTTTTTCATGTGTCTGATAGCCATTTGTATGTCTTCATGGGAGAAGTGTCTGTTCATATCTTCTGCCCATTTTTTTATATGATTGCCTGTTTTGTGTGTATTGAGTTTGAGGAGTTCTTTATAGATCCTGGATATCAACCTTTTGTCTGTACTGTCATTTGCAAATATCTTCTCCCATTCCATGGGTTGCCTCTTTGGTTTTTTGACTGTTTCCTTTGCTGTGCAGAAGCTTTTGATTTTGATGAAGTCCCAAAAGTTTATTTTCGCTTTTGTTTCCTTTGCCTTTGGAGACATATCTTGAAAGAAGCTGCTGTGGCTGATATGGAAGAGGTTACTGCCTATGTTCTCCTCTACGATTCCGATGTATTTCTGCCTCACATTGAGGTCTTTTTATCCATTTTGAGTTTATATTTGTGTATGGTGTAAGAGAATGGTCAATTTTCATTCTTTTACACACAGCTGTCCAATTATCCTAGCACCATTTATTGAAGAGGATGTCTTTTTTCCACTGTATATTTTTTTTCCTGCTCTGTCAAAGATTATTTGATCATAGAGTTGAGGGTCCATATCTGAGCTCTCTACTCTGTTCCACTGGTCTACGTGTCTGTTTTTGTGCCAGTACCATGCTGTCTTGGTGATCACAGCTTTGTAATAAAGCGTGAAATCAGGCAATGTGATGTCCCCAGCCTTTTTTTTCTTTTTCAACATTTCCTTAGCAATTCAGGGTCTCTTCTGATTCCATACAAATTTTAGGATTGTTTGCTCCAGCTCTTTGAAAAATGCTGGTGGAATGTTGATCAGAATGGCACTGAAAGTATAGATTGCTCTAGGCAGTATAGCCATTTTAACAATGTTTATTCTTCCCATCCATGAGCATGGAATGGTCATCCATCTTTTTGTGTCTTCTTCAATTTCTTTCATGAGTGTTCTATAGTTCCTTGAGTACAGATCCTTTACCTCTTTTGTTAGGTTTATTCCCAGGTATCTTATGGTTCTTGATGCTATAGTAAATGGAATCGACTCTCTCATTTCCCTTTCTGTATTTTCATTGTTAGTGTATAAGAAATCAACTGATTTCTGTACAATGATTTTGTATCCTGCCACATTATTAAATTGCTGAATGAGTTCTAATAATTTCAGTGTGGAGACTTTTGGGTTTTCCATATAAGGTATCATGTCATCTGCAGAGAGAGAGAGACTTTGACTTCTCCATTGCCAATTTGGATATCTTTTATTTCTCTTTGTTGTCTGATTGCTGTTACTAGGACTTCTAATACTATGTTGAACAAGTGTTGAGAGTGGGTGTTGCGGCCGGCACGACAAATCGACCAGGAACGTGAGGGTAAGAGGATGGTGAAAAGAAATTAAGAGACAAAGAGATGGGGGCAGGAGGAGTACCAAGGAGGATGTCCCATTGTGCCAAAGTTTATTTTACAGAGTTCTGATTTATACAACACAGTAAGGGAATCACCTCCTGTACATCTGGTGCTAGTTTCTATTTTGGCCTGAGAGTAGCTGGCCATGCAGAGATATCAGACAGCCTTGACCTTCGTGGTTTGGACACCTAGGCCATAACTCAATATTCACAAAACACAGGAGCCTTATTAGCTTAGTCTTGAGACAGCAGCTGCAATGGCAACAAGCCAAACTTCACAATGTTCTCATAACAATCACCAGGGAGACATGGTGGCACGCTAGCTCACCACCTGTGAAGGTCCTCGGTTGAAGAGGTTCCCAAGAACTGTTGCTCTATTGGGTTAACCCCTTCTAGGAATGAGGCTCCCAACAAGTGGGCATCCTTGTCATGTTCCTGATTTCAAAGGGAAGGCTGTCAGCTTTTCCCTATTGAGGATGATATTCGCTGTAGGTTTGTCATAGATAGATTTTATGAAGTTGAGGAATGTTCCCTCTATCCCTACACTTTGAAGCGTTTTAATCAGGAACGGATGCTGTATCTTGTCAAATGCTTCTTCTGCATCAATTGAGAGGATCACATCATTCTTCTCTCTTCTCTTATTGATTTGTTCTATCACATTGATTGATTTGCAAATGTTGAACCACCCTTGCAACCCAGGGATAAATCCCACCTGGTCATGGTGGATAAACTTTTTAATGTACTGTTGGATCCTATTAGCTAGGATCTTGTTGAGAATCTTAGCATCCATATTCAGCAGAGATATTGGTCTGAATTTCTCCTTTTTGGTGGGTTCTTTGCCTGGTTTTGGGATAAGGGTAATGTTGACTTCATAAAAAGAGACTGGAAGTTTTCCCTCTACTTCAATTTTTTTGAAACAGTTTCAGGAGAAGAGGTATTATTTCTTCCTTGAATGTTTGCTAGAATTCTTCAGGGAACCTGTCAGGTCCTGGGCTCTTGTTTAATGGGAGCTTTTTTTTAAGTTATTTTTTAATTTTACTTTTTATAATTTTTTTAAATTTTTTAATAAACATATAATGTATTATTAGCCCCAGGGGTACAGGTCTGTGATTCATTAGTCTTACACAAGTCACAGCACTCACCATAGCACATATCCTCCCCAATGTCCATAACCCATCCACCCTCTCCCTAATCCCCTGCCCCTGGCAACCCTCAGTTTGTTTTGTGAGAGTAAGAGTCTCTTATGGTTTTTCTTCCTCCCACTCCCATCTTGTTTCATTTATTCTTTCCCTACCCCCCAAGCCCCTGTGTTGCATCTCCACTTCCTCATGTCAGGGAGATCATATGATAGCTGTCTTTCTCTGATTGACTTATTTCGCTAAGCATAATACCCTCTAGTTCCATCCACGTTGTTGCATAAGGCAAGATTTCATTTCTTTTGATGGTTGCATAGTATTCCATTGTGTATATATACCACATCTTCTTGATCCATTCATCTGTTGATGGACATCTAGGTTCTTTCCATAGTTTGGCTAGTATGGACATTGCTACTATAAACATTCGCGTGCACGTGCCCCTTCGGATCACTACGTTTGTATCTTTAGGGTAAATACCCAGTAGTGCAATTGCTGGGGTCCTAGGGTAGCTCTATTTTCAACATTTTGAGGAACCTCCATGCTGTTTTCCAGAGTGGTTGCACCAGCTTGCATTCCCACCAACAGTGTAGGAGGGTTCCCCTTACTCTGCATCCTCACCAGCATCTGTCATTTCCTGACTTGTTAATTTTAGCCATTCTGACTGGTGTGAGGTGATATCTCATTGTGGTTTTGATTTGTATTTCCCTGATGCCGAGTGATAGGGAGCACTTTTTCATGTGTCTGTTGGCCATCTGGATGTCTTCTTTGCAGAAATGACTGTTCATGTCTTCTGCCCATTTCTTGATTGGATTATTTGTTCTTTGGGTGTTGAGTTTGCTAAGTTCTTTATAGATTTTGGACACCAGCCCTTTATCTGATATGTCGTTTGCAAATATCTTCTCCCATTCTGTCAGTTGTCTTCTGGTTTTGTTAACTGTTTCCTTTGCTGTGCAAAAGCTTTTGATCTTGATGAAATCCCAATAGTTCATTTTTGTCCTTGCTTCCCTTGCCTTTGGCGATGTTCCTAGGAAGATGTTGCTGCAGCTGAGGTTTAAGAGGTTGCTGCCTGTATTCTCCTAAAGGATTTTGATGGATTCCTTTCTCACATTGAGGTCCTTTATCTATTTTGAGTCTATTTTCGTGTGTGGTGTAAGGAAATGGTCCAATTTCATTTTTCTGCATGGGGCTGTCCAATTTTCCCAGCACCATTTATTGAAGAGGCTGTCTTTTTTTCATTGGACATTCTTTCCTGCTTCATCAAAGATTAGTTGACCATAGAGTTGAGGGTCTATTTCTGGGCTCTCTATTCTGTTCCATTGATCTATGTGTCTGTTTTTGTGCCAGTACCATACTGTCTTGATGATGGCAGATTTGTAATAGAGCTTGAAGTCTGGAGTTGTAATGCCATCAGCTTTGGCTTTCTTTTTCAATATTCCTTTGGCTATTCAAGGTCTTTTCTGGTTCCATATAAATTTTAGGGTTATTTGTTCCATTTCTTTGAAAAAAACTGAATGGTATTTTGATAGGGATTGCATTAAATGTGTAGATTGCTTTAGGTAGCATGGACATTTTCACAATATTTGTTCTTCCAATCCATGAGCATGGAATGCTTTTCCATTTCTTTGTGTCTTCCTCAATTTCTTTCATGAGTACTTTTTGGTTTTCTGAGTATAGATTCTTTGCCTCTTTAGCTAGGTTTATTCCTAGGTATCTTATGTTTTTGGGTGCAGTTGTAAATGGGATTAACTCCTTAATTTCTCTTTCTTCTGTCTTGTTGTTGGTATAAAGAAATACAAGTGATTTCTGTGCATTGATTTTATATCCCAAAACTTTACTGAATTTCTGTACAAGTCTAGCATATTTGGAGTGGATTCTTTTGGGTTTTCCACATATAGTATCATATCATCTACAAAGAGTGAGAGCTTGACTTCTTCTTTGCCAATTTGGATGCCTTTAATTTCTTTTTGTTGTCTGATTGCTGAGGCTAGGACTTCTAGTACTATGTTGAATAGCAGTGGTGATAATGGATATTTTGGGGAGCTTTTTGATCACTGCTCCAATCTCGTTATGAGATATTGATCTATTCAGGTTGTCAATTTCTTCCTGATTCAGTTTTGGAAGTTTATAGCTTTCCAGGAGTGCATCCATTTCATCCAGATCGCTTAACTTATTATTGGCATATAACTGCTGATAATAATTTCTATTAATTGTTTCTATTTCCTTGGTGTTAGTTGTGATCTCTCCCTTTTTATTCATAATTTTATTAATTTGGGCCTTCTCTCTTTTCTTTTGGATTAGTTTGGCCAATGGTTTATTGATCTTATTCATTCTTTCAAATAACCAGCTCCTAGTTTCATTGATGTGTTCTGCTGTATCTCTAGTTTCTATCTCATTGATCTCTGCTCTAATTTTGATTATTTCCCTTCTTGTGTGTGAGTTGGCTTAATTTGTTGTTGATTCTCCAATTCTCTAAGGTGTAAAGAAAACTGGAGTACCCTGGATTTTTCAATTTTTTTGAGGGAGACTTGGGTGGGTATATATTTCCCCCTTAGGGTCACCTTTTCCATATCCCATAGGTTTTGGACCAGTGTCTTCATTCTCATTGGTTTCCATGAATTGTTTCAGTTCTTCTTTGATCTCCTGGTTGATCCAAGCATTCTTAAGCAATGTGGTCTTTAGCTTCCAGGTGTTTGAATTCCTTCCAAACTTTTCCTTGTGGTTTCAAAGCATTGTGATCTGAGAATATGCAGGGAATAATCTCAGGCTTTTGGTATTGGTTGAGCCCTGATTTGTGACCCAGCATGTGGTCTATTCTGGACAAGGTTCCATGTGCACTCGAGAAGAATGAGTATTCTGTTTATTTTAGGGTGGAATGTTCTGTATATATCTATGAGGTCCATCTGGTCCAATGTGTCATTCAATGCTCTTGCTTCTTTGTTGATTTTCTGCTTGGATTATCTATTACTGAAAGTGGCATGTTAAGATCTCCTACTATTAATGTATTCATATCAATATAACTCTTTATCTTGATTAACAGTTGTCTTATGTAGTTGGCTGTTCCCATATTGGGGGCATAAATATTTAAAATTTTTAGAACTTTTTGGTGGATAGACCCTTTAAAAATGATGTAGTGTCTTTCTTTATCTCTGACTACAGTTTTTAGTTTGAAATCTAATTTATCTGATATGAGAATTGTTTCCACAGCTTTTTTTTAAGGCCCATTGGCATGAAAGATGCTCCTCCATCCCTTCACTTTCTGGATGTATCCTTGGGTTCCAAATGGGTCTCTTGTAGACAACATATGGATGCATTCTGTCATTTTATCCAATCTGCAACCCTATACCATTTTATGGGTGCATTTAGGCCATTTATGTTGAGAGCGATTATTGAGAGATACGTTTGACACCATGTTACCCATGAAGTCTTTGTTTCTATGGATTGTCTCCATAAATTTCTGTTCAATAATATTCTTGTTTTTTTCCTGCTTTTATAGACCCCCCCCCCGCCCTTAATATTTCTTGTAGTGCTAGCCTGGTGGTTACATACTCTTTTAAACCTTGCCGGTCTTGGAATTTTGAACGTCAGTCTTGCTGGATAACGTATTCCTCGCTGCATGCTCTTCTCATTTAGTGCCCTGAATACATCTTCCAGCCCTTTCTGTCTTGCCAGGTTTCTGTGGACTGGACTGACATTATTCCAATGGGCCTTCCTCTGTATGTAAGGAATCTCTTCCCCCTAGCTGCTTTCAAGAGCTACCATCTAAAATTATGTTTCATCATTTTCATAATGAAGTTTCTCGAGGTCTTTCTAGATTCTATGATCTTGAGGGCAAACCTTTCTGCCTCTAGAACACCTAGGACACAAATGCTGTTACCATTCCCCAGATTGGGAAAATTTTCATGGAGAATTTGTTCAACTATATCCTCTAGGCTTCTTTCTTTCTCCTCTCCCTCAGGGATTCCAATAATTCTGATGTTGGAACGTTTCATTGCATCATTCATTTCCCTAATTCTGTTTTCATGGCTTTTAATCTGTTTGTTCCAGCCCTCCCCTGGATCCTTTTTCTCTATCATTTTGTCCTCTAGATAACCAATTCTATCTTCTGCCTTGGTTACCCTAGCTGTTAGAGTATTTATATTAGATTGGAACTCATTGATAGCATTGTTAACATCTTCTGTGGTGACTTTCACTTCTGCCCTAATCAATTCCATTTTGTCATTAAAGGCTTTCTCCAACCTAGCCATTGCCTGGATAATTGTTAGCCTGAATTCCCTTTCTGACATATTGTTTATGTCTATATCCAATAGCTCTGATGGAGAGGGCACAGTCTCTGAGTTTTTCCTCTGTTGGGCATTCCTACTCTTAGTCAATTTGGTGAGAGATGACTGAGGGGATGTGTAGCTGAATGTATCAACCATGGTGCAGGCAAAGTGCACCCTGGAACGCTTCTGAGAAATCATGAGTCCCTACTGAAAAGAAAGAAAAAAGAAAAAAAGAGAGAGAGAGAAAAGAAAAAAAGAAAAGGGAATACCCAGTCTGAATCAGCCCCAAAGGTAAGATTTATAAAGTATACAAATGAAAATGGGCAAACAAAAAGACTGACAAAAGTAAATGATAAAAAAAATAAATAACCCGGCCAAAATGAACCCCAAGTTTAAGATTTGTATACTACCAGAACAAAACAAATACCCAGAAACACTTACACAAGAAATAGATGGGAGGGTGGTTATAAATTCTCAGAGTGGTAAAGGAAGGTTATTTTGATTCTTCCTGGGTATATCTTGCTATCTTTGCTAAAGGACTCAACTTTCCTGAGATAGAGGGGGATTAAAACTGGTTTATACATAGGGGTAGTATTGACTGGGGAATGAGGATTACCTTGAAGCTTATCTCTATATGAATATTTAGAAAAATAGAAAAACACAGGTATATGTATCAAAAAAGTTCAAGCTAAAAGGTTATTATGGAATTTGTTGCACAGAACATCTCATAGTGATGGTAAAATAGGTTAAAAAATCATTTAAGGGTCGCCTGGGTGGCTCAGTGGGTTAAGCCTCTGCCTTCGGCTCAGGTCATGATCCCAGGGTCCTGGGATCGAGCCCCGCATCACGCTCTCTGCTCAGCAGAGAGCCTGCCTCCTCCTCCTCTCTCTCTCTGTCTGCCTCTCTGCCTACTTGTGATCTCTGTCTGTCAAATAAATAAATAAAATCTTTTTAAAAAATCATTTAAAAAATTGAAAAGAATGAGAATAGTGGGAACGAATTAAAAATAAAAGTTGTATCTATGAAGTAGTGGTGGTTGTCCCCCCCCCCTTTTTTTGGTCCTTGGTTTTTGATGGTTTTTTTGACTGGCTTTCTGGGGGAGGAGCCTGCTGCGTGGTTTTTCTGGCAGTCTTGCTAGAGTTGAGTCCTCCTGCCTCCTATCAAGGGGTTGGCTCTGAGGAAACCAGATTTTCAGGCTTTTTATTAGTTTGTTTGTTTGTTTTCTCCCCTTGGTGGCTTTTGGCAGTTCTTTGGAGGTTCAGAGGAAAGAAAACTGCACCCAGACCTCAGTCTCAGAGAGAAGCCTCAGTCTGTTCCCCTCTGGGTGCTCCAGCGCACATAAACTCCCCCTGTCCCACTGGCAGAGCACGTCCCCAGTCACAGTCTCAGGGGTTGCAGGAGCTCCCACTTGTACCCCAGTGTCTAGTCCAGAGAGCTGGCTTCCAGTAGCTGCCTCCACCAATGTCTGGGCAAATCCAGACCACCGGAGAGGTCCCAACCAGAGATAGCACACTGAGATTTTCACACTGGCCCAGGCTGGGAGTGTTCAGACTCTCCCAGTCCTAGAGAGCACAGGCTAGTGCCAGCACAGACCTTTCTCAGGGGAGGGTGTGGAGCACAACTCAACTCCGGTAGAGCAGTGTGCATGAAGAGTGCAAAAGGCTGTGATTCTAGAGAGTGCTGTCCACCTCAAACTCCTTCACACACACAGCCACCCAGACACTCTCACACATGCCTGCAGCTCAGGGACCAATGCCTGACTTCTTCACTTCACTCTCTCTGGCTCAGCCCCAGTGGTGGCCGACCTGGGTCCATGGGCTTAAGCCCCTTTCCCTAACTGCCCGATTCCACCAATTACCCCTTAAGATCTTTTGCTCTTTTTGAGTGCTTTCAACCAGACTCCCAAGATAATGCTGGTCCCCAATCACAGGGCACTCTCATATTGGAGTGTTACTTTCCAATGAGTCACTTCTGGTGGCTCCCTCCCCCTTTTGTTTATCTTCTGATATCAGTCCCATGTTCCCACTCCACTTTACCTGTCCACTGATGTCTTCTGACCCCATAGAGATCCAGAAGTGTATAATTCTAATCTCAGGCTGATTTTATGGGTGATCAGAGTTCTTTGGTAGATAATTAGCTCACTTTAGGGGACCAGGTGAAACAGCAACTCCTACTTCTCTGCCATCTTGCCTCCTCCCCCTGTGTAACTGAAATTCATTGAGACTAAAACTTAAGAATTCTCTGCAAAAAAAAAAATGTAATTATGTAAGGTGATGCATCTGTTAATAAATTTGCTGAGATCCTTTCACAGTGTACATATATATCAAATCATATTACATTGTACACTTTAAATACAATTACATTTCTTTCAATTATATGTTAACAATACTTTGAACTATTGGACCTGACAGATATATACAGATCATTCCGTCTAACAGAAGCAGAATACACATTCGTCACAAATGTAAAGGAAAAATTCTCCAGAACAGATTATGTGGTAACTCACAAAACAAATCTAACCAAATTTAAGAAGTTTAAAATAATACCAAGTATCTTTTCTGACAACAGTGGCAATAACAGAAGAAAAGCTAAAATAAAATCACAACTATGTGGAAATTAAATAATACACTCCTGATCAACCAATATGTCAAAGAAAAATATTAAAAAATTAAAAACTCAACTATCTTCAAACACATGAAAATGGAAATAAAATGTATTAAAACCTGTGGCAGATTGCAAAAGCAGTTCAAAGAGGGGAGTTTATAAAAATAAAAGCTTATAATTAAAAGAAAAAGAATGAGGGACACCTGGGTGACCCAGTAGGTTGGGTCTCTGCCTTTGGCTCAGGCTATGGTCTCAGGGTCCTGAGATCAAGCCCCGCATTGGGCTTTCTGCTCAGCAGGGAGCCTGTTTCCCCCTCTCTCTCTGCCTGCCTCTCTGCCTACTTGTGATCACTCTCTGTCAAATAAATAAATAAAATCTTTTTTAAAAAAAGAATGATATCAAGTAATCTAATTTTACATTTCAAGAAACTAGAAGAACAAACTAATTCTCAAGTTAGCAGAATAAAGTAAATAACAAACATCAGGTCAGAAATAAAGGAAATAAGGACCAGAAAAACAACAGTGGATATCAGTGATACTGAGACGTTTTTTATTTTTTTATTTTTTTTTTAGCATAACAATATTCATTGTTTTGGCACCACACCCAGTGCTCCATGCAATATGTGCCCTCTCTAATACCCACCACCTGGTTCCCCCAACCTCCCACCCCCCGCCACTTCAAACCCCTCAGATTGTTTTTCAGAGTCCATAATCTCTCATGGTTCACCTCCCCTTCCAATTTCCCTCAACTCCCTTACTGAGAGGTTTTATAAAAGATAAACATAATTGAAAACTTATAGCTAGACTAAATAAAAAAGGGAAGACTCAGATAAAATAAGAAATGAAATTACAACTCATAGCCCAGAAATATAAGGTTTATATAAATATAAACTACTACAAATAATTACATGCCAAAAAAAATATGAATAACCTAGAACGGGATACATTCCTAGAAACATACAACTTATTAAAACTAAATTATGGAGAAATAGAAAATCTGAACAGACCAATAGCAATCAAGGAGATAATGTCAGTAATCAAAATATCCCAGCAAAGAAAAGCCCAGGAACAGATAATTTACTGAATTATAATTTACTGAATTTACAAATTCTACTAAATATATAAATAAGAAGTAATGTGAATACTTCTCAAACCTTCTAAAAATTGAAGAAGTAATACTTCCAGACTCTTGTTGAGTTAGCATTACCTTCATACCAAACCCAGATAAGGGCACAAAAAAACTCCCAAAAAACAAAAAAACAACTATGAAACAATATACCTGAAGAATATGAATGTAAAAATTCTAAACAAAATACTAGCAAGTACAATTCAACAGTACATTAAGATCATACACTATAATTAAGCAGGATTTCTGAGATGCAAGTGTAGTGCAACATATGCAAGTCAATAAATATGATATACCACATTAATCAAATGAAAAATAAAAATTATATGATCACCTGAATAGATGCAAAAAAGCATTTGACAAAATATAACATTTTTATAATAAAAGTACTCAAGAAATTGGGTGCAGTAAAAACATACCCAGCATAATAAAGATAAATATAACAGGCTCACGACTAAGCTCATACTCAATAGTGAAAGGCTGAAAGCTTTCCCTTTAAGTTCAAGAAGAAGATATTTGTCTATTTCTGAAGTTTTAGCTAAAGATTTCAATGCCTCTCTCATAATGATGGATGGAAAAATGTAGGCAGAAATTCAAAAAGGATATAGAATAATTGAATACTTCAACCACCAAACTGACAATTGAAGAACACTTCAAACAGCAAAAGAATACAAATTATTTTTACATATACATAAAATATTCACAAAGACGTTTTCCAGGGCATAAAACAAGAGATAAGAATTTAAAAGAATAAAATCATATAGTTTTTTTGTCTAACCACCAAAAAAATTAAATTAGTTATCAATCATATAGGGAGGGAGTTAAGATAGTGGAGGAATCAGGGATCCTAATTTTGTCTGTTTCTTGGAATTCATCTAGTTACCAAATCATTCTGAACACCTGCAAAATCAATCAGAGATCTGAGAAGAGAATTACTGCACTTCTACAAATAGAAAAGTGACCACTTTTTGCATGGTTGGAGGTGTTCTGGAGAAGTGAATGTGAAGCAATGTATTGGAAGATAAACCACAGAGGGGAGGGAGCTTGCTTAAGGAGGCTTCCAAAAGTGTTACAGTCAGCAGAGTGCAAAATTGGAACTTTTAGAAGTCTGCTACATCAGGGGACATCCTTGGCTCAAAGGTACTCATGTGGCAAAGCAGGGCAGAATCCCATGCAAGACAGCATGGTCTCAGGATCCCCAGGCTGATAAAAAGAGTGGAGGTACCTGAGTGTGGCTGAGTTCCCAAGTATCAGAGCAGGGAAGCTGGCTGAAACCAGCCAGTCTAGGTGCCAGCTTTCTGCTCGGTGTTGCCATGAATCATGAGCTGCTGCATAGCCATGTGACTGCTCACCAGGCAAGAGTCCACCAAAGAAGCAGAAGTTGGGCAAGACGCTCCTCCCTCCCTCAGGAGGAATGACATGGGCCCATGCTACAGGAATCCATAAAGTTTGGAGGCTTGAAACAAGGTCACATGCTTGAGATAAAAACATTTGGTCACAAGCTGGGTAAACACAGGACAGAAACCAGGGAGACAAGACTGATTGCTTTTTTGTGAGGGCTCACTGAAGAGTGGGAGGTGTGAACATTCAGCTCTGGAGCTAGAGATCAGATTGCCACCATTTTCACCCCCCCCCCAACATTGGTGTTAGAAGAGTTTGGAGCAACACAGTGCCACATAGTGCACTTCAGAGCAGCTTACACTGAGCCTGGCCCCCTGGCAAGAGAGGAGCAATTCCATTTAGGCAAAAACACCTGAGAATCGGTGCAACAGGTTCCTCCCCCAGAAGATCAGCAGGAACAACCAGCGAACAATTTTATTAATCACAGAGAACTGCAAAACTTCAGCACATAGGGAAAACAGTATATAACGTTTGTGGGTTTTTAATTTATTATTTAGTCTTTCAGTTTTATTTTTCAGCTATTTTATTATTTTATCAATTCTTTAATTTTTATTTATATATATGTATTATATATTTTTTGTTTTCCCTTTGTTTTTTAAAATTATATATATATATTTTTCTTTCTTTCTTTCATATTTTGGGATCCAGTTTCTTTAATAAACAGATCAAAATACACCCAGGATCTAGTTTATTGTTTTGTTCTATTTTACTTCTTGTTTGATTTTTTCTGATTTTGTTTTGTTTCTGTTTTCTCCTGGTTTGTTTTGTTTGTATTTTTCTGGAGCTGTTGCTATTTTTGTCTTTTCTCTCTCTTTCATTTATTCTTCTCTGGACATAATGATGAGACAGGGAACCCCCCCCCAAAAGAACAGGAGGCAGTACTCATTGACATGGATTTAATCCATACATTTAATCAATATGGATATAGATAAGATGTCAGAATTAGAATTCAAAACAAGTTATAAAGCTACTAGTTGGGTTTGAAAAAAAAAGCATAGAAGACAATAGAAAATCCTTTACTGTAGAGATAAAAGAACTAACATCTAATCAGGTCATTAATCCAATAGGATTAAAAATCCTATTACTGAGATTTGGTCAAAAGTGGAGGCTCTAACTGTTAGGATAAAAAAGATCAAAAAGAGAGAGTCAGTGATATATAAGGCAAAACAATTGGGGAATAAAGGAGCTGAGAGTAAGAGAGAAAGCTGGACCACTAAGGGAGAATTTTAGAAATCAGCAATACCATAAAGCAAAATAATATTCAAATAATATTTGAATATTCATTTGTATAATAATATTCAAATAATAAGATTTGAATAATTACAATAATTTCCAGAAGAGGAGGAGAATAAGGGGCAGAAGGTTGATTTGTACAAATTATAGTTGAGAACCTCCCTAAGCTGGGGAAGGAAATAGGTATGTAAATCCAGGAGTAACAGATAATCCCCCTTCAAAATCAATAAAAATGGGTCAGCACCTTAACATACAATAGTGAAGCATACAAACTTCAGAGATAAAAATAAAATCCTGAAAGCAGCTCAGGACAAGAGGTCCTTTACCTACAAGGGTTGAAAGACTGGCAGCAGGCCAGTCCACAAAGACCTGGTAGGCCAAAAAGGAATTGCATGATATATTCAACGTGCTAAATGGGAAAAAATATATGCAGCCAAGAATACTTTATGCAGCATGGCTGTCATACAGAATAGAAAGAGAGATAAAGAGTTTCTAGGACAAATAAAAATGAAAGGAATTGATGAACACTAAACCAGCCCTGCAAGAAATATTAAAGGGGATCCTTTGAGCCAAGAGAGAGCCCCAAACTTACAAAGATCTGAAAGAAACAGAGACAATCTACAGAAACAGTGACTTTACAAGTAATACAATGGCACAAAATCCATGTCTTTCAATAATTACTCTGAATGTAATGGACTAATCAAAAGACACAGGGTATCAGACTGGACTAAAAAACAACAACAAAAAAACAAGACCCATCAATATACTGATTACAGGAGACACCTTTTAGACCCAAAGACATATCCAAATTGAAAGTGAATGAAGGGGAACCATTTATCACGCTAATGGACATATAAGAAAGCTGAAGTAGCCATCCTTATATCAAGCTAGATTTTAAACTAAAGACAGTAAAAAGAGATGAAGAAGTCCACTATATCATATTAAAGGGGTTTATCCAACAGGAAGATCTAACAATTGTAAAGATTTATGAGCCTAACATGAAAGCAGTCAATTATATAAGCCGATTAATATGAAAATTAGAGAAACACATTGATAATAATACAATAATAGTAGGGGACTTTAACACCCACTCACAGCAATGGGCAGATAATCTAAGAAGAGATCAACAAGGAAACAAGAGCTTTGAATGACACACTGGACCAGATAGACTTCAAAGATATATTCAGAACATTTCATCTTAAAGTAAGAGACTAGACATTCTTCTCAAGAGCACGTAGAATATTCTCCAGAAAAGATCACACAATGAGTCAAAAAAAAAAAAAAAAAGGTCTCAACCAGTACAAGAAGACTGAGATTATACCATGTATATTTCCCAACTTTAAAACCTATATTCAATCACTAAAGAAAATTTGGAAGGAACACAAATAAATGGAGGTCAAAGAGCATCTTACTAAAGAATTAATGGGTTAACCAGGATATTAGATAAGAATTTTAAAAATACATGGAAACAAATGAAAATGAAATATGATAGTTCAGAACCTTTGGAATGCAGCAAAGGAATTCCTAAACAAGAAGTGTATAGCAATACAGGCCTTTCACAAGAAACAAGAAAAGTCTCAAACATACAATCTAAGTTTACACCTAAAGGAACTGGAAAAAGAACAACAAATAAAACCTAAATCCAGCAGGATAAGAGAGATAATAAGGATTAGAGAAGATATCAATGAAATAGAAACCCAAAGAACAGTAGAATGGATCAACAAAACTAGAAGGTGGTTCTTTAAAAGAATTAATAAGATTGATAAAGCCCTAGCCAGACTTATCAAAAAGAAAGGATAAAGAACCCAAATAAATAAAAACACAAATGAAAGAGGAGAGATCATAATCAACATGAGATAAAAAAAAACAATTGTAAGAAAATTATAAACAATTATATGCAAACAAATTAGGCAACCTGGAAGAAAACAATGCACTCCTAGAAACATCTCAACTACCAAAACTGAAAAAGAAAGAAATAGAAAACCTGAACAGATACATAAGTTGAAAAAAAGAATGAAGTAATCATCAAAAATCTCTCAAAAAAAAGAGTCCAGGGCCAGATGGCTTCCCAGGGGAATTCCACCAAACATTTAACTAATAGGTAATATCTATTCTTCTGAAGCTGTTTCAAAAACAGAAATAGAAGGAAAACTTCCAAATTTATTATATGAGGCCAGCATTATTACCTTGAGACCAGCATTATTACCTTTATCTCCAAGCCGGACAAAGACCCTACCAAAAAGAATTACAGACCAATATCCCTGATGAACATGGATGCAAAAAAATCTCACCAAGATACTAGCCAATAGGCTCCAACAATACATTGAAAAGATTATTCACTTCAACCAAGTGGGATTTATTCCTGGGCTGCAAGGGTGATTCACATCCACAAATCAATCAATGAGATATACCACACTAATAAAGGAAAAGACAAGAACAATATAATCCTCTCAATAAGATGCAGAAAAATCATTTGACAAAATACAGCATCCTTTCTTGATTAAGCTTCTCTATAATGTGGGGATAGAGGGAATGTTCCTCAACATAATAAAAGCCATAAACAAAAAACCCACAGCATATATCATCCTCAATGGGGAAAAACTGAGAGCTTTTCCCTTAAGGTCAGGAACATGACAGGGATGTCCACTCTCACTACTGTTGTTCCATATAACACTGGAAGTTCTAGCTTCGGCAATTAAACAAAAAAAAAAAAAATAAAAGTCATCTGAATTGGCAAAGAAGAAGTCAAACTTTCACTCTTTGCAGATCACATATACTCTGTGTGGAAAACCCAAAAGACACCACCCAAAAATTGCTAGATGCATACAGAAATTCAGCAAAGTGGCAAGATATAAAATCAATGCAGAGAAGTCAGTTGAATTTCTATATACTAACAATCAGGCAGAAGAAAGAGAAATCAAGGAATCAATCCCATTTATAATTGCAACAAAAACTGTAAGATACCTAGGAATAAACCTAATGAAAGAGTTAAAGGATCTATAACTCTAAAAACTGTAGAAGAGTTATGAAAGAAATTGAGGAAGACAAAAAGAAATGGAGAAATGTTCCATGGTCATGGATTTAAAGAACAAATATTGTTAAAATGTCTATGCAACACAGAGCAATCTACATATTCAGTGAAATCCCTATCAAAATACCATCAACATTTTTCACAGAGCTGGAACAAATAATCCTAAAATCTGTATGGAACTAGAAAATATCCTGAGTAACCAAAGGAATACTGAAAAATAAAACCAAAGCTGGTGGCATCATAATCTCAGACTTCAAGCTATATTACAAAGCTGTAATCATCAAGGCAGAATGGTATTGGCACAAAAACAGACACATAGATCAATGAAACAGAATAGAGAACCCAGAAATGGACCCTCCACTTTATGGTCAACTAATCTTTGACAAAGCAAAAAAGAATATTCAGCGGGGCAAAAAATAGTCTTTTTGACAATTGGCATTGGGAAAATTGGACAGCCACATGTAGAAGAAAGAAACTGGACCATTTTCTTACACCATACAAATAGACTCAAAATAGATGAAAGAGCTAAATGTGAGACAGGAATCCATTAAAGTCCTAGAGGAGAATGCAGGCAGTCATCTCTTTGACCTCAGCTGTGGCAACTTCTTGCTAGACATTTTTACAAAGGCAAGGTAAACAAAAGCAAAAACAATCTACTGAGACTTCATCAAAATAAAAAGCTTTTGCACAGTGAAGTAAATAGTCAACTAAACTAAAAGGCAACCTACAGAATGGGAGAAGATATTTGCAAATGTCTTATCAGATAAAGGGCTCCCATCCAAAATCTATAAAGAACTTACCAAACTCAACCACCAAAACCTGAATAATCCAGTCAAGAAACGGGCAGGAGACATAAACAAACATATCTGCAAAGAAAACATCCAAATGGCCAACAGACACATGAAAAAATGCTCCACATCACTCGGCATCAGGGAAATACAAATTAAAACAACAATGAGATGCCACCTCACATACATCAGAATGGCTAAAATTAAGAAGTCAGCAAATGACAGATGTTGGCAAGGACACGGAGAAAAAGGAACCCTCTTACACTGTTGGTCAGGATGTAGAAATTGTATAAAGATTAGAAAATCCCTAAAATTAAAAAAAAAAACTTCTATATATCCCAAGGATCAAAGAAGAAATCGAAATTGAAATAAAATATATTGAACTCATTGAAAATTAAAATACAATAATTTTTTTAAAGATTTATTTATTTTAAAGAGAGAATGCATTTGAAAGTTGGGGAAGGGCAAAAGGAGAGAATCCCCAAGCAGACTCCCCTCTCTGCTCAGAGCCCAATGCAGGTCTCAACCCCATGACCCATAAGATAATGGCCAGAGCTGAAATGAAGAATTGACACTCAACTGACTGAGTCATCCAGGCTCTCCAGAATAAAAATGTAATATTTTTTAAAAACTGACACACAGCAATGAATAAGTGGGGAATTTATATATATATTTTATTTTTCTTTAAATTCTTTTTTCTTTAATTCTTTTTTCTTTAAATTCCAGTCACTTAACATACAGTGTCACATTAGTTTCAGGCTTACTATACAGTGATTCAATACTTTCATGCAACACTCAGTGCTCCTCACTAGAGCACTCCTTAATCTCCATCACCTATTTAACCCAGTACCTCCCCTTCTGGAAACCATCAGTTTGTATGGTATAGTTAAGAGTCTGTTTCCTGGTTTGCCTCTCTCTCTCTCTCTCTCTCTTTGTTCCCCAGGCTCCTTTGTTTGGCTTCTTAAATTCCACATATGAGTGAAATCATATGATGTTTGTCTCTTACTGAATTATTTTACTTCCCATTATATTCACTGTATATCACTTACCATTATACTCACTGTAACTGAGCAACTGCTAGGTCATAGGGTAGTTCTATTTTTAACTTTTTGAGGAAACTCCATACTGTTTTACAGAGTGGCTATACCAATTTGCATTCCCATTAACAGAACAAGAGGATTCCCTTTTCTCCACATCCTTGCAAAAACCTGTTGTTTCTTACATAATTTAAACCATATGTTTCTTACATAATTTAAACCATTCTGACAGGTGTGGAATGATATCTCATTGCAGTTTTTATTTGCATTTCCCTGACAATCAGTGATGCTGAGCATCAGTTCATGTATCTGTTGGTCATCTGTATGTCTTTTTTGGAATAATGTCTATGCATATCTTCTGCCCATTTTTAACTGGATTATTCATTTTTTGAGTATTGAGTTTTAGAAGGTCTGTATATATTGTGGATACTAATGTTTTATCAGAAATGTCATTTGCAAATATATTCTCCCATTCCATAGGTTTCCTTTTAGTTTTGTTGATTACTTTCTTCACTGTGCAGAAGTTTTTATTTTGATGAAGTCCCAAAACTTTATTTTTGTTTTTGTTTCCCTTGCTTCATGAGACATATCTAAAAAGAAGTTGCTACTGCCCGTATCAAAGAAGTTACTCCCTGTGTTCTCCTCTAGGGTTTTTATATGTTCAGTTCTCACATCTAGTTCTTTAATCCATTTTGAATTTATTTTTGTGTACAGTACAAGAAAGTGGACCAGTTTCATTCATTTACTTGTTTCTGTCCAGTTTTCCCAACACAATTTGTTAAATAGACTGTCTTCTTCCCAACGGATATTCTTTCCTGCTTTTTCAAAGATTAATTGACCACATAATTGTGTGTTCATTTCTGGGTTTTCTATTCTATTGATATATGTGTCTATTTTTGCACCAGTGCCATACTGTCTTGATATATACAGCTTTGTAATAGAGCTTAAAGTCTGGAATTGTGAGGCCTCCAGCTTTGCTTTCTTTTCAAGATTGCTTAGGCTATTCAGGGTCTTTTGTGGTTCCATACAAATTTTAGGATTCTTTGTTCTAGTTCTGTAAAAAATGCTGTTGTCATTTTGATAGGGATTGCATTAAATGTGTAGATTGTTTTGGGAAATACAGATATTTAACAATGTGTGTTCTTCCAGTCCATGAGTATGGAATATCTTTTGATTTTTTTTTCCTGAAATCAAGGAATCAATCCCATTTACAGCATCATCTTTGATTTCTTTCATCAGTGTTTTATAGTTTTCAGAGTACGTTTCTTTCACCTCTTTAGTTTTATTCCTAGGTAAGCTATTTTTTTGTATTATCATAAATGAGATTGATTCCTTAATTTCTTCTGTTGCTGCTTCATTAATGGTGAATAGAAATGAAGTGGAACTTCTGTACATTGATTTTATATCCTGCAACTTAACTAATTTATCAGTTCTAGCAGATTTTTGGTGGAGTTTTTGAGTTTCCCATGCATAGTATCATGTCATCTGCAAATGGTGAGAGTTTGAGTTCTTCCTCACCAATGTGGATGCCTTTTATTTCTTTCTGTTGTCTGATTACTGTGGCTAAGACTTCTACTACTATGTTAAATAACAGGGAGAATACACATGCCTGTCTTGTTCCTGAGCTGAGAGGACAAGCTCTATCTTTTTCCCCATTTAGGATGATATTAGCTGATATCATCTGATATTAGCTGATATTAGCTGATATTGAACCACCCTTGCAGCCCATAATTAAATCCCACTTGATCATGATGAATGATTTTTTTCAAACATATTGTAGGATTTAGTTTGGTAGTATTGAGAATTTTTGCATCCATGTTCATTGGGATATTGGTCTCTACTTCTCTTTTAGTGAAGTCTTTATGTGGTTTTGTCTCAGGATATTGCTGGGCTCATAAAATAAAAAACTTTTAATAAAAGTTTTTAATAAAAAAAACTCAGAATGAGTTTGGAAGTGTTCCTTCCTTTTCTATTTTTTAAAATAGTTTGAGAATAAGAATTAACTCTTCCTACCATTTGGCAGAATTAGCCTTATATGACATCTGACCCCAGACTTTTTTTCATTGGGAGTTTCTTGATTACTGATTAAATGTCTTTGCAGTTTATTGGTCTGACTTACTTCTTTCTTCCTCTTTCAGTTTGATAATTTATATGTTTCTAGGAATTTATCCATTTTTCCTGGTTGTCCAATTGGTTAGCATATAGTTTTTCATAATATTCTTTTATTTCTGTGGTGTTGATTGTCGTTTCTGCTCTCATTTGTAATCTTATTTACAAATAAGATGGTATTTTTTAAATCTTTTACCCAAATATTTATGGGTATTTTTTTTCCTTTTTGATAAGTCTGGCTAGCAGTTTACCAATTTTATTAATTTCTTCAAAGAACCAGCTCCTGGTTTCATTCATCCATCCTGTTCTTTTCTGACTTTCTATCTCGTGTATTTCTACTCTAATTTTTATAATTTCCTTCCTTCTGCTGACTTAGGCTGTACTTGTTTGGGGTTTTGTTTTGTTTTGTTTTGTTTTGTTTTGTTTTTTTGCCCCTTTTATGTGTAAGGTTAGATTGTTTAATTGATATTTTTCTTGCTTCTTGAGGTAGGCCTCTGGTCCTATTCCCATATACTTTCTGCTTAAGCCGCTTTTGCTGTATCCCAAAGGTTTTGGACCATTGTGTTTTCATTTGCATTTGTTTTCATGTATTTTGTAATTTCCTCTTTGATTTCCTGGTTGACCCAGTAACTCTTTAGTAGCATCTTATTTAACCTCCATGTATTTATGGTCTTTCCAGATTTCTTCTTGTGGCTGAATTCTAGTTTTATAGCATGTGGTCAGAAAAGGTGCATGGTATGAATTAAATCTTTATTTGTTGAGGCCTGATTTATGACCTAACGTTTGCTCTTTTCTGGAGGATGTGCCATGTGTACTTGAAACAAATATTTATACTGCTGTTTTAGGATAAAATGTTCTGAATGTATTGTTAAATTGCTCTGGTCCAGTGTATCACTCAAAGTCGTTGTTTCTTTGTTGATATTCTGTTTAGATGATCTGTTCATTGATGTAAGCAGGGTATTCAAGTCCCCTAGTATTATTGGTATTGTTATCAATTAGTTCCTTTATGTTTGTTCTATATATTTGGGTCCTCCCTTATTGGGTACCTAAATATCTACAGTTTTTATATCTTCTTGAGGATTGTTCCCTTTATGATTATTTGGTGTCCTTCATTGTCTCTTGTTACAGATTTGTTCTAAAGACTAGTTTGTATAAGTATCGCTACTCTGGTTTTCTTTTGACATTCATTTGCATGACTGATGTTTCTCTATTCTCTCACTTTCAATCTGCAGGTGTCTTTAAATCTAAAGTCTCTTCTGAAATCAAGGAATCAATCTCATTACAGCTGCACCAGAAGCCATAAGATATCTAGGAATAAACCTAAGCAAAGATATAAAAGATCAGTACTCTAAAGACTATAAAACACTGATAAAATAAACTGAGGAAGACACAATGAAATCAAAAGAGATTCCATGCTCAAAAGAGAACAAATATTGTTAAAATGTCTATACTATCCAAAGCAATCTACACATTTACTGCAATCCTTATCAAAATACCACTAGCGTTTTTCACACACCTAAAACAAACAATCTTAAAATTTGTTTGGAACCACAAAAGACCTTGAATAGCCAAAGCAATCTTGAAAAAGAAAAGCAAAGCTGGAGGAATCACAATTCTGGACTTCAAATTTATATTACAAAGCTGTAGTGTTAAAGACAGTATGGTACTGCCACAAGAACAGACACATGAATCAATATAAAAGAATAGAAAACCCAGAAATGAGCCCACAACTTTGTGGTCAATTAATCTTTGACAAAGCAGGGAAGAATATCCAGTGAGAAAAAAGACAGTCTCTTCAACTAATGAACTAATGGTGTTCCCAACTAATGGTGTTGGGAACACTGGGCAGCCACATGCAGAAGAATGAAACTGGTTCACTTTCTTATACCATACACAAAAATTAATTTGAAATGGATTAAAGACCTAAACATGAAACAGGAAACAGTTAAAATCTTAGAGACGAACAGGGCAGTAACCTCTTTGACACTGGCTGTGGCAAATTCTTTTGGGATGTGTCTCCAGAGGTAAGGGAATCAAAAGTAAAAGTAAACTATTGAGACTTTCTCAAATAAGAAATTTCTTCACAGTGAAGGAAACAACCAAGAAAAATAAAAGACAACCTTTAGAATGGTAGGAGATATTTGCAAATGATATATCTGATAAAGAGTTTGTATCCAAAATGTACAAACAGCTTATCAAGTTCACCCCCCCCAAAAAAACCAAAGAATTAATGTTAAAAATGGAGAGAAGACATGAAAGGATATTATTCCAAAGAAGACATACAGATGGCCAACAGACACATGAAAGAAATGCTCAACATTGCTCATCATCAGAGTAATAGAAATCAAAACTGCAATGAGATGTCACTCCACACCAGTCAGAATGGTTAAAATTAACAACACAGGAAACAGGTGTTGGAAAAAAAATGTGTAGAAAAAGGAAGTTTATGCACTGTGGGTGGGATTGCAATCTGCTGCAATCACTCTAGAAAACTGTGGCAGTCTCTCAAAAAGTTAAAAATAGAACTGCCCTATAATCCAGCAATTGTGTAGAAGGTATTTACCCAAAGTATACAAGAATACTAATTTGAAGGGATACATGCACCTCGATGTTTATAGTAACATTATGTACAACAACCAAATTATAGAAAGAGCCCAAATGTCCATTGAGTGAGGAATGGATAAAGAAGATGTGGCATATATACAATGGATTATTACTGAGCCATAAGAAATGAAATCTTGCCATTTTCAATAAGGAGGATGGAGCCAGAAAGTATTATGCTAAACCAAATAAGTCAGAGAAAGACAAATACCATATGATTTCACACATATGTAGAATTTAAGGCACAAAACAAATGAGCATAAATAAAGGAAGTAAAAACCCAACAAACAAACTCTTAACAATAAAAAACAAACTAATGTTTACCAAGGGGTAAATGGGTGTCAGGATGGGTTAAATACATGATGGGAATTAAGGAGGACGCTTCTGATAAGCACCAGGTTTTGTATGTAAGTGTACGTAAGTGTACGTAAGTGTTGAATCACTAAATTCTACATCTGAAACTAATATTATACTGTATATAACTAACAGAAATTTAAATAAAAACTTGATAAATAAATAAATAAATTTGACTCTTCTTGCCAGAATATAGATGAGTCTATTTTTTTATCCATTCGGTCACCCCATGTCTTTTGATAGGATTTTTCTGTCCATTTACATTCAAAGTAATTGTTGATAGATACGTATTTATTATCATTTTATTGTTTATTCTGCGTTTTTTGTGAATGTTTTCTCTGATCCTTTTTTGTCTTCTATGGTTTGCTGATTTTCTTTAGTGATATATTTGGATTTCTTTTTCTTTATTCTTTGCATAGTTGTTTGGGCTTGTGATATATGTTTATCATTAAGTTTGTATATAACTTCTTTTGCATATTGCCGCCCCTCCCTACTGCAGTGGCCAAAATTCGTTTCTCTCCCAAACCCTATATCTGCACTTCCTACCTTCTTCAATGTGACCACTTTTCTAACTTTAGTAATGGAGTTTGTTCTGCCAGTCTTCACATCAACTCCTGTGGTATCTAGGATGATTTTATAGTTATCTAGTTGTATTCATGGACAAGAACTGGCTATAGTATTTCTACTCCACAACCAACTTCTCTCAACCCTCCAAAAAGTATTTTAAATAAGCTCAATAAGCTAGAATAAAATACAGAAAGACAATAAGCTAGAATAAAATGAAGGAAAGCAAGAAAACAATAAGCAAAATGAAGTATTGTCAGATATAGGAATCATTTAAAAAGAGCCAATAAGGGGAGGAGTCAAGATGGCAGAGAAGTAGCAGGCTGAGACGAATTCAGATAACCGGAGATCAGCTAGATAGCTTATGTAAAGATTGAAAACACCTACAAATCCAACGGCAGATCAAAGAGAAGGAGAACAGCAATTCTAGAAACAGAAAATCAACCACTTTCTGAAAGGCAGGACTGGCAGAGAAGTGAATCCAAGGCAATGGGAAGATAGACCCTAGGGGAAGGGGCCGGCTTCCGGCAAGCTTCGGAGCAACGGAGCACAAAATCAGGACTTTTAAAAGTCTGTTCCACTGAGGGACATTGCTCCAGAGGCTAAACTGGGGTCAAGCCCATGCGGGGTCAGCGTGGCCTCAGGTCCCGCAGGGTCACAGAAGGATTGGTGGTGTCTGAGTGTAGCAGAGCTTACTGGTATTAGAATGGGGAAGCTGGCTACAGAGACAGAGCCAAAGAGTGAGCTCACAGATTGGGGTTACCTTGAACCAGTCGCAGGCTTGGTGAGCTCGGAGAGCGGCTGGGGGCCACAGAGACGGGAGTAATTGGGCACTATTCTCTGAGGGCGCAATGAGGAGTGGGGCCCCGGGCTCTCGGCTCCTCTGGGCCAGAGACCAGGAGGCCACCATTTTCATTCCCATCCTCCAGAATTCTACAGAAAGCCCACAGGGAACAAAAGCTCCTGAAAGCAAACCAGAGCAGATTACTCACCCTGGACCCTGGCAAGGGCGGTGCAATTCCGCCTGGGGCAAAGACACTTGAGAATCACTACAACAGGCCCCTCCCCCAGAAGATCAACAAGAAATTCAGCCAGGACCAAGTTCACCTAACAAGGAGTGCAGTTTCAATACCAAGGAGAGCAGCGGAATGCCAGAGGAGGAGAAACCAAAGTACGGAGCTCATGGCTTTCTCCCCATGATACTTTAGCCTTGTAGTTAATTTAATTTTTTTTTCTTTTTCAATTTTTTTCCCTTCTGCTAAATTTTTTTAACTATTACCTGTTTTTTAACTAGTTTATCTAATCCATATTTCTTTTCTTTTTTATACCTTTTCTTTATTTGTATTCTTTTTTTATTTGCTTCTTTTATTTTTTTTCTTTTCTTTTTTTTTTTTCTTTCTGAACCTCTTTTTATCCTCTTTCTCCCCTCTCACGATTTGGGATCTCTTCTGATTTGGTTAAAGGATATTTTCCTGGGGTTGTTGCCACCCTTTTAGCATTTTACTTGTTCCTTCGTGAACTCTTATCTGGACAAAATGACAACATGGAAAAATTCACCACAACAAAAAGAACAAGAGGCAGTACCGAAGGCTAGGGACCTAATCAATACAGACATTGGTAATATGTCAGATCTAGAGTTCAGAATGACGATTCTCAAGGTTCTAGATGGGCTCAAAAAAGGCATGGAAGATATTAGAGAAACCCTCTTGGGAGATATAAAAGCCCTTTCTGGAGAAATAAAAGAACTAAAATCTAACCAAGTTGAAATCAAAAAAGCTATTAATGAGGTCCAATCAAAAATGGAGGCTCTCACTGCTAGGATAAATGAGGCAGAGGAAAGAATTGGCAATATAAAAGACCAAATGACAGAGAATAAAGAAGCTGAGCAAAAGAGGGGCAAACAGCTAGTGGACCACGAGGGAAGAATTTGAGAGATAAGTGACACCATAAGACAA
>NC_081575.1:66303006-66303786 GCF_022355385.1 Mustela nigripes | reverse complement strand
GATTTTAGTTCTTTTATTTCTCCAGAAAGAACTAAAATCTAACCAAGTTGAAATCAAAAAAGCTATTAATGAGGTCCAATCAAAAATGGAGGCTCTCACTGCTAGGATAAATGAGGCAGAGGAAAGAATTGGCAATATAAAAGACCAAATGACAGAGAATAAAGAAGCTGAGCAAAAGAGGGGCAAACAGCTAGTGGACCACGAGGGAAGAATTTGAGAGATAAGTGACACCATAAGACAAAACAACATTAGAATAATTTGGATTCCAGAAGAAGAAGAAAGAGACAGCGAGGCAGAAGGCATACTAGAGGGAATTATTGGGGAGAATTTCCCCAATATGGCAAAGGGAACAAGCATCAAAATCCAGAAGGTGCAGAGAATGCCCCTCAAAATCAATAAGAATAGGTCCACAACCTGTCACCTAATAGTAAAATTTACAAGTCTTAGTGATAAAGAGAAAATCCTGAAAGCAGCCAGGAAAAGAAGTCTGTAAGAAATAATGGTAAAAATATTGGATTGGCAGCAGACTTATACACAGAGACCTGGCAGGCCAGAAAGATCTGGCATGATATATTCAGAGCACTAAATGAGAAAAACATGCAGCCAAGAATACTATATCCAGCTAGGCTATCGTTGAAAATAGAAGGAGAGATTAAAAGCTTCCAGGACAAACAAAAACTAAAAGAATTTGCAAACACCAAACCAGCTCTACAGGAAATATTGAAAGGGGTCCTCTAAGCAAAGAGAGAGCCTAAAAGTAGTAGATCAGAAAGGAACAAA
>NC_081575.1:66302031-66302906 GCF_022355385.1 Mustela nigripes | reverse complement strand
AATGGGGTCCTCTAAGCAAAGAGAGAGCCTAAAAGTAGTAGATCAGAAAGGAACAAAGACAATATACAGAAACAGTCACCTTACAGGCAATACAATGGCACTAAATTCATATCTCTCAATAGTTACGCTGAATGTTAATGGGCTAAATGCCCCAATCCAAAGACACAGGGTATCAGAATGGATAAAAAAACAAAAACCATCTATATGTTGCCTAAAAGAAACTCATTTTAAATCTGAAGACACCTCCAGATTTAAAGTGAGGAGGTGGAAAACAATTTACCATGCTAATAGACATCAGAAGAAAGAAGGAGTGGCAATCCTTATATCAGATCAATTAGGTTTTAAGCTAAAGACTATAATAAGAGATGAGGAAGGACACTATATGATACTCAAAAGATCTGTCCAACAAGAAGATCTAACAATTTTAAATATTTATGCCCCCATCGTGGGATCAGTCAACTATATAAACCAATTAATAACAAAATCAAAGAAACACATCAACAATAATACAATAATAGTAGGGGAACTTAACACCCCTCTCACTGAAATGGACAAATCACTCAAGCAAAAGATCAACAAGGAAATAAAGGACTTAAATGACACACTGGACCAGATGGACATCACAGAATATATTCAGAACATTCCATCCAAAATTAGCAGAATACACATTCTTCTCCACTGCACATGGAACATTCTCCAGAATAGATCGCATCCACGGTCCTAAATCAGGTCTCAGCTGGTATCAAAAGATTGGGATCATTTCAGGCATATTTTCAGACCACAATGCTCTGAAGCTAGAACTCAATCACAAGAGGAAATTTGGAAAGAACCCAAATACATGGAGACTAAACAGCATCCTTCTAAAGAATGAATGG
>NC_081575.1:66300595-66301931 GCF_022355385.1 Mustela nigripes | reverse complement strand
TGAGTTCTAGCTTCAGAGCATTGTGGTCTGAAGCTAGAACTCAATCACAAGAGGAAATTTGGAAAGAACCCAAATACATGGAGACTAAACAGCATCCTTCTAAAGAATGAATGGGTCAACCAGGAAATTAAAGAAGAATTGAAAAAATTCATGGAAGCAAATGATAATGAAAACACAATGGTTCAAAAATCTGTGGGACACAACAAAGGCAGTCCTGAGAGGAAATATATATAGCAGTACAAGCCTTTCTCAAGAAACAAGAAAGGTTACAGGTACACAACCAGCCCTACACCTAAAGGAGCTAGAAAAAGAACAAGAAAGAAACCCTAAACCCAGCAGTAGAAGAGAAGTCATAAAGATCAGAGAAGAAATCAATGAAATAGAAACCAAAAAAACAATAGAACAAATCAATGAAATTAGGAGCTGATTCTTTTCAAAGAATAAATAAGATTGATAAACCCCAGGCCAGACTTATGAAAAAGAAAAGAGAAAGGACCCAAATAAATAAAATCATGAATGAAAGAGGAGAGATCACAACTAACTCCAAAGAAATAAAAACTATTATAAGAACATACGATGAGCAACACTACGCCAACAAATTTGACAATCTGGAAGAAATGGATGCATTCCTAGAGACATATAAACTGCCACAACTGAAACAGGAAGAAATAGAAAGCCTGAACAGACCCATAACTAGTAAGGAGATTGAAACAGTCATCAAAAATCTCCAAACAAACAAAAGCCCAGGGCCAGATGGCTTCCTGGGAAAATTCTACCAAACATTTAAAGAAGAACTAATTCCTATTCTCCTGAAACTGTTCCAAAAAATAGAAATGGAAGGAAAACTTCCAAACTCATTTTATGAGGCCATGAGGCCAGCGTCACCTTGATCCACAAACCAGACAAGGATCCCATCAAAAAACAGATGCAAAAATACTCAACAAAATACTAGCCAATAGGATTCAACAGTACATTAAAAGGATCATTCACCATGACCAAGTGGGATTTATTCCAGTGATGCAAGGTTGGTTCAACATCCACAAATCAATCAATGTGATACAACACATTAATAAAAGAAAGAACGAGAACCGTATGTTACTCTCAATGCATGCTGAAAAAGCATTTGACAAAGTACAGCATCCCTTCCTGTTCAAAATTCTTCAAAGTGTAGGGAGAGAGGGCACATACCTCAATATCATCAAAGCCATCTATGAAAAACCCACCGCAAATATCATTCTCAATGGAGAAAAACTAAAAGTTTTTCCGCTAAGGTCAGGAATACGGCAGAGATGTCCATTATCACCACTGCTATTCAACATAGTACTAGAAGTCCTAG
>NC_081575.1:66249068-66275595 GCF_022355385.1 Mustela nigripes | reverse complement strand
CACTTCTCCGCCGGTCCTACCTTTCAGAAAGTGGTTGTTTTTCTGTTTCCAGAATTGCTATTCTTCTTCTCTTCGATCTGCCGATGGATTTTCAGGTGTTTGCAATCTTTAGATAAGCTATCTAGCTGATCTCCGGCTAGCTGAAGTAGTCTCAGCCTGCTACTTCTCCGCCATCTTGACTCCTCCCCACTGAGTTGGGATTTTATCAGCATTAATAATTCTTGAAATAAAATAATCTTTGGCTAAAAAAAAAGAAAGAAAGAAAGAAAGAAAGAAAGAAAGAAAACCTCCCAGTTTGAGAACAGTGGAGGGTCAGTACAAAGTGATTCTGGCTCCATCAGCCCTGGGTAACTACCTAACACTTTATTCAACACCTCATCTGCTGTTCGTAGATTTCAGCCTATTGAGATACAGCAGGTCATAGTCTCTGAATGAAATAAAAGGCAAGAGAAATGGAAAGTCCTCCACCCTTTAGCATTGTCTTCTTGGTCTCCAAGATATCAGCAGAGGAGTTAGGACAGGATGTAATATCTCATGAGGCAGTATTCAGAACAAGTGGATGTGCAGTGGTTGAAGATAATTGAGAGGTCACTTACTATTAGAAATCATCCTCAAAAAACTCCTGTTGTGTGCTATGCTATATGGCAGTCACTTAGGAACTTGCTGGTAAGCTATATAATTAAATGCTACAATCACAGGCCTTTGCAACTTTACTCACAATTTCAGAAACTTACTTGTGAACAAATTGTTAAAAATCAGTTCAGGAAGAAAGCACATTTGTGTATGTGTACTTGTATTTGTTATTTGATGCTGGGTGTGTTGTTTTATTCTGTCTTGGTGTGGAGGAGATAAACAGAAATTTATCCATCTGTAGCTACTTTTGCAAGTGATTAATTCAAAAGCTAACAGCATTTTCATAACAAGACAAATGTTTAAGAATCAGCAAGAGATGACTCTGAATCCATTATCACTTATTAAAAATAATAAATAGGAAGAGTATTTTTTGTTCATCAATTAGTCATTTTCTGGCATCAATTACCTCATCTTAGAACTTCCAACCTATAGTGTCAATTTCAAATCTTGCCAAAATAATGAAGTAAGACTAAAACAAAACAGCTTGGTTGAGTCAATAAAAAGGTTGCTCTGCAACACACAGAACAAACTCTAATCCCCTTTCTGTATTTTCACTCTATTTAGTATTATAGTTCAGTGGCAGTCAGAGTTAACATAAGCACAAGGACAGTGTGCTGGTCTATAGCCTCTCCTTGCTATCACCATAAAACTGTTCAGTGTTACTTGCATTAAGTCATGTTAATGCAGTATGGCCCAAGGAGATGCAGTTTACAGGTTCCGAACACACAACTTGGGTTGCAATGAGTAGAGTTGCCTGGAGTTTTTGGTGTTGGTTCAATATTCTGTTTGAGTGTCAAAGGCCAAAGCCTTTGTCAAGGCTGAAGCCTGGACTTTTGATCATTTTAAATTGAGATGGTTTGAAAGAAAGTTTTACTAAAGTAGGAAAGTAATCAAAACACAACTTTACTTTCCCCTTCAAGATACATCTTCAAAATTCTTAATAAATAAGAGTCTTGAGCATAACTACCTGTGTTTGTGTTAAGAATAAGAAATTTAGAGGGTTGATGGGGGGAGGGTTGTTGGGAGAGGGAGGGTAGGTTTATGGACAGTGGGGAGGGTATGTGCTACAGTGAGTGCTGGGAAGTGTGTAAACCTGGTGATTCACAGACCTGTACCCCTGGGGATAAAAATATATTATATGTTTATTTAAAAAATTTAAAAAAAGAAGAATAAGAAATTTATCTCAGAAAGAGGGCTTATTTTCTATGGCTGCTCCTGGGGCTATGTCATGTAGTCTTGAAAAGATTAAAGAAAAAAAAAAACCCTTTCTATCTTGATCTAGGCTCTTGGAGTTATAGTCTGCCTTTCCTTAAAACATTTTCACAAAACTTTTATGAGGAAGTTATTGATTGCCTCATTATGCTGATAGGGAAATGAAGATATAAGCAATCATTCATTTTCCAAACCTATGCAGCAAGACAATCATGGATGCTGATGAGAACTCTGAGTTACATAAAAATGATCTTTTGTAGCCTCTAGTGATGGATTCAAACTCAAAGCCCCTTCCTATTCATTTGGTAACAGATTATGTCACTGAAGTTGCATACAGCTCTCTTAAGTGCCCACCAGCAGATAATTATGATCTAGAAATGCAGGCCTAACCCTTTGTTTTTCAGCTCACCTACCCTCCCCGTCAGTGAATTTGGGTCTTCTACCAATAATCTTAATAATATCTTTCATGTGTGTAATATTTTATATTTTTCAATGTACTTTCACAATTCTATATTATCTGATCTAATACCCTTATCCTTTATGAGATAGACAAGAGTTGTTACTTCCCACTTTGTAGTTTAAGAAACTAGAAACTAGAGGGGCTTAAGTATCTTTGGTTAACCAATTTTTTTCCTTAGCCCAAGTCTAGATATTGGGGGAAGGTAATAAAGATAGATCAATTCAAGCTCTCTTTTTCTTCAAAAAGTTACCAACTTTTCAGTAAATTAATGGCAAAATCAAGATTAGAACACAAGTCTACTAAACCATAAGTGACTCTTAATCTCACAAAACAAACTGAGAGTTGCTGGGAGGAGGGGGGTTCGGAGAAGGGGGGGGGGGTTATGGACATTGGGGAGGGTATGTGCTTTGGTGAGTGCTGTGAAGTGTGTAAACCTAGCGATTCACAGACCTGTACCCCTGGGTATAAAAATATATTTTTATAAAAAATAAAAAAAAAAAGAACACAAGTCTACTAAATTGAATGATTATTTATTTAGTATCTACTCTGTGCCAGGCACTGTGCCAGGATTTCTTGACTCCTAGGCCATCACACATTCTATTCCACCTCATTGCTCCCAATAACTATGGGGTGAAATATATAGCATGCTAATTGGCAGTAGGCCATCTGGAGTGCTGAAGAAAGAAAATTAGCATTAAAATGAGTCCTTAACCCTGGGGCAAATAATACATTATATGTTTAAAAAAAATGGGTCCTTCCAATCTACTGAGGAGAGAGGTAGAGATTTTAAGGATGAGGAATCTAAGTTCTGAGTATACATAGATACTTGGCTTCCTCATCCCTAACATTGCTTCACCAAAAGAATATCTTTGGCTATAGCTGTTGGTTTTCTCTGGGGGTTGTTCTTTCCTGCTATAAACTTATGTTCAACAAAGAAGAAATATTTTTCTATTTTTATAGAATCAAATTTTCTAGAACCTGCTGATAGAACCACAATACAGAGTTTTTGTTCTTAATAGCATTTTGAAGCCACTTCCTCTAAGAAGATATATCAGTTCTTTCTCTGAGACCTGAGAAAAATATACACTTTATGCTTTTATGGCTATATTATAGTGGTGTGTGCTTGGAATAATGTATGAAAAAGAAGGTTAAACACAAAAGCTCAAAAAGTTGTGTTTAAAGCAGGTATCAATAGCCTGGGTGGCTCAGTCAGTTAAGCATCAGCTTTCAGCTCAGGTCATGATCTCAGGGTCCTGGGATGGAGTCCCACATGGAGCCCTGCATGGGACTCCCTGCTTAGCGGGGAGTCTGCTTCTCCCTCTCCCTCTGACCCTTCCTCCCACTTGTTCTCTCTTTCACACATACTCCCTCCCCCCCTCTCTCAAATAAATAAATAAAATCTTTAAAGTAGGTTTCAATAAAGAAATTATTTTTCTGATGTTGGAAGAAGCAGGAATAAAAACTTGCCAAATGACTGTATTCAACTAGGGTAGTGGGATCATGCAGATTTTCATTACTTTTCAAATTCATGCTTTTTTATAAAAGAAAAATAAAGTTTCCTTAAGAAACATGCTTTCACACCAAGTCTTCAAGTAATTTTTTAAAATTTTATTTATTCGCGCACCTGAGTGGCTCAGTGGGTTAAGCCTCTGCCTTCAGCTCAGGTCATGATCTCAGGGTCCTGGGATCGAGGCCCATATCGGGCTCCCTGCCCAGCGGGGAGCCTGCTTTCCGCCTCTCTCTGTCTGCCTCTCTTCCTAATTGTAATCCCTCCTGCTGTCAAATAAATAAATGCATTTAAAAAAAAAGAAAATTATAAAATTTTATTTATTCATTTGAGAGAGAATGAAAGAAAGAGAGCATGAGAGGGGAGAGTATCAGAGGGAGAAGCAGGATCCCCCCCACCCCGCCACTGAGCAGGGATCCCAATGTGGGACTTGATCTTGGGACTCCAGGATCATGACCTGAGCTGAAGGCAGTCGCCCAAGCTACTGAGCCACCCATGAGCCCCTTCAAGTAGTTTTTTATCCTCAAGTAATTTGAGACTTAGAATTCTCCTTCCACTTAATAGAAATGTTTCAATCTCCCAGTTCCTTCCTTAAGACCCTTGATTAGTCTGGGGGCTATTTGCATACAACTGCAAAAAAAAAAAAAAAAAAAAAAAAGATCATTGGGAGGGTCTGGCTTCTTTTCAAAGGAGGATTTGGCTCAGATCCATAGAGTATGGCTGATCATTGGGAGGGTCTGGCTTCTTTTCAAAGGAGGATTTGGCTCAGATCCATAGAGTATGGCTGTTTTTCTGGGTTGAAACCAAGTCAAGAAGGGCAGGAGCAGCCAGCAAGGGAGGAGGGTGGTGGAAAGGAGAGATATATTACAACAGGGTATAAGGAACATTTGGGGGGCATTGGATATGTTTCTTAATTATGGTGATGGCTTCATGAGTGTCTTTTGTCAAAAATCAACTTTCATACTTTAAACACATGCAGCTTCCTGTATGTTGATTATGCCTTAAAGTTGCAAATAAATACGCAAAGTGGTTGTAACTCTGATAATACAGAAGAGAGGAATTCACTAGAAGATTTAGTCTTTGAAGATAGTCACTTTAGATAACTTAGGTTTACCCTTCCAAATAGGGATCACTTTCTTTTTTTTTTTTTTTTTTAAGATTTTATTTATGTATTTGACAGAGAGAGATCACAAGTAGGCAGAGAGGCAGGCAGAGAGAGAGGAGGAAGCAGGCTCCCTGCTGATCTAAAAGCCTGATGCGGGCTGGATCCCAGGACCCTGGGATTATGACCCAAGCCGAAGGCAGAGGCTTTAACCCACTGAGCCACCCAGGTGCCCTGGATCACTTTCTTTTATATTAATGTTGGAATATGTTACTGAGGGACACCAACAATTGATGATCAATGGGTCTTTCATACCATGCAGATAGTTTTGGAGGGTAGAGGGAGAGCAGTGTATGGGAGCATTGAATCTTCAAGTACGAGCATCAGTGCAAAGCAAAGAAGTGCCCTACTGTGTGTTTTCAGGATCCATATTGTAAGTTAATAGTAAAAGTAGCTGTTCTCATGGTATGGAAAAAGAAACACTAAATTGGAAAGTGCGACCTGAAATTCTAGTTTTACCTACTTCTGCAACTAAATGGCTGTGTAATTTTTGGTTAAATCATTTCATAAACAAGGACTCTGCCATTTCCTTTGTACAGTCTAGGTACTTGACTTGTCTTTAAGTGGCTGTTCTAGCTTTAACTTCCACATGTCATCCTGCAAAAAAACCCAAATGCTTTTTCTCTTCCACACTACTCAGGCAAAATAGCGCTTGCACACGCACGTACTCTCTCTCTCTCTCTCTCTCGGTTTCTCAGAGATTAAAGTACCACTAATGTGATATTCAGTCCTTTGGTCTCATTTTTTTAAAGATCTTATTTATTTAACAGAGAAAAACACAAGCAGAGAGAATGGGAGGAGAAGCAGGCTTCCCTCCGAGCAGGGATCCTAATGAGGGGTTTAATTCCAGGACCCTGAGATCATGACCAAAGCCGAACACAGACACTTAACAATTGAGCCACTGAGGTGCCCCAGTCCTTTTGTCTCAAAAAACTCCTGTCTTCCAGAGTTTACCATGTAGACTTACCTTTTCAGAGTCCCCATTTCTCCACCTATACAGTGTGGATCTTGAGCTTACTTTAATAGCCAGTCTCTGAGATTCTATATCTGTGAATCTTTAATTAAAATTCAAAGGTCACTGAAAGGGAAAGCACTTAACCTGTTATAACTTATCTAAACCTTTTCTAACCAGAAAAACCTTGGAAAGGCCAGTTCAAAATGGATCACTTGATAATGCTCCCTAAAAACAGGAATAAATCCCCTAAGACAGGCAAAAAAAATGCCACAAAATAATAAACACAAATTACTCGGACTTTATAAGTTTCTCTTTAGTTGTACTTGTGCACACACTTCTGATTTGCCCCTATGGATGAAGGAAACAACAAGACAAATGCTTTCTAGGGAACAGGGACAAAATTCTCCCTTCTTCTTCTTCTTCTAGCATAACCTCTGTTGGTTCTCTAGTCTGACAAAACAAAAGTGGAAGTTTCATCCCTGAAACAGGTTGAATGGTGGGCCCCCAAAAGATATGCCCATTGCTTAATCCTTAGGACTTCTAAATAATAAAACCTTATATGGCAGAAGAGTGAATATTCTCTTACATGACAAAAGATGCAATTAGATTAAGAAACTTCAGAGAAGGATCTTACCCCAGATTATCTATGTAGCTCTTAAATGTAATTATTTCTGTATCTGTAAGATACAGACAGAGGGAGATTTCAAACACGTTTTAGTCTATTGGGGCTGTTATGAAAAACACCGCAGATTGGGAGCTTTTAAAAAAATTTTTATTTATTTGACAGAGAGAGAGATCACAAGTACACAGAGAGACAGGCAGAGAGAGGGAGAGGCAGACTCCCTGCTAAGCAGAGAGCCGGATGAAGGGCTTGATCCCAGAACCCTGAGATCATGACTATTGGGAATACAGCAAACTAAAAATATTTTACATAGTGAAGGAAACCATTAATGAAACAAAAAAACAACCTACTAAATGGGAGAAAATGCTTGCAAATGATACATCTGATAAGCGGTTAATATCTAAAATATATTTTCAAAAAACTTATAAAACTCAACACTAAAAAAACAATCCATGACAAACCAGAAGTGACTCTTAATCTCACAAAACAAACTGAGGGTTGCTGGCGGGAGGGGGTTTGGGAGAAGGGGGTGGGATTATGGACATTGGGGAGGGTATGTGCTTTGGTGAGTGCTGTGAAGTGTGTAAACCTGGTGATTCACAGACCTGTACCCCTGGGGATAAAAATATATGTTAAAAAAATTGGCAGAATACTTGAATAGACATTTTTCCAAAGAAGACATACAGATGACCAGCAGATACATGAAAAGATGCTCACATCACTAATCATCAGAGAAATGGAAATCAAAACCACCATTGGATCTCACTTCACAGCAGTCAGAATTACTAGTATCAAAAAGACACGAAATAATAAGTGTTGGTGAGGAAATAACAAGGGAACTCTCATACACTGTTGGTGGGATGGTAAATTGGTGAAGCCATTGTAGAAAACAGTATGTAGGTTCCTCAAGAAAAGTAAAAAAGAAGTACTACACAATCCACTATTTACCCAGAGAAAACAAAAACACTAATTCAAAAAGATATATTCACCTTAATGTTTATTGCAGCATTGTTTCCAATAGCCAAGATATGGAAGCAACCCAAATGTCCATCAATAGATAAATGGATAAAGAAGATCTGGTATAAAAAATAAAATAAAAAAGGAGATCTGGTATATATCACAATGGAATATTACTCAGACATAAAAAAGAATAAAATCTTGCCATTCATAATAACATGGATGGACCTAGAAGGTATTATGCTAAGTGAAATAAGGCAGAGAAAGACAAATACCATAGGATTTTACTTATATGTGGAATCTAAAAGACAAATGAAAAAATAACAACTAAAACAACAAAAAGAAATGGACTTACAAATAAAAGAACAAACTAATGATTTCCAGAAGGGAAGGGGTCAGGGGATAGGTGAAATATATGCAGGGGATTAAGAGATATACACTTCCAGTTATACAATAAATAATTCATGAGGATGAAAAGTAGAGCATAGAGTATATAGTCAATAATAGTATAATAACAATATGGTGACAGATGTTAACTACACTTAGAGTGGGGAACATTTTACAACTGTAAAATTACTAGGTAGAATTCCTGAAATTAATATGTGTCAAATATATTTCAGTTAAAAAAATTTAAAAATAATAACAGAAATTTATTTCTCATAGTTATAGAGACTGAAAATCCAAGATCAGGGTGCCAGCATGGTTGGGTTCTGGTGAAGGTGCTCTTCTGTGTTGCAGACTGTCTGCTTCTTGCCGTGTCTTCACATGATGGAAGGGGCAAGAGAACTTTATAAAAATATTACAAGGGAACTAATTCAATTTATGAAGGCTCTGCCCTTATTACTTAATCACCTTCCAAAGGCTCCAATTCCTAAAACCATCACATTTGGCATTAGATATTAAATTGGGACAGGTCACAATCATTAAGACCTACAGCAAAACATAACAGAAGGAGGTCATGTATCTATGGAACAATGTGGCCAAAAGTCAAGGAACATGAGGACAATCCAGAAGCTGTTAGAAGCAAGTAACAGATTCTCCCCTAGAGTATCTGAAGGAGGAGGACTATTGTTGACACTTTGATTTTGTACTCCTGGCTTCTAGAATTGTGAGTATATAAATCTCTGTTGTTTTAAGATACCAAGTTTGTGGGGGCACCTGGGAGGCTCAATTGGTTAAGCATCTGCCTTCAGCTCAGGTCATGACCTCAGGGTCTTGAGATCAAGCCCCATATCAGGCTCCCTGCTTGGCGGCAGTCTGCTTTTCCCTCTCCTTCTGACCAACCCAGCTTCCCCCTCCCCCATTCATACTCTCACACACACTCTTTCTCTCAAATAAATAAATAAAATCTTCAAAAAAGAAAAGAAGATACCAAGTTTGTGGTAATTTCTTAGAGCAACCACAGGAAATTACTTCAGAACTTTTCCAAGAGTCCACCTAACCAAGCCTAAATCAGTCATCACCACCCTCCATCATTTTCACATAATGTGTGTATGTTTCCAATGTATTGAGATATAAGTTATATACAAAAAAGTGCACATATATAATATATGTGATTTGACAAATTTTAACATCACCATAAAGTAATAGACATACCCACCACCTCCAAACCTTTCCTTGTGTCCCTTTGTTTTGCTTATTTTTTTCATTTAATTTCAATTAACCAACATATAGTACACCACTAGTTCCAGATGTAGTGTTCAACAATCCATCAGTTGTATATAACACCCAGTGCTCATCACATCACATGCCCTCCTTAATGCCCATCACCCAATTACCCCATTGCCCCCCCCGCCTCCCCTACAATAACCCTCAGTTTGCTTTCTATAGTTAATAGTGTCTCATGGTGGGGCACCTGGGTGGCTCAGTCAGTTAAGCATCTGCCTTTGGCTCAGGTCATGATCCCAGAGTCCTGGAATTGAGCCCCACAGCAGACTCTCTGCTCAGCAGGGAGCCTGCTTCTCCCTCTCTCTCTGCCTGTTGCTCCCCCTGCTTGTGCTCCCTCTGGGTCAAGTAAATAATAAAATATTTTTAAAATAAAAATTAAAAAATTTTTATTTTTTACATACATTAAAAAGTATGGTATTTAAAAAAGAATGTCTCATGGTTTTTCTTCCTCTCTGATGACTTTCCACTCAGTTTTCCCTCCATTCCCCTTCAAATCCTCTGCATTGTTTCTTATATTTCATAGATGAATGAAAACATAATAATTGTCTTTCTCTGGTTGACTTATTTTGCTCACCATAATACCCACCAGTTTCCATCCACATCAATGTAATGGTAAGTATTCATCCTTTCTGATGGCAGGACCATATTTCAGTGTGTGTGTGTGTGTGTGTGTGTGTGTGTGTAGATAGATGATAGATGATAGATAAATAGATAGATAGATAGATAGATAGATAGATAGATAGATAGATGATAGATAGATCACATCTTACCAGATCTTCTTTATCCATTCATCTGTTGATAGACGCCTGGGCTCTTTCCATATTTTGGCTATTGTGGACATTGCTACTATAAACATTGGGGTGCACGTGCCCCTTCAAATCACTATGTATCCTTTCGATAGTTATCTAATAGTGCACATGCTGGGTTATAGGGTAGCTCTATTTTTAACTTTTTGAGGAACGTCCATACTGTTTTCCAGAGTGGCTATTCCCACCAACAGTGTAAGAGAGTTCCCCTTTGTCTGCATCCTTGCCAACATCTGTTGTTTCCTGACTTGTTAATTTTATCCATTCTGACTGGTGTGAAGTCATATCTCATTGTTGTTTTGATTTGTATTTCCGTGATCCTGAGTGATGTTGAACATCTTTTCATGTGCCTGTTGGCCATTTGTATGTCTTCCTTGGAGAAATGTCTGTTCATGTCTTCTGACCATTTCTTAACTGGATTATTTGGTTTTTTTGGTGGTGGAGTTTGATATGTTCTTTATAGATCTTAGATACTAGCCTTTATCTGCTAAGACATTTATAAATATCTTCTCCCTTTCTGTCGGTTGACTTTTAGTTTTGTTGACTATTTCCTTTGCTGTGCAAAGCTTTTTATTTTGATGAGGTCCTAAAAGTCCATTTTTGCTTTTGTTTCCCTTGCCTTTGTAGATGTGTCTAGCAAGAAATTGCTGCAGCCAAGGTCAAAGAGATTTCTGCCTCTGTTCTCCTCTAGGATTTTGATGGATTCCACTCTCACATTTAGGTCTTTCATTCACTTTGAGTTTATTTTTAAGTAAGGTGTAAGAAAGTGGTCCAGTTTCATTCTTCAACGTGTGGCTGTCCAATTTTCCCAGCACCATTTGTTGAAGACAGTGTCTTTTTTCCACTGGATATTCTTTCTTGCTTTGTCAAAGATTAGTTGACCATAGGGTTGAAGGGCCATTTGTGGGTTCTCTATCCTGTTCCATTTATCTATGTGTCTGTTTTTGTGCCAGTATCATACTGTCTTGATGATTACAGTTTTGTAATATAGCTTGAAGTCTGGTTGTTTATTTTTATGTAAATTTTTAAAGCAGTTTTCATTTCACAGTAAAATTGAGGGAAAGGTAGAGATTTCTATATATCTCTGGCACCACAGATGCATAGCTTTCCCCATTATTGATAGCACCCCTGCAAAAATGTTACATTTGTTACTGCTGATGACCTACAACCACATATCTCCTAAGTCCAGAGTTTATCTTAGGGTTCACTCTTGGTATTGTACACTCTATGAATCTGATAAATTTATAACCACATGTATCCACAATTATGTTATTATATGGGGTATAATATAGAGAGCATTTTCACTGCTCTAAAGTCATCTGTGATTAAAATTTTCTTTTTTTTAAGATTTTATTTATTTATCTGACAGAGAGAGACACAGCGAGAGAGGGAACACAAGCAGGGGGAGTGGGAGAGAGAGAAGCAGGTTTCCCACTGAGCAGGGAGCCAGATGCAGGGTTTGGTCCCAGGACTCTGGGTTCATGAGCTGAGCTGAAAGCAGAAGCTTAACAGCTGAGCAACCCACATGCCCCATAGGATTCAGCTTTTCATCCCTCTTTCCTCCCTTACCCCTGGCAACCACTAATGTTTTTATTGTTTCCATAATTTTGCCTTTTCAGGAATGTCATGTAGTTGGAATTATAGAGTATATGGCCTTTTTAGATTTCCTTCTTTCACTTATATATGCATTTAGAATTCCTTCATGTCTTTTCATGGCTTGATAGCTCATTTTGTTTAGTGCTGAATAATATTCCATTTGCTGGATGAAACACAGTTTATATACCATTTACCTACTGAAGGATATTTTGGTTGCTTTCAAACTTTGGTAATTACAAATAAAGATCTTATAAACATGCATGTGAAGGGTTTTTTGTGTGTGTGTGTGTGTGTGGACATAAATTTTCAGCTCCTTTGAGCAAATACCAAAGAGCTTGATTGTTGGATCATATGGTGAGTATGTGTTTTATTTTGTAAGAAACTGCCAAACTGTCTTCCAATGTGGCTACAGCATTTTGGTACAACATTTTGCATTCCCACCAGCCGTGTTTTTCCACATTCTCACCAGCATTTGGTGTTATCAGTTTGTTATATTTTGGCCATTCTATGGTGTACAATGGTACACCCAAACAATGGTATCTCATTGTTTTAATTGTGTTTCCTTAATTATATATGATGTGGGACATCTTTTCCTATGCTTATTCACTATCCATATATCTTCTTTGGTATATCTTCTGTTCAGGTGTTCAGCTCATTTTTTCAGTCAGGTTGTTTTGTTTCTTACTGCTGAATTTCAAAAAGTTTCAAGTTTCTTTGAATATTTTGAATAACAGTTCTTTACTAGATGTGTCTTCTGCAAATATTTTCTCTTGGTATATGGGTTGTTTTCTCATTTTTTTGGACATTATAATTTGCAGAGCAGACATTTTTAATTATAATGAAGTACAATGTATTGATTTTTTTTCTTTCATGGATTGTGTCTTTGATGTTCTATCTAAAATGTCATCACTAGGGGGGACAAGATGGAGGGGAAGTAGGAGGAGGTGCCTTTTCAACCTGTACCCTAAAGTGAGCTGATTACCTACCAAAGAACTCCGATCACCCATGAAATCAGCCTGAGATCAGAATTATACAGGTCTGGATTTCTACAGGGGCAGAAGATGCCAGTGGGCAGAAGTGTTTCAGGGTGCACCTTGACTGCACCACGGTCGATACATCCAGCTACATCCGTTCAGTCATCTCTCACCAAAATGACTAAGAGGAGGAATGCCCAACAGAAGAAAAACACAGAGGATGGACCTTCTGGAACAGAGCTAACAGCTATAGACATATACAATACATAAACAATATGTCGGAAAGAGAATTCAGGCTAACAATTATCCAGGCAATAGCTACGTTGTAGAAAGACATGGATGACCAAACGGAATTGATTAGGGCCGAGCTGAAAGTGACCAGAGATGATGTTCACAATGTTAGGGTGGAGTTAAAAGCTACCAAGGCTGAGGTTCACAATGCTCTCAATGAGTTCCAATCTAATCTAAATTCTCTCAAAGCTAGGGTAACTGAGACAGAAGATAGAATTAGTGATCTGGAGAACAAACAGATAGAGAGAAAGGATCAGGGGGAAGTCTGGAACAAACAGCTTAGAACCACGAAAACAGAATCAGGGAAATAAATGATGCTGTGAAACATTCCAACATCAGAATTATTGGAATCCCTGAAGGGGAGGAGAAAGAAAGAAGTCTAGAAGATATAGTGGAACAAGTCCTTCATGAAAATTTTCACAATCTTGCGAATGGAACCAGCGGCCGAAAGGTCTCCAACCAAGATTATACATTCCAAAAAAACACCAAGGCACCTGATAGTCAAATTGAGGAATCATAATTGTAGGTATAATCTCTTGAAAGCTGCTAGGACAAAGATGCTCCTTACTTACAGAAGGAAGCCCATCAGAATAACATCAGACCTGTCCACAGAGACCTGGCAAGCCAGAAAGGGCTGGCAAGACATATTCAGGGCATCAAATGAGAAGAACATGCAGCCAAGAATACTTTATCCAGCAAGACGGACATTCAAAATGGATGGAGAGATAAAGAGTTTCCAAGACCCGCAAGGCTTAAAAGACTATGCAACCACCAAGCCGACACTGCAGGAAATATTAAGGGGGCTTCTATAAAAGAGGAAAAATCCTAAGAAGAGCATTGAACAGAAATATAGAGACAATCTACAGAAAGAAAGACTTCAAAGGTAACACGATGTCAATAAAAAGGTATCTATCAATAATCACTCTCAATGTGAACGGCCTAAATGCGCCCATAAAATGGCACAAGGTTGCAGATTGGATAAAATGACAGGACCCATCCATATGTTGTCTACAAGAGACCCATTTTGAACCTAAAGATACACCCAGACTGAAAGTGAAGGGATGGAGAAGCATCTTTCATGCCAATGGGCCGCAAAAGAAGGCTAGGGTAGCGATTCTCATATCAGATAAATTAGATTTTAAATTAAAGACTGTAGTCAGAGATACAGAAGGACACTACATCATTCTTAAAGGGACTATCCACCAAGATGATCTAACAATTGTAAATATCTATGCCCCCAATATGGGAGCAGCCAACTACATAAGAAAATTGTTAATCAAGATAAAGAGTCATATTGATATGAATACACTAATAGTAGGAGATCTTAACACACTTCTCTCAGAAATAGACAGATCACCGAAGCAGAAAATCAATCAAGAAACAACAGCATTGAATGACACACTGGACCAGATGGACCTCATAGATATATACAGAACATTCCACCCTAAAACAACAGAATACTCATTCTTCTCAAGTGCACATGGAACCTTGTCGCTCTCGCCAGCAAGAACGACCAAGAGAACTCAGCGAAGCAAGCTTTATTTCTGGGTAGCTGTTGGGATCTCCCCTTCACAGCCCGCGCATGTGTATATATACCAAAGTTGTACAACCAATCACTTGCAGCCACATAGATACAAGAGGCATTTTGGACTACTTCCTTAATCCTCAGCTCCGCCTACTGGCTTGCATCCAGCCGCCATCTTAATGGCGTGTTTACTTTCGGGCACCGACATCTCCCTTTTCTTTTATATTAGGCATGCAAGGCAGGAGATCGTGCCTGTCTTAGGTTGTCAGCTGCCATGAACATGCTTACCCATCATCGGATAATTCCCCCTGGTTGGAGAACTCCTGGCTTAGGTTGCTATGTGCATGCAGCCAATCTTACCCGTCATTGACTACCGATCTAGCGCTGCCAGCCAGATTTGGGGAAATGTACCAGCTTCCAGTGCCATGCAAGCTTGTACTAGCGCCAACTGTTGTCTACGTTGTTGTTTACGTAATGATGCAAAACAGCGGAACATAAGGATCAAGCTCAGGAGTAGTCCAATTAATAGTGCACCCATACCGGCCCACTCTTTAGCAAACGAGAGTGTTTGGTTTACAACAGATACCCAATCCCGTAATGGAGCTATGTCAATCTTAGTTGCATTAATAGTGAATATTTGTTGTCTTAACAATCTTGTCAAATTATAATATTGATTGGGCCATGTCCCATTTAGGTGTCTGCTTAACTCTTCCGACAGATTAGTGGCAATAGAAAGGTCATTATAGCCCACGGAAGTTATGCAAAGTCCAGAAAGTGATTGGATGCATCCGGTCGTCAATAGTTTCTGGAGAATGTCCACTTGTTCCTGGATTAGATCTACTCGCTGATTGACGATCATAATACCGGCTTGAAGGTGGCCATTAATTAGTTCTTGTGTGGCGAGGGCTTCTGCAACTCCAGTAGTTAGGTTATTAAGAGTGGAGGCAGTCTGTACAGACGTGGTGAGAGCTACAGCTGCTGCAGTTGCTGCAGCTGCGGAGGCCGCTACAGCCGCAATAATGGCTGCAGTGATCCCAAAGTCTCTTTTATGTCTTGAGAGCAATACAGGCAAATCATTAGGATTTACAGAAATGAGCATGGGAATGAAAGTAGGTATACAGGAGGGAGGATGGCAGACTCATTCAACAGTGGCATGGGGAACGGCCAGGCTTTCACTATTGCCCATTGGTGCATCTGTTGAAGGGATGCTGGTGTCGCCAGGATCGCTATCAGGCTGAGCATCAGGACGGGGTGGGCCATGTTGTTCGATTCTTCTAATCAGTTGCTCCGGGACCCAGATAGGCACTTGGGCATCCTGTGGAAAAAGACAAACAGAACCTCAGTGCCATCTTAGGACCGGGTCAGGGCCTCTCCATTGGCCTGTGAGTATATCCTTCCACTTTGCCTGGGCTAGAGTGCATTCGGTAACCGCCACATGCCTGTCCACTGCAGATGTACCATTATGGTCCAAGGACAAAAAATTTAAAATGTAAAGGGTGAGAGATGTAAGATCATGGGGTGACTTGTAGTCATCCCCTATTCCCCCTTTTCTTATTTTTTGTAAGCATCATTTGAAGGTGCCATTGGCGCGTTCAATTATTCCTTGACCTTGTGGATTGTAGGGTATACCTGTAGTATGGACCATACCAAATTGACTCAGGAATTGATGGATAGATTTTGATGTATATGCAGGTCCATTATCTGTCTTTATTTGTTTTGGGATACCCCAATCTGCGAAGCATCGTAGGCAGTGTGTGATGACTTGTTTTGAATTCTCCCCCATGAGGGGAGTAGCCATTATGATACCAGAATAAGTGTCCACTGATATATGTACGTACTTTTGTTGCCCGAATTCAGGTACATGTGTGACATCCATTTGCCACAGGTGATTAGCTTGAAGGCCTTTGGGATTTACCCCCAAAGAAGGCTGAGGGAGTAATGTGGCACAATGCCCACAGGTCCTTATTATATCTCTTGCCTGTTCTTTGGTGATATGGAATCTATATCTTAAGGTATTAGAATTCACGTGCCATTTGCTATGGAACAGCCTCGCCTGTTCTAAGGTAGGGCAAATAAGTTGGAAATGACTACTGTGGTCTGCTAGAGCATTGCCCTCAGATAATGGTCCCGGTAGGCTCATATGGGCTCTGATGTGATCTATCTCCGGTGTTAGGACCATTCGGGTGGCTGCTCTGTTATCGAGCCCTGCTGATCCAGAGGTTGTGTGCCTTTCTCCGAGGGAGGATACCATATCCTGGGCATTTGCATTAGCGGCCCATAAATTTGTGTTGGGCCCCAGGGTGCGGGGCCCTGCTTCCCATTTTTTGAGTCATTGGATTGAATCCAGTTATTTGGTGGCAGGGGATTTCCTTGAATATCTTTCTGGGACCTACATTCATTAGCCCAATGATTCCCTTTACAGCAATGAGGGCACAACCCAGGTGTGGGCTTGACTGGTCTAGGAGATCCTTTACCCTCTAGACAATCCCTCTTAAGATGACCGTCCCTTCCACAAAGGAAACAAGCCTTGGAAGAACTCCTGGTTCCCCCATTGAAACTTCTTATCCCTTGGGCTACTGCTGCTGCCATAACTTGGCCCTGAACAACTGTATCAGTGATGTCTCGACACACTTTGATATATGTAGTCAGGTCCTTAGACTTCCAAGGGCAGATAGCCTCTCTACACCATTTATTTGCTTGTTCATAGGTTAATTGTTTAACAAGGGGCATTGCTTGGTCCACATCCCCAAATATGTGCCTTGCTACTTGGAGCAGATGATCTACAAAGTCAGCATAGGGTTCATTAGGCCCCTGCAACACCTTGGAAAGTTGTCCCTGCAAATCGCCAGAACCCTGTATGGTCTTCCAAGCCCTAGTGGCTGCAGCTGCTATCTGTACATACACCCCTGGGGGGTACCCAATCTGATTGCTTTGTCCCACAAATTGACCTCCTCCCATGAGCATGTCAATATTCCAGTGGGGATTCCCTGATGCGGCATTACGCCGGGCAGTTTCTGAGCTACACTCTTGCCAAGCAGTTTTCCATATCAAGTATTGTCCACCAGACAGAGTTGCTTTTGCCATGTTAGTCCAGTCATCTGGGGTAAGGTTCATGCTACCGACTGCTTCCAAAAGTGAAAGTGTATAAGCAGCCTGTGGCCCATAAGTAGTGCCTGCTTCCTTAAAAACTGTTTAATAAGTTTGAAGTCTAGTGGTTGATGAAACCTCTGTTGATTTTGATCTTCAAACACTGGGTATGCAAGAGGGGAGGGTTTAGTAAAGTCCGTAATGTCCCTCCATCCTGCATTTCTACATTCTGGACAACAGCATGCCCCTCGGGAGCATGAAGTGTTATATGGTGGCGGCCATTCTGCAGGTGGCGCTATAGGCCTACATTCAGGGGTAGGAATTCTTGACCTTCTGACAGAGGGCGCTAGGGAGTCATATTTTTTCCCGGCTTCTTTGTATGTCCTTCCCTTTAAAGGTTCCTTAGGGACGTCCTCTTTTAATTTTAAGTGTGTCATGGCTTCCCCAAGCTCATCTTCAGAGGAGTTCTCCTCTGAACTTTCTCCCCCGCTACTAGATCCTGCCTTAGAGGCTTCTCTGACCTGCTCCATCTCCTCAACACCTTCCTTGATAACATTTTTAACTGTTTTATGGTTAGAGTCTAAACAGGAGCGTACTAGCTTCCAAATAGCCATCATACCTAGGGGCAGTGGCTCTTGTCAGTCCCGCTTACTTAGATCTTCCCCCAAATGTTCCCATTGAGGAATATTAAGAAGTCCTTCCTCTACAAACCAAGGACATAGCTCCTCACCCTTTTTCAAGAACTGCTGAGCTGCTTTCGTTTTTAGTGGAGTGCCGTTAGCCTTAAGCACTTCCGTCAGTAATCCCTCCATCTTAGTAAACTTTGATCCCATTATTTCTCGTCCTATGCCTAGAAACCCTTTTACTTCTCGTCCTATACTTAGGAACTTTCTTACTTCTGGTTCTATACTTAGGAACTTTCTTATCTGAAATTTTGTGCGCACTTACCGGATCGTTGTGTTCACTGAGAACTCCTCGGTTTCCGAGGGTTCCCGGGTTTCGGCACCACTTGTTACTCTCGCCAGCAAGAACGACCAAGAGAACTCAGCGAAGCAAGCTTTATTTCTGGGTAGCTGTTGGGATCTCCCTTTCACAGCCCGCGCATGTGTATATATACCAAAGTTGTACAACCAATCACTTGCAGCCACATAGATACAAGAGGCATTTTGGACTACTTCCTTAATCCTCAGCTCCGCCTACTGGCTCGCATCCAGCCGCCATCTTAATGGCGTGTTTACTTTCAGGCACTGACAGAACCTTCTCAAGAATAGACCACATACTGGGTCACAAATCAGGACTCAACCGATACCAAAAGACTGAGATGATTCCCTGCATATTCTTAGATCACAATGCCTTGAAACTGGAGCTCAATCACAAGGAAAAGTTCCGAAGGAACTCAAACACCTGGAAGCTAAAGACCACCTTGCTTAAGAATGCTTGGATCAACCAGGAGATCAAGGAAGAACTGAAACAATTCATGGAAACCAATGAGAATGAAGACACTTTGGTCTAAAACCTATGGGATACAGCAAAGGTGGTCCTAAGAGGGAAATAAATAGCCATTCCTCAAAAAAATGGAAAGATCCAGAACACAGCAGCTATCTCTACACCTTAAAGAACTGGAGAATCAACAACAAATCAAACCAACTCCATGCATAAGAAGGGAAATAATCAATATTAGAGCTGAGATCAATGAGGTCGAAACCAGAGATACAGTAGAATGTATCAATGAAACTAGAAGCTGGTTTTTTGAAAGAATCAATAAGATCAATAAAAAAAAAGAATATAGCCATCCAATAAAAGCATGGCAAGTTAGACAACTACTTAGTGCCACCTTTTGTTTAAGACCATGGCTCATATCATATTAAAATATTTTACATAAAGTAAATACCTTATAGCTCTTACTTACTTTGCTAGAAATCAGTCTGAGAAAGATTTGGGGGAAATAAGCCTTTGTTTAACCTCAAGATCAATTCTTTATTGAGATGTTTCCCTCCCAGAACCCTGATAATTTTTTGTACTCTCTCTCACCAAGGTGGCTTAGAAACCCTCTCAACATCTCATATGTTTTCACAGTACTTGTGTTTCTTATTCTTCATATTCCTTGATGAAATAGTAGATGCCTGGCAAATACTTATTGAATTAATGAATATCTGTAGCTTCAAAGCACAACTTAAGATTGATTTTAAACAATCTCCTATTCACAGACCTGTACCACAGGGGATAAAAATATATTATATGTTTATAAAAAATAAAAAATTTTAAATAAAAAAATGGCAGACTTAAAAAAAATAAGATCAATAAACCACTGGCCACACTAATCCAAAAGAAAAGAGAGAAAGCCCAAATTCATAAAATTATGAATGAAAAGGGAGAGATCACAACAAACACCAAGGAAGTAGAAACAATCATCAGATGTTATTATCAACAGTTATACGCCAATAAGCTTAGCAACGTAGATGAAATGGATGCATTCCTGGAAAACTATAAACTCCCAAAATTGAACCAGGAAGAAATTGACAACTTGAATAGACCAATATCTAGTAAGGAGATTGAAGTGGTGATCAAAAACCTCCCAAAAAACAAGAGCCCAGGACCAGACAGATTCCCTGGGGAATTCTACCAAACCTTCAAAGAAGAAATAACACCTATTCTCCTGAAACTGTTTCAAAAAAATTGAAGCAGAAGGCAAACTTCCACACTCTTTCTATGAAGCCAGCATTACTCTGATCCCCAAACCAGGCAAAGACCCTACCAAAAAGGAGAATTTCAGACCAATATCACTGATGAATATGGATGCTAAGATTCTCAAGAAGATCCTAGCAAATAGGATGCAACAGCACATTAAAAAGATTATCCACCATGACCAGGTGGGATTCATCCCTGGGCTACAAGGATGGTTCAACATTCGCAAATCAATCAATGTGATAGAACAAATTAATATGAGAAGAGAGAACAACCACATGGTCCTCTCAATCAATGCAGAAAAAGCATTTGACAAAATCCAGCATCCATTCCTGATTAAAATGCTTCAAAGTATAGGGATAGAGGGAACATTCCTGAACCTCATCAAATCTATCTATGAAAGACCCACAGCAAATATCATCCTCAATGGGAAAAAGCTTGCAGCCTTCCCGCTGAGATCAGGAACATGACAAGGATGCCCACTCTCACCACTCCTGTTCAACATAGTATTAGAAGTCCTAGCAACAGTCATCAGAAAACAAAGAGAAATAAAAGGTATCCAAATTGGCAATGAAGAAGTCAAATTCTCTCTCTTCGCAGATGACATGATTCTTTATATGGAAAACCCAAAAGACTCCACCCCCAAACTACTAGAACTCATACAGCAACTCAGCAACGTGGCAGGATACAAAGTCAATGTACAGAAATCAACGCCTTTCTTATACACTAACAATGAAAATACAGAAAGGGAAATTAGAGAATCGATGCCATTTACTATAGCACCAAGAACCATAACATACCTGGGAATAAAGCTAACAAAAGAGGTAAAGGATCTGTATTCGAGGAACTACAGAACACTCATGAAAGAAATTGAAGAAGACACAAAAATATGGAAGACCATTCCATGCTCTTGGATCGGAAGAATAAACATTGTTAAAATGTCTATACTGCCTATAGCAATCTATACTTTTAATGCCATTCTGATCAAAATTCCACCAGTATTCTTCAAAGAGCTGGAGCAAATAATCCAAAAATATGTATGGAACCAGAAGAGACCCCAAATCGCTAAGGAAAGGTTGAAAAACAAAAATAAAACTGGCGGCATCACGCTACCTGATTTCAAGCTTTACTACAAAGCTGTGATCACCAAGACAGCATGGTACTGGCATAAAAACAGACACATAGACCAGTGGAACAGAGTAGAGAGCCCAGATATGGACCCTCAACTCTATGGGCAAATAATCTTGGACAAAACAGGAAAAAATATACAGTGGAAAAAAGACAGTCTCTTCAATAAATGGTGTTAGGAAAACTGGGCAGCTATATGTAGAAGAATGAAACTCGACCATTCTCTTACACCATACACAAAGATAATCTCAAAATGGATAAAAGACCTCAACGTGAGACAGGAATCCATCAGAATCCTAGAGGACAACATAGGCTGGACCCTCTTTGATATCAGCCACAGCAACTTCTTTTAAGATATGTCTCCAAAGGCAAAGGAAACAAAAGCGAAAATAAACTTTTGGGACTTCATCAAAATCAAAAGCTTCTGCACAGCAAAGGAAACAGTCAACAAAACAAAGAGGCAACCCATGGAATGGGAGATGATATTCACAAATGACAGTACCAACAAAGGGTTGATATCCAGGATCTATAATGAACTCCTCAAACTCAACACACACAAAATAGGCAATCATATCAAAAAATGGGCAGAAGACATGAACATACAGTTCTCCAATGAAGACATACAAATGGCTATCAGACACATGAAAAAATGTTCATCATCACTAGCCCTCAGGGAGAGGGCTCAAAACCCTCAGAAACTAAAATCAAATCAAAACCACATGGAGATATCACCTTACACCAGTTAGAATGGCCAAAATTAGCAAGACAGGAAACAACATGTGTTGGAGAGGATGTGGAGAAAGGGAAACCCTCTTACACTGTTGGTGGGAATGCAAGTTGGTGCAGCCACTTTGGAAAACAGTGTGGAGATTCCTCAAGAAATTAAAAATAGAGCTTCCCTATGACCCAGAACACCTCTACTGGGTGTTTACCCCAAAGATACAGAGGTAGTGAAAAGAAGGGCCATCTGTACCCCAATATTTATAGCAGCAATGGCCATGGTCGCGATACTGTGGAAAGAACCAAGATGCCCTTCAACGGACGAATGGATAAGGAATATGTGGTCCATATACACCATGGAGTATTATGCCTCCATCAGAAAGGATGAATACCCAACTTTTGTAGCAACATGGACGGGACTGGAAGAGATTATGCTGAGTGAAATGAGTCAAGCAGAGAGAGTCAATTATCACATGGTTTCACTTATTTGTAGAGCATAACAAATAGCATGGAGGACAAGGGGAGTTGGAGAGGAGAAGGGAGTTGAGGGAAATTGGAAGGGGAGGTGAATCATAAGAGACTATGGACTCTGAAAAACAATCTGAGGGTTTTGAAGGGGGGGGTGGGAGGTTGGGGGAACCAGGTGGTGGGTATTATAGAGGGCACGGATTGCATAAAGCACTGGGTGTTGTGTAAAAACAATGAATACTGTTATGCTGAAAAGAAATTTAAAAATATATATATTATGAGCAACTATATGCCAACAAATTGGGCAATCTGGAAGAAATGGATGCACTCCTAGAGATGTATAAGCTACCAAAACTGAACCAGGAAGAAATAGAAAACTGAACAGAATCAGCAAGGAGATTGAAGCAGTAATCAAAAATCTCCCAACAAATAAGAGCCCAGCATCAGATGGCTTCCCAGGGGATTCTACCAAACATTTAGAGGAGAATTAATAACTATTTTTCTGAAACTGTCCCAAAAGATAGAAATGGAAAGAAAAACTTCCAAACTAATTTTATGAGGCCAGCATTACCTTGATCCCAAAACCAGGACCCCATCAAAAGGAGAATTCCAGACCAATATCCCTGATAAACATGGATGCAAAAATTCTCACCAAAATAATAGACAATAGGATCCAACAGTACATTAAAAGGATTATTCACCAACAACCAAGTGGGATTTATTCCTGGGCTGCAAGGTTGATTCAACATCTTCAAATTAATCAATGTGTTACAATACATTAATAAAAGAAAGGACAAGAACCATACAATATTCTCAATAGATGCAGAAAAAGCATTTGACAAAGTACAACATATTTTCTTGATTAAAACTTTTCAAAGTGTAGGGATAGAAGGAACAGACCTCAATATCTTCAAATCCATCTATGAAAAACCCACAGCAAATAGCATTCTCAATGGGGAGAAACTAAGAGCTTCCCCCTAAGGCCCCCTAATATCACCACTGCTATTCAACCTATTACTAGAAGTCCTAGCCTCAGCAATCAGACAACAAAAAGAGATAAAAGGCATCCTAGTCAGCAAAGAAGAAGTCAAACTCTCACTCTTTGCAGATGACATGATACTTTCTGTGGAAAATCCAAGACTCCACCCCCAACTGCTAGAACTCATACTGGATTTAGTAAAGTGTCGGGATATAAAAATCAATGAACAGAAATCAGTTGCATTTCTATATACCAACAGCAAGGCAGAAGAAAGAAATTAAGGAGTCAATCCCATTTACACTTGCACCAAAAAACACAAGACACCTAGGAATAAATCTTACCAAAGAGGTGAAGAATCTGTGCTGAGAAAACTATAGAATACTCATGAAAGAAATTGAGGAAGACACAAAGAAAAGGGAAAATGTCCCATGCTCACGGATTGAAAGAATATTGCAAAAATGTCTATGCTATCTAGAGCAATCTACACATTTAAAGCAATTCCTATCAAAATATCATCAACTTTTTTCAAAGAAATGGAACAAATAATCCTAAAGTTTGTATGAAACCAGAAAAGTCCCTAAACAAACAGAGGAATGTCGAAAAAGAAAACCAAAGCTGGTGGTATCACAATTCCAGACTTCAAGCTCTATTAGAAACCTGGAATTATCAAGACAGTATGCTACTGGACAAAAACAGACTCATAGATCAATGGAACAAAACAGAGAGCCCAGAAATTTACCCTCCACTCTATGGTCAACTCATCTTTGACAAACCAGGAAAGAACATTCAGTGGAAAAAAGACAATGTCTTCAACAGTTGGTCTTGGGAAAATTGGACATCCAAATGCAGAAGAATGAAACAGGGCCAGTTCCTTACACCACACACAAAATAGACTCAACATGGATGAAAGACCTCAATGTGAGATAGGAATCCACAAAATCCTTGAGGATAACACAGGCAGCAACCTCTTTCATCTCAGCCACAGCAACTTCTTCCTAAACGTATCACCAAAGGCAAAAGTGAACTATTGAAACTTCACCAAGGTAAAAACAAAAAACAAAAAACAAAAAACTTTTGCACAACAAAGGAAACAGTCAACAAAACCAAAAGACAACCAACAGAATGAGAGAAGAAGTTTGCAAATGATATATCAGATAAAGAGCTAGTATCAAAAATCTATAAAGAACTTATCAAACTCAACACCCAAAAAAACAAATAATCCAATCAAGAAATGGACAGAAGACATGAACAGACATTTCTGCAAAGAAGACATCCAGATGGCCAACAGACACATGAAAAAGTGCCCAGCACCACTCAGCATCAGGGAAATATAAATCAAAACAACATTGAGATACCACATCACACCAGTCAGAATGGATTAGATTAACAAGTCAGGAAATGACCGATGTTGGTGGGGATGTGGAGAAAGGGGAACCCGCCTACACTGTTGGTGGGAATGCAAGCTGGTGTAGCCACTCGGGAAAACAGTATGAAGATTCCTCAAAAAGTTGAAAATAGAGCTACCCTATGACCCAGCAATTGCATTCCTGGGTATCTACCCTAAAGATACAAACATAGTGACTTGAAGGGGCACCTGCTCACCAATATTTATAGCAGCAATGTCCACAATGGCCAAACTATGGAAAGAGCTTGGATGTCCATTGACAGATGAATGGATAAAGAAGATGTGGTAAGGGAATATTTTGCAGCCATCAAAAAATGTAATCTTGTCATTTGCAACGATGTGAATGGAAGTAGAGGGTATTATACTAAGTGAAATAAGTCAATCAGAGAAAAGCAATTATCATATGATCTCACTGATACGTGGAATTTGAGAAACAAGGCAGAGGATCCTAGGAGAATGAGGAAAAAATAAAACAATATGAAACCAGAGAGGGAGAATAAACATAAGGGACTCTTAGTCTAAGGAAACAAACTGAGGGCTGCTGGAATGAGCAGGGTAGGAGGGATGGGGTGGCTGTGTGATGGACATTGGGGAGGATACGTGCTATGGTGAGTGCTATGAATTGTGTATGACTGATAAATCACAGACCTGTACCCCTGAAACAAATAATACACTATATGTTAATTTTAAAAATATATAAATAAAAATAATTTCCAGTTAGTTAACATACAGTATAATATTAGTTTCAGGTGTTCAATTTAGTGATTCATCACTTACATATAGCATCAAAATATTCCAATGAGCGATTAGGAACATGCTTGAGATAATTGAAAAAACAAAAGTACCTGCAAATAAATAGAAAGTCAAGGAAAGGGAGGGGCACCTGGGTGGCTCAGTGGGTTAAGCTTCTGCCTTCGGCTCAGGTCGTGATCTCGGGGTCCTGGGATCAAGCCCCGAATCAGGCTCTCGGCTCAGCGGGGAGCCTATTCCCCCTCTCTCTCTGCCTGCCTCTCTGCCTACTTGTGATCTCCCTCTCTCTCAAATAAATAAATAAAAATCTTTAAAAAAAGAAAGTCAAGTAAAGGGAACAGAGAGAGAGAAGCAAACCAAGAAACACACTCTTTTTAAAAAATTTTTGTTTTTCTTAATTTCTTTTCAGTGTACCAGAATTCATTGTTTATGTACCACACCCAGTGTTCCATGCAATACGTGCCCTCCATAATACCCACCACCAGGCTTACCCAACCTCCCACCCCCCGTGCCTTCAAAACCCTCAGATTGTTTTTCAGAATCCACAGTCTCTCATGGTTCGTCTCCCCCTCTGATTTCCTCCAACTTCCTTCTCCTCTCCATTTCCCCATGTCCTCTGTGTTATTTCTTATGCTCCACAAATAAGTGAAACCATATGATAATTGACTCTCTCTGCTTGACTTATTTCATTCAACATAATCTCTTTCAGTCCCATCCATGTTGATACAAAAGTTGGGTATTCGTCCTTTCTGATGGAGGCATAATACTCCATAGTGTATATGGACCACATCTTCCTTATCCATTCGTCCGTTGAAGGGCATCTTGGTTCTTTCCACAGTTTGGCAACCATGGCCATTGCTTCTATGAACATTGGGGTACAGATGGCCCTCCTTTTCACTACCTCTGTATCTTTGGGGTAAATACCCAGAAGTGCAAT
>NC_081575.1:66235659-66248968 GCF_022355385.1 Mustela nigripes | reverse complement strand
ACATAGTGTATATGGACCACATCTTCCTTATCCATTCGTCCGTTGAAGGGCATCTTGGTTCTTTCCACAGTTTGGCAACCATGGCCATTGCTTCTATGAACATTGGGGTACAGATGGCCCTCCTTTTCACTACCTCTGTATCTTTGGGGTAAATACCCAGAAGTGCAATTGCAGGATCATAGGGAAGCTCTATTTTTAATTTCTTAAGGAATCTCCACACTGTTTTCCAAAGTGGCTGCACCAACTTGCATTCCCACCAACAGTATAAGAGGGTTTCCCTTTCTCCACATCCTCTCCAACACATGTTGTTTACTGTCTTGTTAATTTTGCCCATTCTAAGTGGTGTAAGGTGGTATCTCAGTGTGGTTTTGATTTGAATCTCTCTGATGGCTAGTGATGATGAACATTTATTCAGGTGTCTGATATAGAGGCAGGCAGAGAGAGAGGGGGAAGTAGACTCCCCGCTGAGCCAAGAGCCTGATTCAGGGCTTGATCCCAGGACCCCGAGATCACAACCTGAGCCAAAGGCAGAAGCTTAACCCATTTGTATGTCTTCTTTGGGCAAATGTCTGTTCATGTCTTCTGTCCATTTTTTGACATGATCATCTGTTTTTTTGTGTGTTGAGTTTGAGAAGTTCTTTATAGATCCTGGATATTGGCCTTTTGTCTACTGTCATTTGCAAATATCTTCTCCCATTCCGTGGGTCACCTCTTTGTTTTGTCGACTGTTTCCTTTACTGTGCAGAAGTTTTTGATCTTGATGAAGTTCCCAAAATTCATTTTTACTATTAAGAAACACACTCTTAACTACTGAGAACAAACTGGTGGTTATCAGAGGGGAGGTCGGGGGAAATGGTTAAATAGATGTTGGGGATTAAGGCATGCACTTGTTGTGATGTGCATTGGGGATTGTATGGAGGTGTTGAATCTTTATGTTTTACACCTAAAACTAACATAACGTTGTATGTTAACTATCTGGAGTTTAAATAAAAACTTTTAGAAAAGAAAAGGAAAAAAAGGAAGAAATGCAAGACATAAAAAACAACCAAACTGAAATTTTAGAATTGAAAAATATAGTCACAATTTAAAACACAATGTATAAACTTGAGAGCCTAGAATGAGACAGAGGAAAGCATATGTAAACTGGAAGATAGAAAAATAGAAAATACTGATTTGAACAGAAAGAGGAAATATATTTAAAAAGGAATAGATTCTCAGGGGCCAGTGAGACACAATATTTGTGTCACCAGAGTTCTGGAAGGAAAGAAGAGAGGGAATGGGGCTGAAAAAGCAACCATATTATGAAGTGTTCATAAATTATGGAAAAGATCTAAACCTACAAATGCAAGAAGCCAATTAACACTCATGTAGGATTTTGCTGAAGTCCACAACAAGACATTATAGTTAAACTTACAATGACTAAAAGTAAATACAATCATATAAAAATCTTAAAACCAATGACTGAAATTTCATCTCATCTATATAGGGAAAACAGTTCACATGAACACCATTTCTCATCAGAAACTATGGAAGTCAAACTTAAGAAGTGGTACATTTTTCAAGTTCAAAAAAGTCAATGCAGAAAACATATCCAACTACTGCAGATTAAGGTCTGAGAGCTTCTGATAAAGCCTGATCGTGATACTAACAGGTGGAATCTCTGGGAAAGGGAAGAGAGTAAAAGGGAGGGTGTTGTGATTGAAATGAAACACACAAAATTCCCCTGCTGTTCAAGTCCTAATACAAAGGAAAGCAAATGCACAGCAACAACCCCAACAAACAATGCAGCCTCCAATTCAGGAAATGTTCATGATGAGAGAATATACTTCTACTGAATTCACTTATACAGCTGCCACATTGTGGCAAAAGGCCAGGTAAAGTATCAAGGCATGTTTAGTGCAGCTATGGGATCCAGGAGCCAGGCAGTCAGAAATGCAATGGCATTTCTCTGACAGGTCAAGAAGCAGAGAAAATGAACATCACCACATATCCTGCCCTCTGGCAGCACATGCATGGTGCTTAGGGGGTTTAAGGTACTTACTCCATTATAGATTGGATTATTCTAGCCTGCAGAGAGGTTTGGTCCAAAAGGGGAATCTCCCAAGCACAATCTATAGAGGAGTTAGAGCAAATTCTCTGGGAGTTGAGAATGAAAAAATCAATCTGTGCCCCTGTCTTTGAAGGCCCTGATTGGGCCACATTTACTGCAGAAATGAAACGCAAGATACTCCAGTCCACTCTAGGACCTGGTATAGGATACTGATATCGATATTAGCCCGGTCATGAGATAAGACATTTATGATGTTGGGTAATCAAAAGCTGACCTAGGGGAAACACAAATTCTAGCAATGGCTATGGGCTATGGGAAAGATAGAAAGGGAGCTTGGAAAGCTAAAAGGTTATCCCAATCAGCTGTAAAGCTGTCCAGTAAAAGTAACCCAAAAGCAAATGTGATTTGACCTCCTTGCTACTAGAACCCCACCTGAAAAGATAGATCAGCAACCCAACACTGTGTTGGTTAGCCTCTGGAAAACTTTTAAACCTGAACAACAATTCAGACCTGCCCCACTTGCCCCTACCATCCCTGAGGCCCCACCTGCTCCAGCAGGGACCTCAGGGATACAGTCCTGTTCTAGGTGGGTGCTTCACATGCCCCAGGAAACAGACCAAGACTGCATCCAGGATAGGGCCATTGGAGATGATAAGAGACCTCACATTAAGCTCACTATTCACTGGTCTCCAGAAATAAACAAAAAGTGACAGCTCTGTTTGGCACTGGAGCCGACTATACTCTAATACATATCCATCATGCTTTCAACAGCCTGGTATGGCCCGTTAAAAAAAACTAAATAGCTCATGGCAGAGAACCATGGACTACCAAGAACTGAACAAGGGAGTGCCCCCACATCCACGTTGGCTATGTCCAATACTGCCACCATCTTAGATACTTTGGCCATGGTCCTTGGAATGTACCATACTGTCCTGGACTTAGCAGATATATATATTTTTTTTTCAGTATACCCCGGCCATAAGACCAAATTGCCTTCATATAAGAAGGGCGATAATTGATCTTTCAACTGTTTCCCCAAGGCTACCGTACATACCCACAATATGTTATGTGATGACAGCTTAAGATTTGTCTCCATTCTCCTTTCCCACATCAGTAAAACAAACCCATTACACTGAGGGTATAATGTTAAAATGTGAAGACCTGCCTGTGCTGCAGGACACCCTGCAAACTTCACTGGAACATCTGCAAGGGACAGAATGGACAGTAAACCCAAAGAAAATGCAAGGCTCAGGAACATCCATAAAGTTTTTGGGAGTTGTATGGTTGGCTAAGATATGCATTGTCCTAAAGCTATAATTGACAAGATGCAAGCCTATATGATCCCTAAGAATGTGAAAGAAGTGCAAGCTTTTGTAGGGATTTTGAGGCTATGAAGGACTTTTAGTCCCAGCATGGCACAGTGCCTCCATCCCCTACACCACTTGATGAAGAAAGAATCTGGTGTTCACAGTAAAGCCGATTAACGCTCTGGTCATCTCCCAAGCAGGGCTATCATTTGAGTCAGATGTATCTGTGAATCCAGAAGGTATCCATTGGGCACTGTGGCAGAGACAATAGAAGGAGAGTACCTCTAGGATTTTGGTCACAGCTCTGAAAAGTGGAAGAAACCCAGTATACACCCATAGAGAAATAGCTTTTTAAAAAAAGATTTATTTATTTATTTATTTATTTATTTATTTAGGGGAGAGGGGTAAGGGGAGAGGGAGGGAGAATCCCAAGCAGACTCTACACTAATGGTGGAGCCCAACACAGGATTGAGTTCACAGCCTGAGAAGAAAGAAGAGTCAGATGCTTAACCAACTGCACCCCCAGGCACCCCCATTGAGTAACAACTTTTAGCAGTGTATATAGAACTCCTTCAGGTAGAGCCTCTCATGAAAGAACATTATATCATAGTAAGAACTTAACTTCTTATTATGGGGTGGGATGCTATCAACCCACCTCTGCCATGGCTCAAACTCCCACTTGACTAAGTGGTATGCTTATTTGCAGCAAAGGAACACCATATTCACCAGCTCACTGTCTCTAGGAATGCAGAAGCTACTAGACCCTGTAGAGTATGTAGATTTTCCAAATACCCTCACACATTCCTGTGGTGGCCCTTGCATCCTGTAGAGAGGAGTGGGGGAAATTCCAGCTAATGCCTGCCATACGGCTAGGTCTAGTTAGGGCATTCTCCACATGGGCTGCAGTCACTATTCATCCCAACACTGATACCATCTGGATAGAAACAGGAACAAACCACAGCAGCCAGTGGGCTGAACTCCCAGCAGTTTAGCTGGTGATTGCTCATGAGACTTGGCCATTAACCCTGACTGACAGTTGGGTTCATCTAAAAGGATTAAACCGATTTCTTGGATAATGGGAAGCTTAGGGGTGGATAACCACAAATAATCCCTTTTAGGGTTGTATATGTGGAAAAGACATTTGGGTTTGCCTGAAAGAGCCTGAGGCAGTCCTCATTGTCTTCCATATCACAGCTTATAAGGCACTGATAACCCCTAGCCCAGGTATAACCACTAGCAACTGACTTTTCAGTACATACAGCAGACTGGGTGCATAGGAAGAGTGGTGGGTCATCATAGTACTCAGTTGGAATGGCATATTGCCAAGAATAGTGGATTTCTCTTGAAATGCCGTGATTTGGTTAACCAATGCCAAAGGCAACTGCCAAAGGAGTTGGGAGCTATCGATCAGAACTCAACCAGTGAGAGACTGGCAAACTGGTTATATTGGCCCTGTCCCTCCACGTGAGGGTTTAAAATATGCCTTTGTTTGTGTGGACAGCACATCTGGCCTAACCCAAGCCTTCCCATCACTGCATAAGCCAGGCTACTACCATTAGGGCATTAGAGAAACTGAGTAGTATCTAGAAATATGCTCACATTTTAAGGGTCATTATGTTCAAGACTAGGCAAGAGAACATAACATTAATAAAGGTTCCATCTCCCTTACAACCTGCAAGTAGCAAGGTTAGTAGAAAGGAAGAATGGAAGAGTAAAGCAGCAGATTAAATTACTAACAGGTAAAACCACCTTGGCCAGGTGAACTAAAGTACTACCCCAAACTTTAATACATTTGAATGATTAGCCAGTAAAGCCTGCTGCCCCATATGTCAAACTGGGGACCCCTTCCAAGACACCCACTATCATAAAGGTGTGGAAGTCACAGGAAAGAGTCACTGTCCCAACTCTCACCGCAGATCAATGTTCTTTGTTGCTGAGAACACCAAACCCCATCAGACTTAGGAAAGGCATTATCTACTGGGATTTGCACTGGAATGTCCTACTGGAATGGGTGATTACTTTATATCCCTGGGTGGGTAAGGGAAACACTCAGTTTTCACTGGGATCCCATTGTCCTGCTGCTATTCAGACCTATTGAAATGCACTATACTTGGAATGAAGCACATGCCATTGAAAGAGGGAAGAATTTAGGGGTCTTGACCTAGCATGTCTTACCCCAAGTCCATCTTCCCATCCTGATAGTGTTGCTTCCCCCAGCCAGTGAATATGGTATGAACAACAAGGTCAAGTTCCTAAAGCTGCCAACTTCCCTCTCTTCAAGGCCAGGTGGGTATATTCGGTTTTCCACTGGTGCAATCATTTGGCTATCATCTCCCTTCCTTCCATTGGCTTACAATAGAAGTCATTACTGAATTCACCCAATGATCCTTAAATGATAACCAGAAAGCCTGTCTTGAATGAACACTGAAATGTCCCTAATCATAAAAGCTGTCCTCCAAAATAGGATGAACTTGGGCACTGTAAACTACTTTGAAAGGAGGAATCTGTGCCATTATCCAAACAGAATGTTATATGTTCATACCTTATGAGTCTGCTAATGTATTATCATTATTAAATCATATGAGTACACAAGTGAATGTCATAAGTAATATTGCCCCCCAGACAAGGGGACTTAATAAATTGAATCAATGGATCAGATGATGGGGCTCTTGCTGGAAAAAAAAATATTACTTATTTTGGGAATCATTATCTTAATCTATGTTTTCTCTTGAACATTTCCATACTGGTGTTATGGCATCTGCCCCTCATGTAGGCAGATAGCCACAAAACATGCCAGTTCCATGCTAGTGAACCTTGCTGACCAGTTAGGGCACATTGTGGAAGAAGAATGGCATGTAAGATTGTAAGAGCCTATCACAAGGAGTACAGAGTTGGAGGTCATCAAGAGGGCACGGCCACCAGTTGAACAACAAGCTAGATCCAGGCAATCAGAGACTCCTCAACCATCCCCTCTTTGAAATATACATTTAGTTTACTGTTCTCATGGTGGGAGTCATCATCAAGGACACAGTCTTGAGAAAGGAATGTGATACTGAGACCATCTGGACAGTATATGTGCCAAACCCTGTTAAGGCCTTTATATAAACTTCTAAAATTCTAGAAGGTGGATGCAGCAATCTATTCATTTTGTGGCCACCCAGGACAAGACTTATATGTAAGTTCCCTTGTTATTGAAAATGCCACCTACCAATATGGGATGGTCTACCTCTTTATTTGATCTCTCCTTGCCCTCCAGGTATAGGGGCCAGTCTACAAACAAACAGCTGGGGATTTCAATAGCCTTCTCTCAAAAACTAATAGAACAAATAGAAAGAAAATCAACAAAGATATATAATTCAACAACAGTATCTAATCAACATTTCCAGAACACTTCAAACAATAGCAAAAAGAATATTCTTTTCAACTGCCTATGTAATATATACCAAAATGGACTATATCCAAGGTTATAAATCAAACCTCAACAAATTGAAAGAAATCCTACAGAGTGTGTTCTCCAACTACAGTGGAAGAAAACTGGAAATTAATAACAAAAACTTAAAAGGAAAAATTGCAAATACTTGGAACTTGAAAAAAATGTGCTTCTAAATAATCAATGGGTCAAAAAGAAAGTCTCTAGAAGAATAAAAATGTAGTAAACTCCATAGAAAAGAAAATATTCCATATTAAAATTCATGACAACATTAAAGCAGTGGTAAGGGGGAAATCAAATAGCACTAAATGTATACATTATATGAGATAAATAACAAATCAATAATCAAAGCTTCTACCTCAAGAAACAAGAAAAAGAGGAGCAACATAAACTCAAGGCCTACAGAAAAAATGAAATAATAATAAAGACAGAAATCAATGAAACTGAAACCACAAAGCAAATAAAAAGCTCACTCTGAAAAATGTCAATAAAATTGACAGACCTCTAAAATCCCTGACAAAAGAGAGAATACACAATTTACCAATACTGGAATGAAACAAGGGACTATCATTATAGGCTCTGCAAATATCAAAATAATAAAGATATAATATAAACAATACTACACATAGGAATCTAAAAATTTAGATGAAATAGATCAATTACTCAAAAAATACAAACCACAATTCACCCCAAATTAAACATTATTTGAATAGCTCTTTAACTTTTAATGTAATTGAATTCATACTTTGAAATCCCCCCAAAAGTCTCCAAGCTCAGATAGTTTCACTGGAGAATACTAGCAATGATTTAAAAAATTAAAACTAATTCCACATGATGCTTTCCAGAAAACAGAAAAGGAAATAACACTTTTTAATTTATTTTAAAAGCTAGAAACCTGATACTAAGACCAAACAGATGGCAGAAAAAGAAAACTATAAAATATAAATGTAAAAACTCCTTAGCAAAATATTAGCAAATAGAATTCAGTAATATATAAAAAAGAATCATACACCATGACCAAGTTGGGTTAATTCAAAGGATGCAAGGTTGGTATAATATTTAAAAATCAAAAAAAAAATCAATCAGGATGTCACCAAGATGAACCAGCCTCCAATCCCCCAACAAAGATCAATAATTAGATAACTATCCACAAACAAAAATAACTCTGAAATAGTTTGAGTCCACTTAAGAAGCTTTAGCAACCCAGTGAAACAAAAACCTGAAAATAACCACATGAGAAGTAGAGAACAAGACCTTTGCATTGCCTACATCATCCCTTCCACCATGCCCTCAGTGCTCAGTCCCAAGAGGGAAATCTCCCATTTGAAAGAGTACCTTCACTGGGAAAGGGAGAGTGGAGTGGGCAATCAGTTTCCCCAGACTTTTGGAGCACTGCACAAAGAATCCATTTCATTTTCACTCCATCCAGAGAGTGGCAAAGCTGAGATGTGTAAAGATGACCAGGAACAAAGAAGGGCTACCAATATCAGTCACACAGCAGGAGTGACCGGTTATCAATGACCTACTCTGCAAACATCCACAATAGTTTTTGCCACTAAAAGCAAGAGCTAGCTATCAATGTGACCCCCCTGTAGATTTCACTAGTTTTTGCCTCACTGTTATTCAAGTTGACAGCTTTTTCTAGGACTGAATTTGGTCCTATATACTGTCACAGCCTACATCATTAGGCTAACCTGAAACCTGCATGCCTCTGGTTCAACCCTCATCATTGGCCTCCACTGCCAATAGCCATTCACATACTTAAGGAGAGAGAGTTTAGCCAAAGTACTGCATGCTAATAGACAAAACTCGTGCTCTTGGTTTGGGGCCCAGATATCCAGCCCTGTCTTCTGTCACTGGTTTGCACCAGTAGGCTCAAAGCTAGCCCTTCCAGCTGTGTACCTGGATGACACTAGCCTGATCCCCATCAACAGTATCCACTGCCATGTGCATGCCTGCAGAATGATCATGTATCCACAGGAGTGCATGTTGATGGCCAGGGCCCAGGTAGCTGCTCATAGGCTGATTTGGACCTATCTCCAGTCACTGGCTAGCACAATTGTGCTCATTTGCAACTAAGCCCTCCAGCTGTGCACCTGCATGCCCATGAACTGACTCCCAATACATGCCTCCATTGTCATTGTCAAAAATGTAGATCCCAATGGCCTGAACGAATGAGTCACATCCAGATCGGGAGCTGCAACACTTCCCTGCTCTTGGTACTCTACATCACTAAACCCAGGGCCACAGCACACTCCAGCATGACACCATCCACAGGAGAAGGTCTTTTCTTATGGAGATCAGTCCATAAAGGTTGGAAGAAGTGAGTGCTTCTTCAAATTTTCAGACAACTGTACAAGACTACAGGGATCAAGAAAAATCACAGAAATATGACAACATGAAAGGGACACAGTAAGCTTTCAGTAACTAACCCCAAAGTAGTAGAGATATGTGATGTGCCAGAGAGATAATTCAAAACAATTGTTCTGAAGACTAGGAGAGAGTTACAAGACAACACAGATAAAAGATTTTAATGAAATCAGGAAAACAACACAAGAACAAAATGAGAACTTCAACAAGGACATAGAAAACATTTAAAAAACAAAAATTTGTATAGCTGAATAATACAAAGACTAAAGAATTCAATAGAGAGCTTTAACTGCAGACTAGAACAAGAAGACAAAAGAATCAATGAGCTCAAAGATGATAATTTGAAACTATTCAGACAGAGGAGAAAAAAGAAATAAGAATAAAAGAGGAATAGGAGGAGAGGAAGATAGGAGGACTCTAGGCTCATCTCCTCCCATAAACACAACTAGGTAACTATCAAATCATCCCAAATATCCCAGAAATCAACCTGAAGACTAACAGAACAAACTCCATGACTAAAGGCAGAGAAGAGGTCACATCAAAGAAGGTAAGAAATGCAGACATGTAGTTTAGGGGAGAAATTAATCACAGGTGTGGTGGGGGAGGGAGCCATGGTTGGTGAGAAGAGCAAGAGAGAGAGAGAGGAGCACACAGGCAAATGAACAAGGAGAACGTTTCCCCAAACCCTTTGGCTTGGAATATGACAGTGGAAATATTAGTTTGTACAACCAATGAAACTTAAAGCCTGGAGTCAACAGGCTTGGCACTCGTAGAACTGGGAGAGCACTGTGCTACTCTTGGAAAGAAGGCAGGCAAACAATCCAGGGGCAGATAGCATAGAAATGGTGATCTGAAAAATACCTGGGGGCATACAGCAAAGAGATTATTCTCTGCTCTTGGACTGCATCCCTGAGAGACAACATTCATGGAGATCATCTTCAGGAACAAAGGAGCTGACTGGCACTATTTCCCTCCCCTACCATTCAATATAACCACAGAGCCACCTGTGGGAAGCACAACAGTACTCACACTGACTGCCTAACTTGCTTACACTAAGCCACACCCCTCCCCATGCTCTCCTGGGACTTCCTTTTGCCTTCAAACTTGCCTCAGCTCCAGTGCAGTTAGCCCCTTCCCCAGAATACCAGGACAAACTCCTACCCAAATCACATCTCTATATTAGAGTTCCACAGGGCCTCAGTTCTGAGGGAAGTAGTATCAGATCTCAAGCAGACCAGAGCACACCTACTTAAAACAAGCTACATTCAGGACAGGGACCAAACATTACCCACAGCAAACAAGGAGAGTCTCCAAAAATCTGAAGGATAGAAAGGGAGAAACACAACAACAGAATGCCTACAACACACACTAAAGACAATAACTCCAGTGTCAAGTTGAGGGCACTTTCTGACCTCTTCTTTATAAGGCCATTACTTTCAGGATTAAAAGACATAACTCACTTTTCTAACACAGAGAAGAATGCAGAGACTTAGACAAAATGCCAACATGGAGGAATTTCCCCCAAATAAAACAATAAGATAAGGCCACAGGTAGATATCTAAGCAAAACAAATATAAGTAACATGCCTGATAGGGAATTTAAAGCAAAATCATAAAGATATTCACTGGGCTTGAGAAAAGAATAGGAGACATCAGTGAGACACTTACCAAAGAGATAAAAGAGTTAAGAAAGTATTAAGCAGAGAAAAATGCAATAAACAAGATTGGAAAAGGCTTGGTGTAATGCACAGCATGCTGGAAAAAGCAGAGGAATAAATAAATAATGGAATATAATGAAGCTCAACAAAAGAGAGGACAAATTATGCAACACAAGAATAGACTGAGGAAACTCAGTGACTCAATTAAATGTAATAACATTCATATTATTGGAGTCAGAGAAGAAGAAGAGAGAGAAGGAGTCAGAAAATTTAAGTGAAGAAATAATTGCTGAAAAATTCCCTTATCTAAGGAGAGAAAAAGACTTCCAGATCCATGAGGGACAGACAAACCCATCCAAATCGACAAAATAAGGCTAACACCATCATATTATAATTAAATTTGCAAAATATAATGATAAAGAAAAGGTCATCCTAGCAACAAAGATATATTCCTTAACATATAAGGGAAGATCAATGAAGTTAGCTGGGATTTCTCAACAGAAATTTGGCAAGCCAGAAGTAAGTGACATGAAGGAAGAATTAGCAGTCAAGAATACTCTCTCCAGCAAAGTGATCATTTCAGAGTAGAAGGAGATAAAAAGTTTCCCAGAAAAACAAAAATTAAAAGGGTTAGCAATGTTTGAACCAGCCCTGAATGAAAAATTAAAAGTGACTCTGAGTACAAAGGAGAGACTAAAAATGACAAAGATAAGAAAGAATTAGAGAACTCTCCAGAAACAATGATAAAATAAGTAATAAAACAGCACTACATTTATATCTATCAATAATTACATCAAATGTAAATGGACTAAATGCTCAAATCAAAAGACATAGGATGCCAGAATGGATTTAAGAAAAAAAAATCTATATGCAGCCTACAAGAGAATCATTTTAGAATTACACACCGACAGGTTGAAAATGAGTGGATAGAGAAATATTTATCATGCAAATGAATATTAAAAGAAAGCCAGAGTAGCAATACTTATTTTGGACAAGCTAGACTTTAAAACAAAGACTGTAATAAGAGACAAAGAAGGGCACTATACCATAAGTAAAGGGACAATCAAAAGAAAAGATCTAACAATTGTAAATATTTATGCATCCAACATGGAAAACCAAATATATAAAACAGTGAAGGAATTCATTGATAATAACTCAATAATAGAAGGGGCCATTAACATCCATTTATATCAATGAAAAGATCATCTAATCAGAAAATCAACCAGGAAATCATACCTTTGAATGACACAAAGGGCCAGATAGGTTTAACAGATATATTCAGATCATTCCATCCTAAAATAGCAGAATACACATTCTTTTCAAGTGCATATGAGACATTCTAGTGGTTCTAAGAGGGAAGAGCATAGCAATACAGGCCTAACTCAAGAACAAGAAAAATCTCAAATAAATAATCTAACCTTACACCAAAGGGAGCTAAAAACAGAAGAACAAATAATACACAAAACCAGTAGAAGGAAGGAAATAATAAATATTAGAGCAGAAATAAATGATCCAGAAACTAAAAAAGCAATACATTAGATCAATGAAACCAAGAGCTGATTCTTTAAAAATATCAACAAAATTGATAAACCTCTAGATAATTAATTGTAAAAAATGAGAAAGGACACAAATAAACAATATCACAAATGAAAGGCAAGAAGTAACAACCACAGCCATGTAAATACAAACAATTGTAAAAGAATATTATTAAAAATTATATGCCAACAAATTAGACAAGCTAGAATAAATGGAAAAAAAATCCTATAAATATATAACCTACCAAAGCTGAAACAGGAATATATAGAAAATATGAGCAGACCATTTACCAGCAGTGAAATTGAATCCATAGTCAAAAATCTCCTAACAAACAAAAGTCCAGGACCAGATGGCTTCACAGGCAAATTTTACCAAACATTTAAAGAAGAGTCAATACCTATTACTCCCAAATTATTCCAAAAAATTAAAGAGAAGGAAAATTTCCAAATTCATTCTGTGAGGCCAGTATCATCCTGGGACCATAACCAAATAAAGATACCACAAAAGGAAGAGAGAGAGACAGAGAGAGAGAAAGAGAGAACTACAGATGAACATAGTTGCAAAAATTCTAAAAAATTATTAGCAAACGGATATCAGCCACAGCAACTTCTTTCAAGATATGTATCCAAAGGCAAAGGAAACAAAAGTGAAGATGAACTTTTGGGACTTCACCAAAATCAAAAGCTTCTGCACAGCAAAGGAAACAGTCAAAAAAACAAAGAGGCAACCCACGGAATGGGAGACAATATTTGCAAATGACAGTACAGACAAAAGGTTGATATCCAGGATCTATAATGAACTCCTCAAACTCAACACACACAAAACAGACAAGCATATCAAAAAATGGGCAACAGATATGGACAGACACTTCTCCAATGAAGACATACAAATGGCTATCAGACACATGAAAAAATGTTCATCATCACTAGCCATCAGGGAGATTCAAATTAAAACTACAT
>NC_081575.1:66205171-66235259 GCF_022355385.1 Mustela nigripes | reverse complement strand
GTCATGCAGAGAGAGTCAATTATCATATGGTTTCACTTATTTGTGAAGCATAACAAATAGCATGGAGGACATGGGGAGTTAGAGAGGAGAAGGGAGTTGAGGGAAATTGGAAGGGGAGGTGAACCATGAGAGACTATGGACTCTGAAAAACAATCTGAGGGTTTTGAAGGGGCAAGGGTTGGGAGGTCGGGGTACCAGGTGGTGGGTATTATAGAGGGCACAGATTGCATGGAGCACTCGGTGTGGTGCAAAAGTAATGAATACTGTTATGCTGAAAATAAAAAATAAATTTAAAAAAATTATTAGCAAACTGAATACAAAAATATATTTTAAAAAATACAGCATGATCAAATGGACTTTCTTCCAGAGATGCAAAGGTGGTTCAATATTTGCAAAACAGTCAACATGATATAGCACCTCATTAATGGAAAATAAAAACCATATGATCTTTTCAATGGCTGCAGAAAAGCATTTAACAAAGTACAAAAGCCATTCATGATAAAATCCTTCAACAAAGAACTAGAGGGAAATATTGCAATATAATAGGGCTTTTTATGGAAAACTCACAGCCAACATCATACTCAAAGGAGAAAAACTAAGAGCTTTCCCACTAAGGTCAGGAACCAGAAAAGGATGTCCACTCTCACCACTGTTTTTCAACATAGTACTGAAAGTTCTCGACACAGCTATTAGACAACAAAAAGAAATACAAGGCGTCCAAATTGGTAAGGAAGAAATAAAACTCCTACTATTTGCAGATAATATGATATTCTATATAGAAAACTCTAAAGACTCCAACAAAAAACTGATAAATTAAGTAAAATTGTAGCATGCAAAATCAGTGTGCAGAAATCTGTTGCATTCCTATACAATATTAATGAAGTAGCAGAAAGTGAAATTAATAAAAATTTAAAAATTTAAAAATACACCAAAACAATAAAATACCAAGGAATAAACTTAATCAAAGAGGTAAACGACCTGTTTTCTGAAAATCATAAAACACTGATGAAAGAAACTCAAGATGATGTAGAGAAATAGAAAGATATTCCATCCTCATGGCTTGGAAGAACAAATATTGTTAAGACGTTTACACTACCCAATGCAATCTACAGATTTACTGTAATTCCTACCAAAATACCACCAGCATTTTTCACAGAGCTAGAACAATCCTAAAATATGTATGGAGCCACAAAAGAAACCAAATACCCAAAACAATCTTGAAAAAGAAAACAAAATTTGAAGGTATCACAATTCCAGACTTCAGGTTATATTACAAAGCTGTAGTGATCAAGAGAGTATGGTACTGGCATAAAAATAGACACAGAGATCAATAGAATAGAATAGAAAATCCAGAAATGAACCCAAAACTATATGGTCAACCAATCTTCAACAAAGCAGGAAAGAATATCCAATGGGAAAAAGACATTCTCTTCAACAAATGGTGTTGGGAAAACTGGACATCAACATGCAAAACAATGAAACTGGAACACTTTCTTTAACCATACTCAAAAATAAACTCAAAATGGATTAAGGGCCTAAATGTGAGGCCTCAAACCATAAAAATCCTAGAATAGAGCACAGGCAGTAGTTTCTCAGACACTGGTCATAGCAACACCTTTCTAGATATGTTTCCGGATCCAAGGGAAATAAAAGCAAAAATAAACTACTGGGGCTACATCAAAATAAAAGGCTTCAACACAACAAAGGAGACAATTAGCATAACTAAATGGCAACCTACTGAATGGGAGAATATATTTGCAAATGACACATCCAAGAAATAGTTAGTATACAAAATATATAAAGAACTGATATAACTAAACACCCAAAAAACAAATAATCCAACTAAGAAATGGACAGAAAACATGAACAGACATTTCTCCAAAGGAGACATACAGATGGCCAATAGACACATGAAAAGATGTTCAGTATCACTCATTATCAGGGAAATGCAAATCAAAATCACAAGAGATAGTACCTTACATCTGTCAGAAAGGCAAAAATCAAAATCACAAGAAACAACAAGTGTTGGCAAGGACGTAGGGAAAAAAGGAACTCTCTTGCACTGGTGGTGGGAATGCAAATTGGTACAGCCACTTTGGAAAACTACATGGAGGTTTCACAAAAAGTTAAAAACAGAACGACTCTAGCATCCAGTAATTACACTACCAGGTATTTACCCCCCCGCAAAAATACAAAAAGCTAAGTCAAAGGGATACACACACCCCTATGTGTATAGCAGCATTATTTACAATAGCAAAATTATGGAAGCAGCCCAAGTGTCCCATCAATTGATGAATATGGTATATGTATACAATGGAATATTATTCAGCCACCAAAAAGAATGAAGTCTTGCCATTTGCAATAACATGTATGGAGCTAGAGAGTATAATGCTAAGCAAAATAAGTCAGTCAGAGAATGACAAATAGCATATGACCTCATTCATATGTGGAATTTTTTTTAAAAAAAGAGAAAGAAAGAAAAGATAAACCATGAAGCAGACTTGTAACTGTAGATAACAAATTTATGGTTACCAGAGGAAAGATATGTGGGTCAATGAGTTATATAGGTGTTGGGGATTAAGGACTACAGTTGTTGTTATGAGCACACAGTGATGTATGGAATTGTAGAATCACTACATTGTACAACTGAAACTAATATAACACCATATGTTAACTATACTAGAATTAAAATTAAAAATAAAAAAAGAGAAACAATAATTTAATAATAATAGATAATTTCAGTGAAGTTGTAGGATGTAAAATCAATGCACAAAATCAGCTATTTTTCTATATGCACTGACAACAAACTATCTGAGAAAGAAGTGAAGGAAATAATCCTATTTACTATAGCATCTGAAACAACAAAATATTTAGGAATAAATGTAGCCAAGGAGGTGAAAAATATGCACACTGAAAATTATAAAACCCAGATGAGAAAAATTGAAGACACAAGTAAATGGAAATATATCCTGTGTTTATGGATTGGAAAAATTAATATTATTAATATATGCATAACACACAAAGTGATATACAGATTCAATGCAATCCCTATCAAAATCTCAATGACATTTTTCACAAAAATGAGGAAAAAATCCTGAAATTTATATGGAACCACAATAGACTAGATAGCTGTAGTAATCAAAGCAGTATGGTACTGGCAAAAAACAAAAACAAAAACAGACATATAGAGAAATAAAACAGAAGAGAGCCCAAAAATTAATTCACGGATTTATGGTCATTTGATCTTCAACACAGTTGCCAAAAACATGGAAACAGCATATTCTCTTCAATAAATGGTATTGTGAAGCTGGATAACCCTATGAAAAAGAATAAAATTAGACTCTTTCTCATGTCATACACAAAAACCTACTGAAAATGGATAAAGACTTAAATGTAAGATCTAAAACTATAAAGCTCCTGGAAGAAAACAGGGGAAAAATTTGACATTAATTTGGGCAATGATTTTTTGGATTTGGCCCTAGAAGCATAGTCAAAAAAAATAAATAAATAAGTAGGGTTGTATCAAACTAAAAACCTGGAACTAATTAATAAAATAGAGATAACATTTGGAATGAAAGAAATATTTGCAAACCATACATCTCATAAGGGGTTAATATCTAAAATATATAAATAAAATAACCCAAATAAAAATGGGCAAAGTGTTTGTATTACCAAAGCAATCTACAGTTTCAGTGGAACCCCTACAAAAATACTGATAGCATTTTTTTTTTCACAGAACTCGAACAACTATTTCTAAAATTTGCCTGTAACTGCAAAAGACCTTGAATAGCCAAAGAAATCTTGAGGAAGAACAAAACTGGATATATATCACAATCCCAGATTTAGATATACTACAGTTATAGTAAGCAAAATAGAATGGTACTAGTGCAAAAATGAACATATAGATAAAAGAAACAGGATAGAGAGCCCAAAAGTAAACATCTACATAGTCAATTAATATTTGAAAAAGGAGGCAAGAATATACAATGGAGAAAAGACAGTCTCTTTAATAAACAGTGTTGTGAAAACTGCATAGCTACATGCCAAAGAATGAAACTGGACCACTTTCTTACACCATATACAAAAATAACTAAAAATGGATTAAAGACCTAAGTGTGAGACCTGAAATCATGAAACTCCCAAAAGAAAACATAGGCTGTAATCTATTGGACATCAGCCTTAGCAACATATTTATGAATATGTCTCCAAGACAAGAGAAATGAAAGTAAAATTAAACTATTGGGACTACACCAAAACAAAAAGCCTTCACACAACAAGCAAAACCATCCACCAAAAAAGGGGGGGCAACCTACTGAAGGGGAGAAGATACGTGCAAATAATATATCCTATGAGGGGTTAATATCTAAAACATATACAGAGCTTATACAGCTCAACACACACACACACACACACACACACACAGAGAGAGAGAGAGAGAGAGAGAGAGAGATAGAAACAACAAATTCGATTTAAAAATGTGTAGAGGACCTGACTAGACATTTAAAAAAAAAAAGATATACAGATGGCCAACAGACACATTAAAAGATGTTCAACACATTGGGGAGGGTATGTGCTTTGGTGAGTGCTGTGAAGTGTGTAAACCTGGTGATTCACAGACCTGTACCCCTGGGGTAAAAATAAATGTTTATAAAAAATAAAAAATAAAGATGTTCAACATCACTTATCATCAGGGAAATGAAAATATCACCTCACACCTTTTAGGGTGAGTATTATTAAAATGACAAGTTGGTGAGGATATGGAGAAAAGGGAACCTTCATGCACTGTTGGTGGGAATGTGAATTCATGCAACCACCATGGAAAGCCATTAAGAGGTTCCTCAAAAAATTAAAAAATAGAAGTATCATATGATCCAGCAATTCCACTTCTAGGTATTTTTCCAAAGAAAACAAAAACACCAATCTGAAGAGATATATTCAACCCTATGTTCTTTGCAGCATTATTTACAATAATCAAGATATGGAAGCAACACAAGAGTCCATTGATAGAATGGATGAAAAAGAGTTGGCGCGCGCGCACACACACACACACAGACACACACACACACACACACACACCAAATAATGGAATAATACAAAACTATAAAAAAGAGTGAAATCTTGTCATTTGCAATAACATGGATGGATCTAGAGGGTATTATGCTAAGTTAAATAAGACAGAGAAAAACAAATACCATATGATTTTACTTACATGTGGAAGGAATCTAAAAACTGAAATAAACCAACAAACGGTGTCTTAAATACAGAGAACAAATTTGTGGTTGCCAAAGGGGTAGTGGGTGGGGTGACGGACAAAATAGATGAAGGGGACTAACCGGTACAAACTCTCAGTTATAAAATAAGTAAGTCCTGGAATTGGAAAGAAGAGCATAGGGAATATAGTCAGTAATATTGTAATAATGTTGTATGATGACAGATTATGACTACACTTATATTGGTAAGTTATGTATAGAATTCTCAGATCAATACATTATACACTGGAAATTCATTATACACTGAATAATAATTACACTTCAATAATAGATTAAAAAATTGGGAAGCACGGGTAAAATAAGGGGTACTCAGAGTACACTTATCTAACTAAACACCAGAAATATATAGAATTGTGGAATCATACTGTATGTTTAAAATTAATATAACATTTATTGTGTTAATTATACTTAAATTAAAATTTTAAAAACAAATATACCATATAAATTATAACCAAAAGAGATTGAAGGTGGGTATAATAACAAAAATAAGTCAAACACTGCTGCAAGAGACAAAAAAGGACATTATATATTGCCAGTAGTCAATTTGCCAAGGATATATAACAATTAAAAATATATACACCAAACATCAGGTCTCAAAATATATGAGGTAAACATAGACACAATTGAAAGAGGAAATACAGAGCCCTCAATAAGAGTCGGAGAATTTAATACCCCACATTCAGGATCCATAAAATAATCATTGTATAAGTAAGAGGACAGAAGTCTTGAACTGCACAATATATCTACTAGACCTGGCATACACATAATGGTCCATGAAACAACAGCAGAACACACATTCTTCTCATGTGCCCAGGGAACATCTTCCAGAATAGATGACTTCTAAGTCTACAAAACAATATGAACACATTTAAAAGTGCTGAAATCATGCAAAGCATTACTCTGTTCACAAAGGAATAATACTAGAAATCAATAGTAAAAAAAAAAACAGAAAATTCTCTACTATATGGAAATTAAACAACACTCAAAAACGAAAGCACAAGGAAAATTTCAAAAATACTTTGAGAGAATCAAAACAAAACACATAACACAAAATTTTATTATATAGGATGCAGTGAAAGCAGTGCTAAGAAGGAAATTAATAGATACAAGTGTTTATATCTAAAAAAGAAGAAAGATCTTAAATCAACAACTCAAATTTACATGTTAAGTAACTAGGAAAAAAAGAAAAACTAAGCCCAAATGTAGCAGAATAAAGAAAATGATAAAAAAAATGAAGCAGAAACAAATGAAACAGATGATAGAGAAAAAAAGTAAATCAACAAAACCAAAAATTGGTTCTTTGAAGAGATCAACAAATTTGACAAAACTTTACCTATATTGACTAAGTAAAAAGAGGAAAAACTTAAAATTATTAAATCAGTAATGAAGTGAAACCTTACTACTGACATTTCAGAAATAAAAAGATTGTAAAAGAGTATATTTTTAAAAGAGTATATGAGGGGCACCTGGGTGGCTCAGTGGGTTAAAACCTCTGCCTTCAGCTCAGGTCATGATCCTAGGGTCCTGGGATCCAGCCCCACATCCAACTCTCTGCTCAGTGGGGAGCCTGCTTCCCCTTCTCTCTCTCTCTGCCTGCCTCTCTGCCTACTTGTTATCTCTGTCAAATAAATAAATAAAATCTTTAAATAAAAAAGAGTATATGCAAATTTGTCCACCAAGAAACTGGATAACCTAAATGAAAAGGACAAACTTTCATAAACACATGATCTACCAAGAAAATTCATGAAGAAATAGAAAATCTGAATAGACCTATTAGTAGTATGGAGATGGAATTAGTAATCAAAAACCTCTCAAGAAAGAAAAGCCCTGCATCGGATGGTTTCCTTGAGTTAACTACACCAAACATTTAAAGAAGAATTAACATTAAACCTTCTCAAACTCTTATGAAACATTGAGGAAGAGCAAAGATTTCCTAATCCATTCTATAAGGCTAGCATTATCATGAGATCAGAGGTAGACAAAAACATTGAAAGAAAGGAACTAGAGATCAATAATCCCTATGACTAGCAAACCTCATTTAACAGCATGTTAACATGATCATACATTATGATCAAATACAAGCATGGTTCAGCATACAGAAGTCAATCAATATTTTATCCTACATTAACAGAATGAAAATATACCACAGGATCATCTCAATTGATGCAGAAACATCATGTAACAAATTCTATCATCACGTCATAATATAAAATTATCCAACAACTATGAAAGGAAATTATCTCAAGATAATAAGGCCATATATGAAAACCCCACAGATAACATCATACTTGGTGAAACTGAAAGCTTTGCCTTTCTCAAAAAATTAGTTGACTATATATGCATATATTCTTGGATTTATTTCTTGGCTTTCCAATCTATTTCATTAGTTTGTGTGTCAGTTTTTATACCAGTACTATATTATACTATATTATATTACCAGTACTATATTATACTATATTATATATTAACATACCATCATGGAAAATACTATGGAGATTCCCCCAAAAAATATAAAAATAAAACTACCATATGACCCAGCAATCTCTCTTCTGGATATGCAACCCCCAAAAATGAAAGCAGTACTTTCACAATAGCACCAAAAACAATGAAGTACTTAGGAATAAATTTTACCAAGAAAATAAAAAATCTGTACAATGAAAACTATAAGACTTTGCTGAAAGAAATCAAAGAAAATACACAGGAATGGAAGGATATCCTGTGTTCATGGATTGAAAGAGTAAATATTATTAAAACATCCATGTTGGGGCACCTGGGTGGCTCAGTGGATTAAGCCTCTGCCTTCGGCTCTGGTCATGATCCCAGAGTCCTGGGATTGAGCCCTGCATCAGGCTCTCTGCTCGGCAGGGAGTCTGTTTCCCTTCCTCTCTCCCTTCCTCTCTCTCTCCCTTCCTCTCTCTCTGCCTGCCTCTCGGCCTACTTATGACCTCTCTCTGTCAAATAAATAAATAAATAACTCTTAAAAAAAAAAAAGTCCATGTTACCAACAGCCATTTATAAATTCAAAATAATCTCTATTGAAATCCCAATGACATTTTTCACAGAGATAGAACAATAATCCTAAAATTTGTGGAAACATAGAAGATGCAAAATATACAAAGCAATAATGAGAAAGAACAAAACTGGAGGCATCACACTTCCTGATTTCAAGCTATATTACAAAGCTACAATAATTAAAACATATGGCACTGATAAAAATAGACACATATAGAATAGAATACAGAACCTAGAATTAAACCCCCCCATACATGGTAAACTGATATTTAATAAGGGAGCCAAGAATATCCAATGTAGAAAATACAGTGTCTTCAACAACAAATGGTGCTGGGAAAATTGGATAACCACATACAGAAACATAAAATTGGACCCTATCTGACACCAGTCAGAAAAATCGGCCTGAAATAGATTAAAGACTTAAACATAAACTTAAAACCATAAAACTTCTAGTAAGAAAACAGAGGGAAGAATCTCCTTGATTCTTTGGTCTTGGCAATTTTTTTTTTTTGATATTACACCAAAAGCACAGGCAATGAAAGAAAAAATAAACAAGTAAGATTAGATCAAACTTGAAAGTTTCTGCATTGCAAACAAAAAAAAAATTCAACAAGATGAAAAGGCAACCTACAGATGGAAAAAAATATTTGCCAACTATGTATCAAAAAGTAAATAATGTATCAAATGTATCAAATTATGTAAACACCAAAATTTTTCAAGTATTCATACAACTCAGTAACAAATAAAATTCTAATTGAAGAATGGGAAGAGAAATTACACAGATTTCTTTTTCCAAATAAGACATCCTAAAGGTCAACAGGTACATGAAAAAGTACTCAACATCAATAATCATCAGGAAAATACAAGTCAAAACCACAGTGAGATATTATTACCTTACACTTATCAGAATAGTGGTCATCAAGAAGGCTAGAATTAAGAAGTATTGGCGAGGAAGCAGAGAAAAGGGAACCCTTGTTCAGTTGGTGGGATTATAAAATTTGTTCAGCCACTATAGAGACTAATATGGTAAGTCCTCAAAAAATTAAAAATAGAAATAACATATAATCCAGTAAGCCCACTTCTGGGTATATATCAAAAAAGAAATGAAAACAGGTTACTGAAGAAATATATGTATCCCATATTTATTGTAGTATTATTCAAAATAACCAAAATATGAAAATATGTGTCCATCAATGGATAAGAGGATTAATAAGATGTGGTGTATACACAATGGAATACTATTCCACCATGAGAAAAAAGGGAAATTCTGCCATTTGTTACAACAGAGATGGACTTTGAAGACATTATGTTATGTGAGATAACTCAGACAGAGGAAAACAAATACTGTATAGTATTTCTTATACATGAAATCTTTTTTTTTAAGTAAACTTGAAAACACAGAGAGTGGATTGATGGCTGTAAGAGGCTGGGGAGTGGGGAAATGGGAGAAGTATTGCTTAAGGGTACATACTTGCAACTGGTAGGTAAGTAAGACCTGGAGACACAGCACAGTGAAAAAAACTGTATTATAAACATTGAAATTTCTAAGGACTAGGTTTTAATTGTTCCCACCACTAGAAGAAATGACAGTTATGTGCATGACAGAGGTATTACCTAATGCTACAATGGCAATCCTATTGAGATATAAATTTATCAAGTCAATATGTTGTACACCTCAAACTTATACAACATTATATGTCAATTATATCTCAATAAAAGATTTTTTAATAAAATAAAGGAACAGAAAATATGATGCAAACAGTAACAATAAGAGAGATGGAGTGTCCATAGTAATATAAAAATATAAACCAACATTATTATTTGAGATAAAGAGGGGTATTTCATAATGATTAAGGATTAATTCATCAGGAAAATAAAATAATTATAAACATTTGTATCTAAAAAGGATACTATACAAAGCAAAAATTAATAAAAGTGAATAAAAATGGAAAATTCAGCAATAATAGCTGGAGACTTCAATGACCCATTTAGGTAATGGACAGCAAAATAAGACAGAATATCAAAAAGGATATAGAAAACATAAACAGAACTATAAGGTAGATATAACTGACAGTTTTAGAACAATCCAACCAATAACAACAGAATATAAATTCTTCTCAAATGTACATAAAACTTTCCCAAAATAAATGATATGGTAAAACAACAAAACAAGTCTCTGGAAATTTAAAAGGATTTATATCATACAATTTATCCTCAAACTACACTGGAATTAAATTAGAAATCAACAACAGAAGAAAATTTAATTCTTAAATTGAAAATTAATTTAAGTTTTGGAAATCCTTAAAAAAGGAACAGGCAGAGACAGAAAAAGAGACAGGGGGAGGGAGAAAGAGAAGTAAAAAGAGAAGTGGAAGAAGAAGAAGAAAAAAGAGAGGGAAGGAGAAGATCCAGATTAGAAAGGAATAGATAAAACTGTGTTCATTCACACATTACATAAATTTATATGTAGAAAACCCTAAGAATTTTACGGACACAGGCACAGACACACACAGACCCAGCATCCTGGGATGGAACCCCATATTGCATCTCTGCTCAGTGGGGAGTCTGCTTCTTCCTCCCCCTGCTCTTGTGCTCTCTCTTGCTTGCTCTCTCTCTCTCTCCCTCTCAAATAAATAAATAAAATCTTTTTAAAAAGATAAGAGGAGGAATCCTTGTGGTGATGTGGTGATGTAACTGGTCTTTATCTTGTCTGTGGTGGTAGTCATATGAACCTATGCCCGTGGTAAAATTGCATTGAACTAAATTCACACACACATACACCCACACAAAATGAATACATGTACAACTGTGGGACTCTGTAAGATGGGCAGATTGTATCATGTCAATTTTGTGGTTGTGATAGTGTACTATAGTTATGCAAGACTTTATCATTGGGAAATACTGAGTAAAGTGTAAACAGGACCTCTGTATTACTTCCTACAATTATATGTCAATCTTTAATTATCTTGAAAAAAAAGCTTAATTTATAAATGGGCAAAAGATTTGAATAGACATTTCATCAGAGAGGTATATTATGAAAAACAAGCACACAAAAAGATGTTCAACATCATTAGTCACTAGAGAAATATAAAATAAACCTACAATGTGATACACCTCATTCCCACAAGAATAGCTCTAATAAAAAAGAACATAAAAGTTGTTGGAGAGAATGTGGGGAAAATGAAACTCTCATACATTTCCAGTTTAGAATGCAAACTGATCTACATTGAAAAACGGTTTGGCAGTTATCTTAAAATCAACACTCTTACCATATGACCCAGCAATTCCTCTCATAGATATCTACCCTTGAGAAATTAAAACCTATGTTCACACAAGGACATGTATGTGAATTTTCAAAGCAACATTTTCATAATATCCAAAATGTGGAAGCACACCAAATATCATCAATTGATGAATGGATAAACAAAATGTGATATACCTTTACAATGACACACTATTTAGCAATTAAAAGGAATGAAGTACTTGTGCAAGACACAACATGATAAACTTCAAAAAAATTATGCTAAGCAAAAGAAACTAGATACAAAAGACTACATATTGCATGATCCAATTTATTTGAAAATGACCAGAAAAGAAATATTTAGAGACAGAAAGTAGATTAATTATTGCCTGGGGCTAAGGGTCAGAATGGGGAATGATTGAAAATGGAATAGTGACTTCTTTTGGGTGTGACAGAAATGTTCTAAGATTAGTTTGTAGTGGTAGTTGCACAATTCTGTAAATTAACTAAAATCACTGAATTGTACACTTAGAGAAATAGAGTGAGTGAGAGAAAAGGAAGGAGGAATGAAAGGACTCTTAAAAGTTACATTTCTTCTCAGATGTTCTAAGATTGAAACCTCCTCTGATGGTTACACCTATGACCTCTTGCCTCAAGTCCCCATCCATCAGAGAGGGCAGTTACTCCTATACCCTGCTTAGCTCATCAGACAGAAAGTTATATGGCCTGCTTTCTTCTCCACCCACTCCAACTTTAGTATTCTTTTTTTTAAAATATTTTATTTATTTATTTGACACTCAGAGATCACAAGTAGGCAGAGAGGCAGGCAGAGAGAGAGGAGGAAGCAGGCTCCCCACTGAGCAGAGAGCCCTATGCGGGGCTCACCCCGATCCCAGGACCCTGGGATCATGACCTGAGCCAAAGGCAGAGGCTTTAACCCACTGAGCCACTCAGGCACCCCAGCTTTAGTATTCTTGATGGTTGCTAAACTATCATTTAAAAATCATGTCACTCCTTGTGTTTACTGACAAAATGTGTTTTTCTCAGCTTGTCCAATTCCAAATTCTCCTATGGTTCATCAAAATAAATTATAAATGCATTTTCAGCACAGTGTATATGCAAGAAAGCAGACCATATTTGTGAGTTTCTTCAAGCAATAGCACTGCTTTGTCCTTTTGACATCTGAGTAAATGTCAGAGACCACTCTCCATTTTGGCAGTATAATTTCCCCCTCCTTCTCCTCCTCTCCCATTCCCTACAGCCATCATTTCTTCACTCTTACCATAGTTCTAGTATCTCACTTGCACTTATCACAAAGTCCACCCGTTATACTCCTTTCCCTTTCTCTCCTTCAAATATCCCTTCCTATCCTAATCCTAACTGGTGAAAAGGAGAAATTACCATATAAGTAATAATCAGCAAAATACTTCCCTCTAGTCAGTGACTTAGTGGACTTTTATGGATAATATAACATGTTTGGAAAATTTTTGGTATTGCCTATGACTTTTTTGCTTTTTGAAAGGGAAGAACTTCTCTGAAATGTGGATTTGATCTTAAGTCTAAAGTATTTCACTACCATAAATGACATATGACAAGTTTTTATTAATATCCAAGTAAAGCAGATATATTGTATCTGTCCTATCAGAAGGCTCTTGTAAAATATTTTAGATTAGTAGGTAAAGTTCTCTATAGTATAAAAACTAACTTTTGTTGCTTATTGATAGTGTTGCAACATAATTTTTAAGTTTCTAAATAAATTAGGTATTGAGTACAAAACATTTTTTTCACCTTAATAACACAAACCTATTGATAATAATAGTTTGAACAGTGCTGCCTATAAAACTAATTTCTTCCCCCCTCATGCATCCTAAATGCTCTGTTTATATTGCTATACCACTAGAGTAATAGTCAAATTAAGTAATACTTAAATTAAAGTACAATTATGAGGTGCCTGAGTGGCTCACTTGGTTAAGGGATTGAGTCTTGGTTCCAGCTCAGGTCATGATCTCATGGGTCATGGGATGGAGTCCTATGTTGGGCTCCACACTCAGCTTGGAGTCTGCTTGAAGATTCTTTCCCTCTGCCCCTTCCTCTGCGCATTCTCTCTCTCTCAAATAAATGAATAAATCTTTAAAAAAATAAAGTACAGTTACGTCTGTTTCCTCAGTCTCACCATCAAATTGGAATGGAGCTGTAGTGTAGCATGAAGAGCAGTGAAGCTGATATTAAAATACCTGGATTATAGGATTTGTTTTATTAATAAGCAGCTACATGACTTTACTGTCTTAATGATCCCCAAACTATGACAAGGATTTCTGTGCTGCTGCTAAGTATTAAATAGTTTGACACATGGATTGGAAACTCAAAATATGTGATCCCTACAACATTTTTGTGGGCATAGAGAAGATAGGAAAAAATATTTAAAATAAAAATTTTTAGACAAAATGTTACCACAAATTACTTAAACTTCCTGAGACTCAGTTTTGCCAGCTATAAAATAGATACGATAATGCTTACCTTATAGGATTTTTTAAGGGTTAAAAGATACTGTACATGAAAGAGATTAGCTCAGTGTCTGGAAGATGGACAATATTAATTAATATTTCCTTAGGTTGGAATGCTCCCTCCACCCCGTCCATGGCCTTCTTCCCTGTTAAAAAAAAAAAAAATACACACAACCCCAAACTTCAAACACCTTTCAAGAAACAGCCTAGAAGGTACCACTCTACAAAGCCTTTCCAAACAACGTCAGGCAGGGTGGCCCTTTGATTAAGAGTACTGGGCTTTTTGAAAAAAGAAAAGATTCCCAAGGTTAAAACCAGGTCCGCCATTAATAACTCCATGACCTTGGGCACATTACCTATCCTCCGTGCATCGAGGTCTCCCATCTTTAAAGTGAGATCATTCTGGTACATATCCCATGCAGTTTTGAAGTATTAAATGAGATATACACAAAGAGTGCTTAGCACGGTCCCAGATACTAAGTCTTTTATTAAGTATTACAGTAGGAGTAGAAGTAGTAATACAAAGTTTCCTCTTCAGTAAAATGTTAATGAAAAATGCCTCCCAGGGTGGCAAAATTCTGATGCAGAAGTCTTATTTAAACTGTCATGCTGAACAAACATGCGTAAGAGGTTGGTATATACCTCGAGATATCTGGGGCAAAGTTCTAACCTCACGTTATAGAATATGCATTCCCTGCACTGGGGGTGGGGGTGTGTGTGTGGAAAATAATACCCACGACTAATTAATGGGAAATAAAGCCAGAAGATACGTCCTCCGACTCCAAGCAGCGCAAGTCCAAAGAGTAGTAAAGCACAGAACCTGCAGACCGGGCCTCGATAATTCCCCGGAGTTCACCTCTAACGCCCCCTTTCCTTTAGAGCCGCGCAAGCGTAGATTGATTTTGTTCCTCTCTCCTTCGTGCCCCCGCCTCCAACCCCCCCGCCACCTCGTCTGCCTCAACACGCAGGCGCATCTCCTCAAATCCTGTCCCTACCCCCTCCCTCTTTCTCTTCCTTTCGTTCCCCCACCTCTTACAGCACCTCTGCAGATTCAAACTCTGCTCCGTGAGGGTGGCGGCGATCGAGAGGTCACGTGATGAGCATCCTGCTGCCCAACATGGCGGAGTTCGACACCATCTCGGAACTGGAGGAGGAGGAAGAAGAAGCGGCAACGTCGTCGTCCTCGCCGTCGTCGTCGTCGTCGGTATCGGGACCCGACGACGACGAGGAAGATGAGGAGGATGAGGAAGAAGATGAGGACGAGGAAGAAGAGGAGGAGGAGACACCACCCCCGCCTCGGGTAGTGAGTGAGGAGCATCTGCGGAGATATGCCCCCGATCCTGTATTGGTGCGGGGCGCCGGCCACATCACTGTGTAAGCTAGAGGGGCCATGGGGTTTGAAAACGCTGAGATTTGTCGACAGAGAAATGAGAAGGTGGTCGAGGGGCTTGTGGGGTGGGGGAGGGATGACTGAGGCATACAGTTAGAAAAGGACACCAGGTCTAAATGGAGAAACCGAGGGAGATAACGTGCAAAGGAAGTGAGGAGAATGCAAATGTGTTGCACCAACATCGGGTAAAGAGTGAGTATAGGATAGAGAGGTTAGAGGTTTGAGAACCAGAGGGATTGGAGTAGAGCTTCTGTATATGTTGGCAAGTAAATAGTCTTTAAACTGCAGGATGTACCAGAGGATTCTTTGCTGCTAAGACTGGTGTGTAGTGGAACACGGTGACTGCTGTGACATGTTATAAGACCTAGGCTTGGATTCTTCCAAACAGAAACATGACCCGTTTCGTGAATAATATTAAAAAATATCCACACACCCACATATTCCTTCATCCATTCTTCCTAATACTTATATGAATGAATATAATAATCCTTTCCATGTCTTGATAACTCATTCTGACATTCATTAAATATCACACAATTAGAAGTTCAGATTAAGAGGTAGTTGTAATGTAAAGGAGCAATAGATTGAGAGTGACAGCTCTTGGAACTTAGTCCCAGTTTTGCTTCTTACTGGCTCTGTGACCTTGCTCAGGTTATTTCCTATTTCTGGGCCTTAATTTCTCCATCTGTAAAAATGAGGGGTGTGGGGTAAATGGTTTCCAAAGCCTTTCACCTCTGAGATAAGATACTTACAGGAGATTTTGTATGCCCAAACATTAAATATGCAGATATGAAATACTTACATAAATTATTCCCCCAGGAGCTGAGGTTGATTTTTTTTTTTTGAAAACTTATGCAGAGTGACTTTTTTAAAAATTGAAGTCTTGGATCATATTTGAGAAAATAAAAGAAGGAGAGACCTCATAGCATAGAGGTTGCAAAGCAAAAGAAAATTTTCATGGCTCTCCGCGCTTTGAAGAGTGCTTTTTCTTTTTTATGTGCTTGGGCTGTATATGCTCGAAAGTTTGAGTGTGTATCTTGTTCATCCTCTTAACTATGCTGTCTTTTCCTGCATTTTCCTATCACTACCTCTAATTTTGATAATGACTCACCTAGTCCCTTCGACTTTCAATTGAGTTCCTATTATCAGAAATCATGTATTATAGTATGCAACACCTCCCCCATCATGTTAGCTTTTAATTTTAACATGTGAAATATTTTGATTGTAATATATTTTTGTGAACTTTGCATGAAATATATTAAGGACGATTTTGAAATTGTGGAAGAGTTTAGGAAGATTTTTAGACCAGCTTTTTGGTTAGGCAATTATTTTAATACAATTTTTCTTGGCCCAAGAGTTTTGCAGATAGTCTACAATGATCAGATGCCAGCTTACTGTGCTATTTTACTTTTATTCCTTTCATCACTAGGGAGACAATTTATTACTCAAACTAATTATGATTCTGGCACCAAAGGTTACTTTCATGCAGATTATTTCACATGACTGAACAGAAAAAGGGTTTTTTTCCAGTCTGTAATTTTATATTCCCAACATTCGTCCCCCTCCTTATTTTCTAACACTCAGAAAACAGAGGAGGAGCAAGGAAACAGAATTTAAGTTAATAGAAACTTATTTGTGGTACTTTTCACACAATCGTGGTGAAGTACTTATCAACCTATTTTCAATTAAAAGCAAAGCACTGACACTTGCAATATCTAGGGCCTTGTGATAGTTATAATGTCCCACCCAGCTTAAAAATTCTGAATTGGCAGTGTGAAGTAGTGACGCTGGAAGTAACTATTGGTATTAACTGAAGCCAAAACCTGAAAAGCCGCAAACCAGTACTTGAACCACTAACCAATGTATATAGTTTGGAAAATTATTTAGTTGTGTTGTACACATTCTCTCAACTGAAAAGCACATTTGATCTTAAATGTCTGAGATCTGAAAAATGTTAAATGTTTAGGAGAAAGTTTTATTGAATCTGAAAAACTGGCCTTTCTATGGTAGTGAAACTTTCGCGGTATCAGGTAAAGTATGATCCTTATGAAATGGTTAATCTAATTCTGAAACATCTAAAATAATCAGCTTCTGTTAAATTCTTTTCTGGCATGTGAGTGTTAGAGTTGTCCTATCTGAATGAAATATTTCTTATTCTCTCCTACCTCTTATTTTTTCCATTCTCTGTGCAGTCATCTATTCTATAGAGGACTTTGTTTCTTTTCTAAATTTAAAATTTGAGCACCATTGGTTCGAACTCAGTATATCTTAAGCCATCATTTTCCGTCCCCACATTGGTTGTGCATTCCAGTTACTGCGTTTCTGATCCTGATACCACCACTCTAATCTTCTGGGGTAGTATTTCAAATCCTTGAGTCATTTTTTAAAAGATTTTATTTTTATTTATTAGCAAGAAAGATAGCGAGAGCAGAAACACAAGCAGGGGTGGTGGGATAGGGAGAAGCAGGCCCCTTGCAGAGCAGGAAGCCCAATCTGGGGCCATCCCAAGACCCTGGGATCATGACCTGAGCAGACACTTAATGACTGAGCCATCCAGGCACCCCTCCTTAAGTCATTTTAACTCTTACTTGTCAAGTGCCACTCTATCCCAGAATTATATCATCATATATTTGAAATGTCTATTAAACTTTTCATTTTCTCTATTTCTGCTGGCACCACCCTAGTTTAGGTTGCCATCAACTCCTGCTTGAATTATTGCCACAGTCTGCCACTTCTTTCTACTCCAGTACATTCCGCATACTGGTGCCAAACTAATTTTCTTAAAACAGAGTTTAATCATGTCACTTTGCTGCTGAAAAACCTGCACTAGATCTTAATTAGATCTGAATTCTTATGCTCTCTTCTTCCAGCCTCAGAGGTCAAAGAGTTCTTTCACTTGTCCAAAGTTCACTGCTTCACTTGTACTTTCTGTACCCTTCTTTTCCAGCCTCCCAAATCTTGCTCCATCAGGTAGCCCCATCTCTCTAATATTACCTCTCTGCATCAGCCTATAAACATATTCATAGTTTCTCTTTTTGTTTAAAAACAAAATAAGACAAAGCTTTCCTAGACCTATGTTCCCCTTTAGCTACTGTCTTGTCCTTCTTCCTTTCCTCTCCAGATTTCTTAAGAGTAGCTACAGTCACCATACCTATTTCCTTTTCACTCCTCTGTAACCTGGATTCTGCCACCATGACCACAGCCCAAGGGGCGGGGAAGAACTAGCCTTGTTAAGAGCACCATGACCCTCTTGTTGCTACATTTATGGGCATTTTTCATTCTCTTTCTGGTCTTCAATGCTGTATATGACACTTATAACAACTCCCTCTTATTTGGAGGCTTATATTCTCGGGGTCGCAAACGCACACACCTTCAGAGGTAATAGAGGTCACAGAAAATGGTGCACCATGAGTAATGGGGTCTCAGTTGAACTAGAAGGTAGTATATGTTTTGCCTAAAGGAATTTAAATTCTGAAGTTAAAACATTTTGCCAGTCAAACAAACCTAGGAATTCCTTGGCCACTTCACTCTCCTGGGTCTCCTGTATTTTTCTGGCAATTATTTAACTCTCATTCATGGACTCCTCTTACTCTTTTGACCCTTGAATACCAGTGGTCTCTGAGGTTTTGTTCTCAACCTATTACTCTTCTCATTCCCTATTCTGCCTAGATGATCTCATCGTGATTCTCATGGTTTCAATTATCTGACATCTCCCAAATATTTATCTCTGTGCCACACTTTGCTGAGACTTTCACCTGGGCTTCCTCACCTGACAGCCCACTGTCATCTTAAATTCTGCATATTCAAAACAGAATTTAACCCCCCCAACCAATCCCTTATGCCTCCATCCCAACCCCTCAAAAAAAAAAAAAAAAAAGGCCTCCTGTTTCTGTTTTCCATCTCAGTTCAGTGTACTTCCACGTATCTCATTATTAATCCTTGGTTCCTCTTTCTCACTTACATTTATCAGCAAGTATTAATAATATATGTCCTAAAAATTTCTTCTTTTCCTCCCTACCAGCACTTGCTTGATTCGAGCCCCTTTCACCACCCTAACCAATCAACTTGTCTTCATCCTTGTCAACTTCACATCCATTCCCCAGCCTGCTGCTAGATTGAGATGCCATTTTACTGCCCAAGACTATTCTGTGATTTTCCCTTTATCCACAGGATAGAATCTAAGCTCCCTAACATTGCATAAAGAACTGTACCCTGCCTATCTATCAGCCTAATCTGCTGACATTTCCCCTTATGGCTTATATTTTCCTGTTCCTAGCATGCTATTTCTTATTTCTTTTCCTTTGCTCAAGCTGGGACCTCCACCTAGAATTCCAGTACCCACTGCCCTTACCCCAGCTCTCCATATGTCACCACCTCCTGCAAGTCTTCTCTGCCCCCACTAAATTGTAACCTGCAATAGTAGTAACAATTTTTACTGCCCTCTGAATCTTCATGTCCTAGCACAGTGCTTGCCTGAAGTAGACAATCAGTAAAAGTGAGTTGAAGGAATATTGGTTCACTTTAGTAACACTCAGTATTCCTACCATAATGTATGCTGTATTTTAGGCCCTCGACAAATACGGGTTACTTGAATCATGCTGTGGAGAGTACTTCTGATTCTGAGCAAAGATCAATATGGGTACAGTAATATCACGAGTCCCAGTGATGAGGATTATGACATGGACTTACCTCTGATATCTTTGTTAAGGCATCAGAATACCCCTATTTCTATCATCTTAACATATTGGCTTTCTAGTTACTTTTAAAAGATGCTAATCTTTTAACATGGAACAAATTATAATTTTTTAAGAAATAGAATGGGCTAACCATACTAATTGTAATTCCAATTCTAAGATGATGAGGATGAATGGATATTTGGGGATTTTTTTCCAAATTGAAAAAATATATGGCAAAATTAACTCTACAGTTTTGAGTTTATAGAAACAGACACAATAAAATGCCTCTTGGAAATACTAAGTGTTTTAGAAATACTATACATCGGAGTGATATAACTTAGTATCTACCACTTTTCTTCTTAGTGTTTCTAGGATAAGTATTTGGATCCAATGTATTGAAATACATACAAGGATAATTATATCTCATGAGATCTTTATTTATAGGTATTATCACACTCTGTTTTTAAAGATTTTATTTGTTTATTTGAGAGAGAGAAAAAGCACGAGAAGGGGGAGGGTCAAAGAGAGAAGCCGACTCCCCACTAAGCAGGAAGCCTGAGGTAGGACTCCAGGATCATGACCTGAGATGAAGGCAGTCGTTTAACCAACTGAGCCACCCAGGCACCCTGTCACACTCTTTATAGTACTTGAAACATACAGGGGTGCCTGGGTGGCTCAGTCAGTTAAGCATCTGCCTTCGAATAAGGTCATGATCTTGGGGTCCTGGGATCAAGCCCCGCATTGGGCTCCCTGCTCAGAGGGGAGTCTGCTTCTCTCTCTCCTTCTGCCCCTTCTTCCCCTGTCACCCATTTGTGTACCCATTCTCTCTCTGTCTCAAATAAATAAAATCTTTTAAAAAAATGAACATACAGATATTTACCCTTCATAGTAGATCTGTATAGAAGTTAGAAGAGATGATAGGTTACCAGTTCTTATAAAATTGTCTCACTAAAATTAATCTATAAGAGCTAAAGTTATTCCATATAGAATTGAAAAAGATGGGAAAAAGATGGCCAAGTTTGCCAAACAGTGTATTTCTCCAAAAAGTTGGACAGCAATTATTATACTTAGACTATAATTATTGATACTTCTCAGGTCAGTTAATGGAGTGCCTTTTCTATAAACAATTGTCTTTGAGGAATTACAGTGATGCATTGTTAATATGTGTTTGTATAAGGTAAATATTTTATAAGATTTTAGAATGGGGAAGCTATGGTAACTTGCTATTTTACAGTGTGGCAAGACATGATTATTTTCATATAAAATATTAAAGAGATTTAACTATAATATTTTTGAAAATATCTTTGAATTTCATAGCATAAACTTTTCTTTTTCATGGTATAGTAAATAAAGTTCAATGTATACACTAAAGAATTATTACTGTAAGTACATAGTTTTCTAGTAAAATCATGTTTCTTAATGGCAGAATTTTACTTGTTTTATCTGTTTTTTTAAGCAACCTGAACATATAAGCTTTCATTTGTATAAGGTTTTCAAAGTCTGGTGTGTAGCCATTTCCAAAAAGATTAAAAGCAATGAGGATGTGGGGAGGGAGAGAGAAGGGAAGAGCAACTAAGAGGACCCACCCTTCTTTCTCAGTTTCCTTTACTCCAAAGAATCATCCAAGAAATTAAAAATTTGAAGACACTTGACAGATAAAATGCAGTCATTAGGAACCATGAGCTAGGACAGCTTCAAACACAGAATAGGCTCTATATTTAATGAAGTTGATAAAATGGACAGTGCGAGAAGTTCCCAAGTGTTCATTTATCTAATGCTGGAAAATCCCCACATCCTGGCTAATGCTTATCACTAATCAATAATGGGTAGGTGATTTTGTCTAACCTCTGTGGATTCACAGTTCTTAATAGTTTGTTTATGAAACAGAGCTGAGGTGTTTATTCAGCAGCAGCCATTTCAACATTTTCCTAGTAGCTATAAAGTGAAATGTATGCCCAAGGTTATTTGAGTTAAGTATTTTTTTTAAATGCTGAGTTTCTAATGAAAAAAGATAAAAGAAATCTCTGGTAGGCAAGAATCGGATTGTTACTGCCTTTTGGCCAAAATTCTGAGAGTATATCAAGACTAGTTTGCCTATATTTATAACTTTTGAAAATATGTGTGTGTGTGTGTGTGTGTGTGTATGCATTCACATACATACATACACATGTTAAAGGAGTATTTTAAAAAGTAAAATGACACCTTCCTTACCATATTTAATATACTTTTTATATTTTAGAAAAGATAATCCCTTTTTATATTGAAGAATATTGGTAATGTGAATATAGCAAGTATATATTGAGAACTTGAGCACTGGTGTATGCACTATGAAAAATACAGGAGAAAAGTGAAGTATAAACCTTGCTTTATAAAACTAACAGGAAAATTGCTTTCAAGATATCTCTATAGCAATAGAGCAGCAAAGAATAATGGGAAATATTTTATTAGCTATCGAATTATATAGTACAGATTAGAAACAGCTGTGAGCATTTAGAGAAAAAAGGAAATCCATAAAAGCTTGAACATTGGTGGTATTACAGCAGTGGTTGGGACTTGACTTGAGCCTTGAAGATTGCATAGGATTTAAACTAGGGAAGGGAAGCAAGAGGAACCACCTGAGCAAAGACAATAGCCAATATGGCTGTTGCAGTGGAAGGGAAGGAATCATTATGAGAATGATTTCAAAGGAACAAATATCAGGATTTGGTGCCACCTCAGAGCAAGCACGGTGCAAAAAATAAGGGAGGGAAGGTGCAAAACCAAAACCAAGGTCTAGGTTAAAGAGAATCAATGTGTCATTGATAGATATGAAAAATTTGAAGGGGGGAGGCTTGTTTCCAATAAAGAGATAACATTTAATTTTAGACATGTTTTACTTGAGATGGTATTGTTTTTGGTAAGATACTGAAATCGAAATTTTTAGTATGCAATTAGAGATCAAAGAATACTGGAAAATGTAGAACTAGAGATACAGATTTGGTGGTAATCAGCATAGAAGGGTCAAAGCTACTAAACAAAGAGGGACTGTTAAAGTTTACGTAGAAAGACAAGCAGATGACTAAAAGCCAAATTTTTGGAAAATGCAAGAATGTTAGAGGAGAGTAGAAGGATGAGAGAGTGTTAGGGAGTGATCAAACAGTGTGACAAAGCTGCAAAGTAAAGGGAAAATGTTCTAGGAAGAGAATATATAATTGGCAATAAATAAGACATGATGAACTTGTCTTTCTGAATAAATTTACTCAGTGAGAGATTGTTTTCAGAAAAGTGACAGCATTATAAGGGAAATTATAAACAGTTAAGAAAGGAGGGAATAATAAGGAAATGGAAACAAGAAAGTTCACTTGCTCAGTGGTAAATGCAAAGAGAATAGCAAAGCTGGGGCTACAGTTGAACTAGTATGTGGTTTATCTTCCCCTCTCCTCAGGCAGGAGTCATTTTGAAGTGGTGCTGGTCCTTGCCAGGGCTGCTTTCAGGATAAAATGTGCCAGGAGCTGCTTTGGACAGATGGGTGCCTAGTGGGGTAGGTTGGATGGGGTAGATTCACAGGAGAACACAGAAGCAGTGTGTGTGGTGTTAGCAAGGTAGGTGGAGAGTGTTCTCCCTGGTTCCTGCAGGTGTCCTGATATCTAGGCTGGGGATAGGCTGGGGATAGGATGGAGGTAGGGTTGGCACCCACAAGCTCTTTTGTTTTTGAAGAAGTCTCCTAAAGATCCCTGCCCCTCCAGCACACATTCTGAGATTAGTAAATAAATCTCCTTTCTGTATACCCAGACCCTTTTTAAATTTTTGTTTCAATGCTTTTATCTAGCAGTGTTGTTTGTTAGGCTGTCTCTTTAAGGGCTTAGTTTCCTGTTGCTCTCTGGCTCTCCAAGAGCTAATCCTGCTGATTTTTTTTTAATTTATTTTTTTAAGAGAGAGAGAGCACGCGCACATGTGCAAGGGGAGGGGCAGAGGGAGAGAGAATCTTAAGCAGGTTCCATGCTGAGCATGGAGCCCAATGTGGGACTCAGTCTTACAACCCTGAGATCATGACCTAAGCTGAAATCAAGAGTTGGATACTGAACAGACTGAGCCACCCAGGTGCCCCATAAGCCTGCTGATTTTTACCCAGAGTTAAGCCCTACTGCATTTCAAAGCCAAATATTATGGGGACTTGTCTTCCAAGTCCAGGTTCCTGGGGTGGGGGGTGGTTGGGGTTGGTGGGGGTCTGCTCCTCTCCCTTCTCAGTGCTTGTGATGTCCCTTCCATTTGTGGTTAGTGTCACCAGGAGCTTGAGTCCTGACCATGTTTCTATACTTCCTCCCCTTTGTGTGACTTGTTCTCTTCAGTTAACTGGAAAGTCTGCTGTGCAGTCTTTGGGTGGTTTTCTGTGTTCATTGCACTGGTATGGCTGTTATCTAGGGTGTATCTGTGGAATGAGGTGGACTTGGGATCCTCCTACTTTGCCATCTTCCCAGACTCTAAATCAAGAACATGTTATTGACATTGCATCCAAAAGGCATTTAGACAAGATATGGAAATAGAGCTCTACTTTAAAGTGTATAATGTCTCCTTTTAAAAATGAAACCTATTATCTGTTACTGTGTTACACAATAAGAATTTACTCCTTGTAGAATAATGAATTAAATTATATCTTCTTGAGATCATCTTTTACACTTCAAAAGAATCAAATGTTTGGTTAGACGTTTTTCTACCTTTTAGATAGTGATGAGATCACTATTTAGCTACATATAACTGAAATGACGGACGTTTCTTGCTCTCTTATATATTGGTCATGTTATTGAATGCTGAGTTGCAAATATATATTTAATACTGAAGTGTCAGTTTCTCAAAGAGCACATGAAATTTTCCATAAAAATTCATGTATGGGATATACTGTCTTATTTTTTTTAAGATTTTATTTATTTATTTTATAGAGATCACAAGTAGGTAGAGAGGCAGGCAGAGAGGGGGACGCAGGCTCCCCACTGAACAGAAAGCCTGATGTGGGGTTCGATTCCAGCAACCTGAGATCATGACCTGAGCCGAAGACAGAGGCTTAACCCACTGAGCCACCCAGGCGCCCCTATACTATCTTATTTTCCAGTTTGGCTGTATCCTGTGTCCAGGTATAGACTTATAAGGAAACATTATTATGAGAATATTATGTTCTCATTACATATACTGATACCTAGAGAAGTAATTAAGTATTTTTAAATGAAGTTAAGATCTTTTTGTGGTTGCTAATTAATTGTCCCAACTATCTTAAAACATAGAATTTGTTGTTTAAAAATACATTTTAAATACACAGAGTGTACACACACACACACACACACACACACACACACACAGATGTGTACCTTGCTACTAGCTGCTAAGTGTAGAGAATTTTTGTGTTTAAGATGTGCTTATGTTCCAGAAAAGGAGCCATTAGCATAAATGATACAATGAGAATGTTATTCCCACATAGTTTTAATAGGACATTTGGATTCTTACATGTCTTTAATGTGACCATAAGACTAAAGGGCCATAAATCAGTCGAATCAAACAGTATTGTAGCTTATTATTAAACAAACTTCTATTAAATACCTACTAGATTACTTTATGCTACTAAGCAAAAAGATAAATAAGTCATAGTTTCTGCTTGCAAAAAGCTGAGTACAGGACAGAAAGAACTTAGGGATCAGCATTTGAATTTTGGTCCTCCCCACCTTACTAGATATATGACTTTGTGCAAGTCTTTTAGTTACTTTTTGAAAAAAAAAAATTTCTGAGTGTCAGCTTCCTTGTCTTTAAGAGGGCGATGACAGTACTACTCTTTCCGGGTTGTAAACTTCAGAAGTAACATATTTATCTAGCACAGTGTCTAACCCATGGTAAATTGTTACTTTATTGCCTACCTCACCAAGAATTCTCAGTAAATATTCCTGTTTTGTTTTGTTTTTTAATTTTTTCTTACAACCCATCATCTACTTACTATACTACACTACACTGTAAAATTATAGTTACTATGGTATGTCATCTGAAGATGGTATACAGGATGATATGCAGGACGTGACCTTTGTGATATCCCTTCTAGTAGGTGATTGAAGGCTCATAAAATTCATCTTGACTTCTGAAAACAGATTTCAATGAGCTTACTTGAGTCAGAGCTTTCAAGGCTGAGACCTGTTTTCTGAAAACAAGTTTAGCATATACATGAAAGCCATTCATAAAGATCAACCTTTGAGTATCTGAATACTAACTGATCATAAGTTTTTGAGCTACAGCTCCAAAGGTTATATTAGTCTTTATTAGGAAAATTTTCATATATGCATAAAAGTAGAAAGAATAGTATTATCCACTCCTACGTACTACCAGCCAGTTTTAAAAGTTATCAACTAGGGGCACCTGGGTGGCTCAGTGGGTTAAAACCTCTGCCTTCAGCTCAGGTCATGATCCCAGGGTCCTGGGATCAAGCCCCATGTCGGGCTCTCTGCTCTGCGGGGGGCCTGCTTCTCTTCCTCTCTCTCTGCCTGCCTCTCTGCCTACTTGTGATCTCTGTCAAATAAATAAAATAAAATATTAAAAAAAATTTTTAAAAATAAAAGTTATCAACTAAAATGGGTTTTAACAGAAACATTAAAGTCAAAAATCTTGTTTCCAGCTCTAATTTGTTATTTAATCCCATATCATGCATGGATGTAATTAGAATACCACTTTAACATTTGCACCATAAGTTTCTTTTACTATTAATTCATATTAATAGTCAAAGATTTGTTTTCTATAAATACCATAACATTATTTTTAGGACACATTTTTAAATCACAACATCAAACAAAAAATGCAAGCCTTTGTTAGTTAAAAAGGGAGAGGGTAAAGAGTTAAATATGCTGGGTAGAATATATTTTGTTCTTTGTTTTTAAGGTTTGGCTTGAGCAACAAGTTTGATACTGAATTTCCCTCAGTTCTAACAGGGAAGGTAAGTGAGAGTTTGCTTTGAACTTTTCAATTCTAAAAGCATTGTTTTATAGTTTATTCAGTATTATGACAAATACTTTGGCTCCCTGGTATTGATAATAACAAGAGGCCAGGGTACTTGGAAGCTGTGTCATTACTGACAAAGCTGTCACCATGACTGCTAGCCTATGACCATTTATTTTGTTCACTGTCCATTAATGCCAGCTATTAATTGCTTATCTGTTCAGTTTTTCCAATTTTGACCTTTATTCTCAGCACTAGTAGCTATAATTGTTTTCATTTAGGTCCCTAATCCCAGTGTTCTTTAGAGTTAACAAAGTTATCATTGTTTAACTTTGTATCACTCTATTATTTTTAAAAGTGTCCTACAGTATGATTTGTTACACATCAAAAGAATCAAGTGTTTGGTCAGACATTTTTCTACCTTTTAAATCATTTGAGTTTCTAAAATTGGACTTGCTGCAATAAATTACTACTTTTCTGTTCCCTGGTTCCTCTACATTCCACGGTATCTTCACACTTCAGGTTCAGTATTCAAAGACTTTTTAGGATTTGAGACTATGTTTAGAAAATTCTCTTACAACAGTAATGCTAACTTATAGGCCCAAAGAAAAAGGCTTTGACTAAGGCAAAAAGTTGCTTACACATGTTTGTTACTTGAGGAAATACAAAAGAAAGAGAAAAGCCATTATATTACAAAATACTCAGTAATTTCCAAATGGTTAATAGGTGAATGCTAGATAGGTGAAATGATGACTTGGGGATAAAAGAAATTAACTTTTTGTATTTTGAAACCTGTAATTTAATACTATTCTGTACAATTTTATTACTAGAACAATGCTACTTGTCAGTATAGATTTGGTCAGATTTTAAAATCATTCCATTCCCTAAAGGGCCTTTATGCAATTTATTGTTAAATTTTGTGATAATGTTAATGAGAAAAGCAAGGTACAAATCCTTGTCTACAGTATGTGTAATAAAGGGGAGAAATAAGCACATTATTAATTGTATAAAGAAATTCTAGAAGACTGCACATGGAAGTAAATAAAAGTGGTGACCTTGATAGGAGAAGGGGAATGAGATAGATGGAGGCAAGGGTAAGGATAAGACCATTTTTGGTATTTTGGTATTTAGTATTATTTTGATTTTTGAACCATGTCACTGTGTTACCTATTCAAACCTGAATTTTCTTTAATTTGTCTGCTCATTCTACACTCTGAGAATGGGATAAAATGCATCTAATATTGGCTCCTTTTTGTCATGATACATTTTCTAGCTGCTTGCTTTTCACTTTTGGCCTAATCTCAGAGCATTATTCAGAGGTCGGTAGGGAGCAAAAGACAGCAGAGCTATTTCTTTTCACAGGAGTTGTCACTAGAATTGTAAGAAATTCTATTTGATTTATCCCTGAAAGATATTTTATACTTTATTTGCTTCCTTTACCCCATGAAAAATGGGAGCTAGCTAGAGACAGTATAGAGTAGTTAAACTTTGAAATCAGATCTGGGTTGGAATACAAGGTCTATCACTTACTGTCTTTGTGGCCTTGAGAGAGCCACTTCTTTGAGCCTCAGTTTTTACGTGACTAGTACTTCATTTGTTATTGTAAGGATTAAATGAAAGAACATATGTAAAACTTCGAGTATATTGTCAGGTACTTACTAGCTTCCCAATGTAAGGTTTTTTTCCCCACCAGTGTATCCCAGTTTCATCCTGATTATTTCTCCAATTTTTTCTTACCAGCTTTCAATTTTTAATTGCTTTTTCTACTTTTATATTCTTTATCTGAGTAACAGTTTATTGACTGGTCCCACCAGTAATCTGTCATTTTTAAACTGTTGACCTTTTCTCTCTCCTTATGTATACTGTCAAATCATTCTATATAATAAGCAAGTGGAAATAGTCCCTGGCTAAGTTAACAGAAGATATATGTCCATTTACACTTTTAGGGTACAAAGAGCCCTCTGGTTTGATGTTTTGGCCTCACTCTCTAGAATGTTCTACCTTCCTATCCTGATCATTTAGAATAATTTGCCAACTGAAGCAGCAGTTCAAACTTAGATTTGTTTTATATGAATTTTCATATATGTTTTCTCCAAAAGAAAAAAAATAGCTGTAGAAAAACCCTTTGAATAATAATGTGTTTGTAGAAAGATGACAAATTCAGTATTAAAGAGAATGTGAACTAAAACATCTCCAAGGGAAAACTTTTGCTTTGTGTTTCCCTGGTGCTGCTGCATGTGTTGTCTGGGCAGTTATATTAAGTTTTATTGCTAGTTTGTTTTTTAAAAGTTTGAATTACAAGTCCAAGGATTTCTAGAAAATGAATAATCAAAAAAAAATGCCAGTGCCTAGAATTTACAGGCATAAAATGTATCCATCTTTGAAATGGGCTGGTTTTATACGCTCAAGGAATACTTAGAATATTTCTTTCCAAGCCTTTTAAAACTAAAAGCTCCATCATTGAAAAAGGTAGTACAGTCTTTTTAAACTAGAGTAAGAATATTAAGCTGCAATCTGGATATGAGCTATTTTTAAAGATATCCTTTCTTTTCAGGTGACCATTTCTATAGCACATATCAATGATTGGGTATTCTAATGTGCATTACTTTAAGTGGACAGGATTTCTCATTATTAAATGAGGCATAAATGATACCATGATTTTTTTCTTAGTTTAGTTTTTAGTGATGAAAACATCACCAACAGGAATTCTGAAAGTCTGATTTTTAAAAGCCACATGGTGGTAACATTAATTTTATTCACTTTTCTCTTTAATGAGACAATTTTTGTCCAGTAGGCACTGTTGTAATTGTATAGGTTATTATGAATTATCCAAATGCTTCTCTAATAACTGGGGGAAGAGGCAAGAAGAATTACATTAACCAGAAAAAAAAGGAAAAAGGAAGGTCTGAATTCCAAACTTAACAGCCTTTGTGTAAAATATTTTAAAATGAACAAATGCAGTCTTTAAAATAGAAAAATAAATCTACCTTTTAAAAAATCAGTCTTCTGGCATGAATGGGATTCTAAATAGCTTTTATGCCTAAACTAAGCAA
>NC_081575.1:66199047-66200171 GCF_022355385.1 Mustela nigripes | reverse complement strand
GGAAAAAAAAAAAAAGAGGAGGCTCAGGCTGGAGACTAGAACTCTGCTATGTGCTGGATTAGGGTATATTTTGATGTATTGGAAGAAATTGTGTCCCAAAATTATTTATTAAAAGAAAACCTGTATGTATACAAAAAATAAGGTTAAATACAAGGAAGGAATAAAATACCACTATAACAATGAAGGTTTAAAAAGAGTTTTTAGAAAGGTATTGTTAAGACAAACTAGTTATAGAATGCTAAAAGAGGAAAGAGGAAAAGTTCATAAAATAAAATAAGAAAAAAATAAAATTAAAAAATAATTAACTTTGCAAGACTAAAGGGTTATGCAGAAAAGCCATGAATTCTATGCATTGCTTTCCCCTAGCTTTGGAGTTCCGCTGTTCTCCTTGATCAGTGAGTTTGGTCTTGGCTGGATGTTCTTGCTGTTCTTCTGGGGGAGGGGCCTGTTGCAGTGATTTTCAAATGTCTTTGCCCTAGCCGGAATTGCAACGCCCTTGCCAGGGCCCGGGCTAAGTAGTCTGCTCAAGTTTGCTCTCAGAGCTTTTGTTCCCTGAATGCTTTCTGTAGAGCTCTGGAGGATGGGATTGAAAATGACCGATTTCCAATCTCTGGCACAGAGGAGCCAAGTGCTCGGGGCCCCACTCCTCACTGTGCCCTCAGAGATAAGCAGTCAACAACTCCTGTCTCCCTGGTCTCCAGCCTCACTCCGAGCTCACGGGGCATGTGACCAAATGTTTCTATCTCTGGTGCACAGCCCCAAACCCAGCAGATTCCTGCTGCACTGTTCCTTCAGGAGCAGGAACTGAATCTCCCCAGATCTGCCACTTGTGGCATGAGAAGCAGTGGCCCATCTGTGCCTTGGATCATGGTTTAAGAAAACCCCAATCAGAAAGCTCATTCTTTGGCTCTGTCTGTAGTCAGCTTTCCTGCTCCAATACCTGGAAGCTTTGCCAAACTCAGATACCCCTGATCTTTCTATGACCCAGCGGGACCTGAGACCACCCTGTCCCTGTGAGGGCTTCACCTCCACTAGCCTGTGGAACGATGTCCCTCAGTGGAGCAGACTTCTAAAAGTTCTGATTTTGTGCTCCACTGCTCTTCCACTTACCAGGAGCTGGCCCC
>NC_081575.1:66182128-66198947 GCF_022355385.1 Mustela nigripes | reverse complement strand
CTTCTCTTCTATCTCCTGTTGAGTTTGTAGGTGTTCAGAATGGTTTGATACCCATCTAGCTGAACTCCTGTGATCTGATGTCGCTTCAGTCTGCTACTGCTCTGCCATCTTGCCTATCTCCCCTCCGGTTTTTCTTTTTTTTTTTTAAGTTTTTTTTTTTTTATTTGTCAAAGAGAGAGAGGGAGAGAGCACACAAGCAGGCAGAATGGAAGGCAGAAGGTGGAGAGAGAAGCAGGCTCCCTGCCGAGCACAGAGGCCAATGTGGGACTTGATCCCAGGGACCTGGGATCATGACGTGAGCTGAAGGCCGAGGCTTAACCAGCTGAGCCACCCAGGCATCCCACTCCCCTCTGTTTTTTAAAAGGACATCTCTTTTTTTACTCTAAAGAATTGAAGAACTGAAGAACATTGAATTTGTGTTCAAAATGTGGCTGATTGCCCATCACAAGCCATGCCGACCTGGCACCTCTCTGGAAGCCTTCCATTGTTCCTAGGCTCCATCACTTGCCTACTCAGCCAGATGCCTACAGGTGCCTTTGCACACTGCACTCAATTGCATGCTCCCAGCAGCCCTCATGGGCCATGCCCAACCAGACATCATCAGCTACCATCACATACCATGCCCAGCCCTGTGCCCTTAGACACCCTGGCCTGAAGCCCCCAGCTGCCACAGTGCTTCAGGGGATCCAGCATAGGACTAATGACCCAGCAGAAATTTTGCTAACACTACCTTCCTCAGTGGGAACTCCTCCCACCCAGAGCTGGCCTACTGGGTCCCACAGAGAGCAAGCATGGCCACAACAGGCAGAAAGTCACTGCAGATGACTGCACTAAAAGGAAAATTGAATCAGATGAAACAGCAGGGCATAAAAACACACATAGGATACTCTACTGAAGATCTAGGTTCTGGTGAACAGGGGACACTGCACTCCAGGGCTCTCCAGGACCTCTTCTTCATAAAATCACTATTCAATAACAGAAGAAACACTGACTTAACCTTAACACAGAGAAAAAGACACAGAGAGGCAAACAAAATGACGAGAGAGAGAAATTGATCCTAAATGAAAGAACAGGACAAGGCCATAGCCAGAGACCTAAGTCAAACAGATGTAAGTAAGATTCCTGATAGAGAATATAAGCAGTGGTCATAAGGATACTCACTGGACTTGAGAAAAAAGTGGAAGACCTGAGTGAGACCCTTAACACAAAGGAAGGAATAACATAGCAGAGATAAAGGTCACAACATAAATGAAATGAGAAACATGTGGGGTGCATCGGTGGCTCGGTTGGTTGAACATTTGCCTTTGGCTAAGGTCATGATCCTGGGGTCCTGGGATCAAGCCCTACATAGGGCTCTGCTGAGTAGGGAGCCTACTTCTCCCTCTCCCTCTACCTCCTGCTATACCTACTTGTGACACCTCTCTCTCTGTCAAATAAATAAAAACTTTTAAAAATAATAATAAAGAAATGAGAAACATGTTTGATGGAATAAACAGAGGATGGAAGAAGCAGAGAAATGAATTAATGACCTAGAAGACAAAGTAATGGAAAGTAATCAAGCTGAACAAGAGGGAGCAAAGAAAGAGAAGATGCAAAATGAGAATAAACAGAGAGAGCTGAGTGACTCCATCAAATGTAATAGCATTCATATTATAGGAATCCCAGAAAAAGAAGAGAGAGAAAGGGGGGGCAAAAAATTTATTTGAAGAAATAAGAGCTGAAAGTTCCCCTAATCTTGGGACAGAAAGAGATATCTAGATCCAGGAGGCACAGAGAACCCCCCCCCCCAACAGAATCAACAGAAGCAGACCAACACACAGATATATTGTCATTAAATTAAAATATAGTGATAAAAAATTTTAAAAGCAGCAAGACAAAAGAAGTCATTAAATTACAAGGGAAAACCCATAAGGCTAGCAGGAGATTTTTCAAAAGAAACTTTGCCAACCAGAAATGGGTAACATGATATATTCAAGGTGCTGAATGGGAAGAATCTGCAGCCAAGAATACTCTACCTGGCTAGGCTATCATTCACAATACAAAGAGAGATAAAGTTTTCTAGACAAGCAAACGCTAAAGGAGTTCATGACCATTAAACCAGCTCTGCAAGAAATATTAAAAGGGCCTCTTTGAATAGAGAGACCAAAAGTGACAGTTAAATGCAGGAAACACAAAAGCAGTAAAAATGAATTTTTCTGCAAAAAAGTCAAACTCACAAAGGAAGGATATAAAATACAATAACATACCTAAAAGGTGTAGAGGACAGGAGAAAAGAATATGTTCAAACTTAAATGACCATCAAAAATATGGACTGCTATATGCAGAAGAGGTTATATACAAACCTTATGGTAAGCACATATCAAAAACCACTAATAGATATGTAAAGAATGGAGAGAAAAATCCAAACATGTCATTAAAGAAATAAGCAAAACATGAAAAAAGACAAGAAAGGATCAGAGAAATTCTTCAGAAACAATCACAAAACAAGTAATAAAATGGCAATAAATATGTATCTATTAGTAATTACTTTGAATGTAAATGGACTAAATGCTTCAATCAAAAGACATAGGGTGGCATAATGAATTAAGGAAAAAAACACCCATCTATTTGCTGCCTGCAAGAGGCCCATTTTAGACCTAAGGACCCCTACAGATTGAGAGTGAGAGGATTGAGAAACATTTAACATTCAAATGGATATCAAAAGAAAGCCAGAATAGCAACATTTATATCAGACAAAACAGACTTTAAACCAAAGACTGTAACAAGAAACAAAGGACAATATATAATAATAAAGGGGATAATCCAACATGAAGATATATGAATTATATGCTATATGAATTATATGCTATAAGATATATGAAGATACATGAAGATATGATATTTGTTTAAATGTAAATTATATATGTAAACAGTTAATAACAAACATAAAGGAACTAATTCATAATAACACAGTAATAGTAGGGAACTTTAACACCACACATTGAGTGGACAGATCTCTAAACAGGACATCAATAAGGAAACAATGGCTTTGATGACACACTGGAATAGATGAACTTAACAGATATTCAGAACATTCCCTCCTAGGACAGCAGAATACACATTCTTTTCAAATGCACATTCATGATAAAAACTCTTAACAAAATAAGTTTAGAGGGAATATACCTAGACATAATAAAGGCCACCTATGAAAAACCCGCAGCTAACATCATCCTTAATGGTGAAAAACAGAACAAAACAGGGATGTCATGTCTGCTCTCACCACCTGTATTCGACATAGTACTGTAAGTCCTTGCCACAGCAGTCAGACAGCAAAAAGAAATAAAAGGCATCCAAATCAGCAAGGAAGAAGTAAAAGTTACACTATTTGCAGATGACATGATACTATATATAGAAAATCCTAAAGACCCCACCAAAAAATTGCTAGAACTGATAAACAAATTTAGTAAAGTCACAGGATACAAAATCAATGTACAGAAATCTGCTGCATTTCTATACACTAACAATGAAGTGACAGAGAAATTAAGAAAAACATCCCATTTACAATTTCATCTAAAATAATAAGACACCTAAGAATAAACCTAACCCAAAAGGTGAAAGACCTGTATTCTGAAAACCATAAATCACTGATGAAAGAAATTCAAGACAACACAAAGGAATGGAAAGACATTCCATGCTCATGGATTGGAAAAACAAATATTGTTAAAATGTCTATATTACCCAAAGCAGTCTATAGATTTAATGCAATCTACAACAGCATTTTTCACACAACTACAATCAACAGTCCTAAAATTTGTCTGGAACCACAAAAGACCCCAAATGACCAAAGCAATCTTAAAAAAGGAAAGCAAATCTGGAGGCATCACAATTCCAGACTTAAGTTATATTTCAAAGTCATAATAACCCAAACAGTATGGTACTACCATAAGAATGATGTGGAGACAAAAGAACACTCATGTACTGTGGGGAATACAAACTGGTGCAGCCACTATGGAAAACAGTATGGAAGTTCCTCAAAAAAGTTAAAAATAGAACTGCTTTATCATCCAGCAATCACACTACTAGGTATTTACCCAAAGAGTACGAAAACACTAAATCAAAGGGATATATGCACCTCAGTGTTTATAGCAGCATTATTTACAAGAGCCAAGGTATGGAAGCAGTGTAAGTGTCCATGGACTGATGAATGGATAAAGAAAATGTGATATATAGTTACAGATACAGATATAGATATATCCACAAAATTCAATATTATTCAGCCATATAAAGGAATGGAATATTGCCATTTGCAACAACATGGATGGAACTAGAGAGTATATATAATGCTGAGTGAAATAAGTCAGCCAGAGAAAGACAAATACCATAGGATTTCACTTGTATGTGTAATTTTAGATACAAAACAAGTAAAGGGAAAAAATAAGACAAAACAAGAAATAGACTGTTAATTATAGAGAACAATCTGATGGTTATTGGGGGACAAGTGAAGTAGTGATGGGGATTAAGGAGTGCACTTGTCTTGAAGAGCACAGGGTAATGTATGGAACTGTTGAATTACTCTATTATACACTTGAAACTAATATAACACTGTATGTTAACTTACTGGAATGAAAATGAAAAATTGGAAAACAAAATGTAGCTAATTAGCCTTTTGTTTATAATAGAACATGTAGCAAGGCTATGGATTATTAATGGTTACCTGATCAAATGCCTTGCCTTCAGGTGAGACCATGCAAAAGAGAGCTTTGCTTTTCTTTCTCCAAATCTAGTCAAGAGGAAGTGGCTTCCTTTTTCAAAGCATTCTGGTTAGTGAGGTTCTTTTTAAGATATGAGGCCCATTTCCTATAAGATATATGAGACAAAGGTTATTATTTTCATTTTATATAGGAGAAATTAAAACTCAGAATTTGCCTATGATTTTTCATAGCTAATAAGTAAGTAGAATCAAAATCTTCATTTATTGTCTGATATGCTTAGCCTGTTAGCATTTTCTTTTTTTCATTTACAAGGCTTGGTTTTCTGAATTTATTTTCATATTTACCCTAGGAAGTTAGTCATTTAATTGAAATTCTTTTTACTCAGTGATTATCTTAAGTCATATTGCCAGCAGTTTAGTTGGAGTGTATAGATTAGTTTACATACCCATGTAAAAACAGTTTTTTGAGCCTTGCAATTTTACAACTATTGTTGGTTAACATATTAGGAAGAAAATCAAATGTATGGGTTAAGCAATTAACTTTATTGGGTGGCGTGAACAATTCTAATAAAGCTAGTATAATGTTTTAATCATGATGGTGCTGAATTCTTTGGTCATGTATATTTATAACATCTGCATGTTTTTATAGCATTGATTCTAAGATATATCTATTAAAAGACAAAAATGTAATAAATTGAATTCTCTACTACAATTTTTTTTGGAAGAGTTGTAAAACTCCGTATTTTATACACCTAACGTGTTAAAGGGCTTTTATTTTATAGCAGCTTATTTTTTTCTAATATTTTCATAATTTTTGCCTGCCCAGCCAGATGCTAGAATTTTTTCCCATAGATTTTACAGTCTGACAGCTTTCTAAATGAAAGAGAATAATATTTGTGATCCACAAATGTGATTTCACTGAAAGCAAACTATTTTTAGTATGCCTTTGAATTGTATAACCTTCAAGCAGAATTTTCAGTATAAATGTAATTATGCCTGTCATGCTCTTGCCTTTGAACTAACTTTGTCATTGTTTACAGAGAGGCACAAGCAGCCACTTCCAGGAATGGTGGTAGTAATTAAGATATTAAATTTGTATATTTAAAAACCTTTCAAATTTCAAAATTTACAGCAGTTTTTTTAGTACATTTTATGCTGAATATTAAGACACTTTTTTAATGCTGTTACTCCTCGCTGTCTTGTTAGTGTAATTTTTCCCTACAAATGATGGCAAGTATTAAAATTGTGCTGCAAATTTGCCAGGGAGAAAGTTTCAAGAGTTGCCTATTTAAAAATAATCCAGGAATATAACCAGAGTCTAATTTCAATTCCATTTTCTCTGGCAGTATTTAGGTTTTTATTGTTACATTATGCTTCTGGTCTTACTAGCGTGAATAATTGGAGACTATAATATTGCCTGAATAATGAGAATGTTTGGTAGAAAAACTGCTTGACAGGTATTCTTTACCACCAATTTTGCTGTCATTTTAATGCTGGTAATTTCAGAAGATTATTTTTGAACATCAGAATTAAGTTCTGTAAACGTGAAATTATATTGTTTTGCTTTCTAATGTCATCCAAGAGTATGGTAATACAGTAAAGGCATAAATCTATTTAGACATGTAATTCCTTAAAGTGTTTATAAAAGACAAACATTTTCTTCACATTTAAAGATAAATAGTGGAAAGCTTCCCATAAAATGTTAAGTAAAGATTGCACCCTTGTTATAGGTGGCCCCGGAAGAATTTAAGACGAGCATTGGCCGTGTAAATGCATGTTTGAAAAAGGCTCTCCCGGTCAATGTGAAATGGCTACTATGTGGTTGTCTCTGCTGCTGTTGCACACTGGGTTGCAGCCTGTGGCCTGTTATTTGTCTCAACAAAAGAGTGAGTAACCATTTTATTGTATAACCATAGAGCTAACATTTATTGATCCCTTATATGTACCGAGTATGTTACATGATTTTGTAAAATTCTCTTAACAGTGTTACATGATTTTTAAAAATTCTCTTAACAGTGTTAGCTTCATTCTAGAGACAAGTTTAGGGACAGAGAGATGAAGTAATTTGTCCAGCCTTTATCAATACTTTGTCACTTAATATGATTTCCCATCATTTTATTTTTTTTCTCTTTTTTTGACTATTATTTTTTATTAGTTTCAGGGATAGAATTTAGTGATCCACCAGTTGCATATAACACCCAGTGTTCCTTTCATCAAATGCTCTCCTTTCACCCATCACCCAATTATCCCTTCCCTCTCCCCACCTCCCTCCAGCAACCCACAGTTTGTTTCCTAGAGTTCAGAGACTCTCATGGTATGCCTCCCTCTCAGTTTTCATCTTATTTTATTTTTCCTTCCCTTCTATGTTCGTTTTTTTCTTAAGTTCCACATATGAGTAAAATCATATGGTATTTGTCTTTCTCTGACTGACTTATTTCACTTAGCATAATATCCTCTACTTCCATCCATATCATTGCAAATAGCAAGGTTTCATTCTTCTTGATGGCTGAGTGATATTCCATTTTTTATATATTCCATTTTATACACACACACACACACACACACACACACACACACACCCCACCTCTTCTTTATCCACTCATCTGTTGATAGACATCTGGGTTCTTTCCATATTTGAGCTGTTGTGGACATTGCTGCTATAAACATTGAGGTGCAGGTGCCCCTTTGAATTACTTTGTATCTTTTGGGTAGATATCTAGTAGTGCACATGCTGGTTTATAGGGTAGCTCTATTTTTAACTTTTTGAGGAACCTCCATACTGTTTTCCAGAGTAGCTATAGCAGCTTGCATTCCCAACAACAGTGTAAGAGAGTTCTCCTGTCTCCACATCCTTGCCAATATCTGTTATTTCCTGAGTTGTTAATTTTAGCCATTCTGACTGGTGTATGGTGATATCTCGCTGTCATTTTGATCTATATTTCCCTGATACCAAATGATGTTGAACATCTTCATGTGCTTGTTGGCCATTTGTATGTCTTCCTTGGAGAAATGTCTGTTCATGTCTTATGACCATTTTTTGACTGGATTATTTGTATTTTAGGTGTTGGGTTCAGTAAGTTCTTTATAGATTTTGGATACTAGCCCTTCATCTGATAAGACTTCTGCATGTATATTCTCCCCATTCTTTCCGTTGTCTTTTAGTTTTGTTGACTGTTTCCTTTGCTGTGCAAAGCTTTTTATTTTGATGAGGTCCTAAAAGTTCATTTTTGCTTTTGTTTCCCTTGCCTTTGAAGATGTGTCTAGCAAGAAATTGCTGCAGCCAAGGTCAAAGAGATTTCTGCATCTTTTCTTCTCTAGGATTTTGATGGATTCCACTCTCATATTTAGGTCTTTCATACATTTTGAGTTTATTTATATGTAAGGTGTAAGAAAGTCATCCAGTTTTATTCTACATGTGGCTGTCCAGTTTTTCCAGCACCATTTGTTGAAGAGACTGTCTTTTTTCCATTGGATATTCTTTCTCTCTTTGTCAAAGATTAGTTGATCGTGAAGTTGGAAGGTCCTTTTTGGGAATCTCTATTCTGTTCATTGATCTATGTGTCTGCTTTAGTGCCAGGACCATACTGTCTTGATGATTACTGCTTTGTAATACAGCTTGAAGTCCGGAATTGTGATGGCTCCAGCTTTGGGTTTATTTTTTTTTTTAACATTTCTTTGGCTACTCATGGGCTTTTCTGGTTCCATACGAAGTTTAAGATTGTTTTTTCCAGCTCTGTGAAGAAAGCCATGGTATTTTGATAGGGATTTCATTGAATGTGCATTGCTCTGGTGAGCTTAGACATTTTAACACTATCTGTCCTTCCAATCCATAAGCATGGAAAGTTTTCCATTTCTTGTGTCTCCCTCAATTTCTTTCATAAGTGTTCTATAGTTTTCAGAGTACAGATCCTTTACCATTTTGGTTAGGAATACCTATTCCTGGGTATCACGTGGATTTTCGTGCAATTGTAAATGGGATCAATTCCTTGATTTCTCTTTCTTCTGCCTCATTGTTAGTGTATAGAAATGCAATTGACATCTGTGCTTTAATTTTATATCCTGTGACTTTGCCAAATTCCAGTATGAGTGCTAGCAATTTTTGAGTGGAGTCTTTGGGTTTTCCATACACAGGATCATGTCATCTGCTAAGAATGAGAGTTTGACTTCTTTGCTGATTTGGATGCCTTTTATTCCTTTTTCTTTTTGTTGTCTGATTGCTGAGGCCAGGACTTCCAGTACTATCTTGAGCAACAGTGGTGAGAGTGGACATCCCTGTCATGTTCCTGGCCTTATGGGAAAAGCTCTCGGTTTTTCCCCATTGAGGATGATATTAGCCGTGGTTCTTTTTATATAGCTTTGATGATCTTGAGGTATGTTCCTTCTGTCCCTACCCTGCTGAGAGTTTGTATCAAGAAAGGATGCTGTATTTTATCAAATGCTTTTTCTGCATCTGTTGAGAGGATCATATGGTTCTTGCCCTTTCTTTTATTAATGTATCACATTGATTGATTTGTGAATGTTGAACGACCCTTGCAGCCCAGGAATAAATCCCACTTGGTCATGGTGAATAATCCTTTTCAATGTACCGTTGGATCCTATTAGCTAGTGTCCTGGTGAGAATTTTTGCATCCGTGTTCATCAGGGATATTGGTCTGTAATTCTCCTTTTTGGTGGGGTCTTTGTCTGGTTTTGAGTTCTCATCATCTTAAAGTGAAATATAAATGGAGTACTGGAGTAAATATAAATGTAACTAGGCTACTCAACTCTTTTCACAAAACCCAAACATGTGATTTAAAGTATTTCTAAGCAGGGTACCTGGATGGTTCAGTTGGTTAGGAATATGCCTTTGGCTCAGGTGATGGTCCCAGGGTCCTGGGATTGAGCCCCATGTTGGGCTCCCTGTTTAGTGGGGAGTCTGCTTTTGCCTTTGCCCCTCCCTTCCACTCATGCCCTCTCTCTGGCTCTTTCTCTCTCTCTCTCAAATAAATGAATAGAATCTTCAAAAAAATAAAGTATTTCCAAGCTACAACTATATGGGAGAGTTTCTTCTGCTCTGAAGAAAAGGAAAAGAGAGTAACCTACGTAGCTGGGGGGAAATCCTCCTTAGTTTTGAACATGTTGAAATAACACTATTATAACAAGACATTACTAGTTACATGATGGATTTAAGACTACTATCTTAATCTCATTTTTAAAACTTTTAGTCTTTGGAATGTTTTCATTTCCCAGTGGAAAAGACTGAAGTCACCCTGTACCACACTAATAATTTTTGTTTAAACTTATAAATAATAATTAGCTTACTAAACTGTATTCAAAAATCACAGTACCTTGTATAGCTATAATTAGAAGTACAGTTGTTTGATAAAGGCTAAAAATATTCCCAAGAAGTACTTAACTAATTTTCTGTCCACATCTTTCTTCTGCCCTTCTTTTTTTTTTACATTTTTTATAAACATATATTTTTATCCCAGGGGTACAGTACAGGTCTGTGAATCGCCAGGTTTACACACTTCACAGCACTCACCAAAGCACATACCCTCCCCAATGTCCATAACTCCACCCCCCTTCTTCCAACCCCCCTCCCCCCAGGAACCCTCAGTTTGTTTTGTGAGATTAAGAGTCACTTATGGTTTGTCTCCCTCCCAATCCCATCTTGTTTCATTGATTCTTCTCCTACCCACTTAAGCCCCCATGTTGCATCACCACTTCCTCATATCAGGGAGATCATATGATAGTTGTCTTTCTCTGCTTGACTTATTTCCAAAATCTATAAAGAACTTAGCAAACTCAACACCCAAAGAACAAATAATCCAATCAAGAAATGGGCAGAGGACATGAACAGACATTTCTGCAAAGAAGACATCCAGATGGCCAACAGACACATGAAAAGGTGCTCCATATCACTCGACATCAGGGAAATACAAATCTTCTTCCCTTCTTAATGTGTACTTCAAAAAGAAAAATAATGAAACACTGTGATCTGTATGACTTTTCTAATGAAAAAGTTGAACATTTTTTTATTCCCTTGGTAATTAGTTTATATTATATATAAATAAAAGTTTATTATTTGTCAAAGCATGTACAGTATTTTCAGATGACTTTCTATAAGTTAAAAAAATTGGAAGCATAAATTTCTTTCTCTAGTTGTCATATTTTTTAACAATTAGAAATCAGTAATTCCAAATAGGAATCAGTAATTCCTATCCATTCCCATTATTTTTAAAGCCTCAGTGTGCATGAATTATGATTTAGATTTTCAATCATACAAATACAGCCAATTTTAGCTACTTAAGAACAGAATTGTAGGTTTTAGTATTATCCAGGATCTATCATTTTTACTGATGACCTGTTTACTCTTTGTCTACTTGTCGAAACTTTCCCCACATAGCCTAAAATATAGAGAAGCAATTTTTTCAATTATGTGACATTACTATGCAAACTTCTAATAGAATATTCGGTGGAAAATGATATTAATACTGATGCTGTCATTTCACCCTCACCCCCATTACTTTGGTTAATTAATTATTCACATTGAAGTTAAGATATCAAGGTGCCTGGGTGGCTCAATCAGCTAAGCATCTGCCTTTGGCTCAGGTCATTATCTCAGGGTCCTGGGATCAAGCCCCGCATCAGGCTTTCTGCTCAGTGGCAAGTCTGCTTCTCCCTTTCCCTCTGTGATCTCTCTTGCTTTCACTCTCTTTCAAATAAATAAATAAAATATTTAAATAAATAAGTAAATTTTTAAAAAATGAAGTTGAGGTATCAGTGTACAGATCTTCCTGGACTTATGATGGGATTACATACGGATAAATCCATCATAAATGAAAATATGAGTTGAGGGGCTCCTGCATGGCTCAGTTCATTAAGCTCTGCCTTTGGCTCAGGTCATGATCTTAGGGTCCTGGGACCAAGCCCCCTGTCTGTCTCAGCAGGGAATCTGCTGCTGCCTCTCTCTCTCTGCCCCTCTCCCTCTTGTGCATATATACATGCATGTACTGTCTCTTTCAAATAAAACCTTTTTTTATTATGTTATATTAATCACCATACAGTACATAATTAATTTTTGAGGTAGTGTTCTATGATTCATTGTTTGCATATGACACCCAGTGCTCTAAGCTGTATGTTCCCTCCTTAATACCCATCACCAGGCTAACCCATCAGCCCACTCCCCTCCTCTCCAAAACCCTTGCTTTATTCCCCAGAGTCCATAGTCTTTTATGGTTCGTCTCCCCCTCTCATATCTACCCCTTCATTTTTCCCTTCCTTCTCCTAATGTGCTCCACGCTATTCCTTATGTTCTACAAATAAGTGAAACCATATGATAATTGACTTTCTCTGCTTGACTTATTTTACTTAGCATAATCTCCTCCAATTCCATCCATGTTGATGCAAGAGTTGGGTATTCATCCTTTCTAATAGTTGAGTAATTATTCCATTGTATATATGGACCACATCTTCTTTACCCATTTGTCTGTTCAAGAACATCTCAGCTCTTTCCAGTTTGGATATTGTGGATGTTGCTGCTATGAACATTGGGTACATGTGGTCCTTCTTTTCACTACATCTGTATCTTTGGGGTAAATACCCAGTAGTGCAATTGCTAAGTTATAGAGTTAGCTTTATTTTTAACTTTATGAGGAACCTTCATACTGTTCTCCAAAGTGGTCGTACCACCTTGCATTTGTTGTTTCTTACCTTGTCAATTTTTCCCATTCTAACTGGTATAAGGTGGTATCTCAGTGTGGTTTTGATTTGGATTTCCCTGATGGCTAATGATGATGAACATTTTTGTATGTGTCTGTTAGCCATTTATATGTCTTCTTTGGAGAAGTGTCTGTTCATATCTTCTGCCCATTTTTTGACTTGATTATTTGGTCTTTTTTGGTGTTGAGTTTGAGAAGTTCTTTATAGATCTTGGATATCAGCTCTTTATCTACACTGTCACTTGCAAATATCTTCTCCCATTCCATGGGTTGCCTCTTTGTTTTGTTGACTGTTTCCTTTGCTATATAGAATATTTTTATCTTAATGAAGTCCAAAAAGATCATTTTCGCTTTTGTTTCCCTTTCCTTTGGAGATATATCTTGAAAGAACTTGCTGTGGTAAATGTTGAAGAGGTTACTGCCTATGTTCTCCTCAGGGACTTTGATGGATTCCTGTCTCACGTTGAGGTTTTTCATCCATTTAGAGTTTATCTTTGTGTATGGTGTAAGAGAATGGTTGAGTTTCATTCTTCTGTATATAGTATTCCAATTTTCCCAGCACCATTTATTGAAGAGACTGTCTTTTTTTTCCACTGGATATTTTTTCCTGCTTTGTCAAAGATTATTTGACCATAGAGTTGAGGGTCCATATCTGGGCTCTCTATTCTGTTCCATTGGTCTATGTGTCTGTTTTTGTGCCAGTACCAGGCTGTGCTGTCTTGGTGGTTGTATCTTTGTAGTATAGCTTGAAGTCAGGCACCGTGATTCCCCCAGCTTTTTCTTTTTCAACATTTCCTTGGCCATTCGGGGTCTTTTCTGGTTCCATCCCTTTTAGGATTTTTTATTTCAGTACTTTGAAAAACACTAATGATGTTTTGATTGGGGTGGTGTTGAAAGTATAGATTGCTCTGGGCAGTGTAGACTTTTTAATAATGTTTATTCTTCCAATCCATGAGCATGGAATGTTTTTCCATCTTTTTGTGTCTTCCTCACTTTCTTTTGTAGGTGTTCTGTAGTTTCTAGAGTATAGATCCTTCACCTCTTTGGTTAGGTTTATTCCAAGGTATCTTACAGTTTTTGTTGCTCATAAATGGAATTGATTCCCTAATTTTTCTTTCTGCAGTTACATTGTTAGTGTATAGGAAAGCAACTGATTTCTGTGCATTGATTTTGTATCCTGCCACATTACTGAATTGCTCTATGAGTTTTAAAAAAATAAAAGAAAATATCAATAGTTGAAAATGCATTTAATACATGTAACCTACCAAACATGATAGATTAACCTAGACTACCTTTTAATGTGTTCGCAGCACTTACATTAGCCTGTAGCTGGGCAAAATCTAACACAAAGCATATTTTATAATAAATTATTAAATAGCTCATGTAATTTATTGGATACCGTACTGAAAGTGAAAAACAGAATGATTGCACAGGTACAGAATGGCTTTAAGTGTATCAGTTGTTTACCCCCATGACGGCGTAGGTGACTGGGAGCTGTGGTTTGTTGCCACCGTTCAGCATCACAAGAGAGTATTATACTGCGTATTACTAGCCCAGGAAAAGATCATAAGCATTGTAAGTACAGTTTCTACTGAATGCATATAACTTTCACACCATCAGGAAGTTGAAAAAATCATAAATAGAATGATTATTAATCAGGGACCATCTGTATTCTTAGATCACTAAAATGCCAATTTAAACATATTTATTTAGGGGCACCTGGTGGCTCAGACAGTTAAGCATCTCTCTTTGGCTTGGGTCATGATCTCAGAGTCCTGGGATCAAGCCCTACATCAGGCTCCCTCCTTAGTGGGGAGCCTGCTTTTCCTTCTCCCTCTGCCTGCCACTCCCCCTGCTTGTGCTCTCTGTGTTTCTCTCTGTCAAATATATAAACTCTTCAAAAAATAATAAAATAGAAAGATTTTTAAATACATATTTTCAAATTGTCATCTTCTGGGCCACATCTAGACCATTCTGTTTTTTTAAACATTTGAATGAATTGCCAACACTTAAAATTGGAGTATTTAAAATAAAATTTGAGATAGCCAGCCTCTCTTAAAATCTTTCAGCAATTGGCCCTAGCTGAGTGGTGGCTTCTTCCTTTAAATAGAATATGAGGTCTCTGGTTCACCACAGTACCACCCAGCATTTACGTTATCTGCCTTGCTCTGTACACTTTATAGTTATGGCCCTTGGTTTTGTACATGCTATGTTGTTAACACACTAGACAAAACACTAAGCATATGTTGGTAACCTTGTGTAAGATACTGCCCTTTCTGGAGCTTCAATTTTCCTCACTGATAGAATCAGGCTACTACTACTTACTTTTTAAAAAGATTTTATTTATTTGACAGAGAAAGAGAGCCAGAGAGCACAAGAAAGGGGAATGGCAGAAGAAGAGGGAGAAGCAGGCTCCCAGCTAAGCAGGGAGCCTGATGAGGGGCTCAATCTCAGCCCTCTGGGATCAGGACCTGAGCCAAAGGCAGACACTTAACCAACTGAGCCACCCATGTGTCTCAGAACTACTTATTTTTTTTAGTACTACTTACTTTTAAGGTAGTGTGATGATAAAGAAATTTAAGGTGCCTCACTGCCTTTTAGTCCACGTGTAGAAATTTTTAAAAATAAAAATAATTTAAGAACTTTTATGCCATCACTGTTTTGTTTGGTTTCTGTCTCTTGTAACACTGTATTCTCTTGACTACATCATGTTGCCTAGGTCGTATTTCCTATTGCTGGGACAAGAAACATTAGGATAAGTGGTATGATATACAGCTCAATGAGTTTTAATTCTCTAGCAGACAAATATTTCTTAAAGGACAAAATAGTAAATACTTAAGGCTTTGTGAGCCAGAGGTCTCTGTTGCAACTATGTAGCTCTGTGGTTTTAGTATGAAAGCAGCCATAAGCAATATGCAAATGAGTGAGCATTGCTGTGTTACAGTAAAACTTCAGGCAGCATGACAGATTTTGCCTGAGAGCTACCATTTGCCACCCTACTCTAGCCAACTCTAGGTATCTAGCTTTATGAAAGTCATATTTGTGTTACCCACAAAATAAAATAGAAATAATGTGGCTACACTGCCCTATATCACAAGGTTGCTGTGTAAACTGATTGTAAAATGTTTCCAAGAAAAGAACTTCTTTGTAAACTGCCTTATGAACAGTTTTTAGCCAGTATACTTCATGAATATGTTTTGTAACAAATTAGGTGAAAGAAAAGAAATAAAAATTAGGGTACTCTGAGCAATTTCTAGTTGCTCTTGGTTCTACTAGAATTCCATGGCTACATGATATATGAAATGAAAGTTTTCATTTACCCATTCTTACATTTACCACTGAAACAACTGTGATATTATAAGTCAACTTTCAGGCCTATTCATGCCACCATTTTAAAATAACTTTTACCCTTTTTTGCTATATTTGCTAAATTGATAGGGGTGTTCAGAGGAAAGGGACTGTTCTCTCAGTCTTGCAGCATGAATATGATGTTTTTCTTCTCTTATGATTTCTAGTTTTATACTTTGTAAGACTTAACTCTTTTTAAATTTATTGAGACTTGGTTAGTGGCATAACATACGGCCTATCCTGGAGAATACTCCATGTACACTTGAGAAGAATTTGTATTATATTGTTGTGGGACAGAGTGTTCCATATATGTTTTAGGTATAGTTGGTTGACAGTGTTGTCCAAGCCCTATATTTATTTATTGATCTTCTTCGTAGTTGTTCTACTCATTATTGAAAGTGGGGTAATGAAGACTCTATTATTGTAGAACTATTTCTCTCTTCAGTTTGGTCAGTTTTTGCTTCACACATTTTGTAGGTGTGTGTTTAGTTATGTTTGTTTTTATAATTGTAATTTCTTATTGATTGGTTTATGTTTTTATGAAGTATGCTGGTATGGAATTAATGTTTGTTTCCTCCCAAAATTTATATGTTGAAGCTCTCCCCACTAATTGGATAATATTTCAGGTGGATAGTATTTTGGTCTTTGAGAGGTAAGTAGGTGTAGATGGAGTCATGAGGGTGGGGTCCTCATGATGGAATTAGTGCCTTTGTAAGAAAAGACCAGAGCTTGCTTTTTCTCTACCATGTGAGGTCACAGCAATAAGGAAGCTAATAAGGAAGCTATCTGCCAGCCAGGGGCCAAGGAAGCCAAGGAAGAGAGCTCTCACCTGAACTCAACAAACCATCTCATCTAAGATTTCCCATCTGTTGGAACTATGAGAAATAGATTTCTGGGGGCACCTGGGTGTCTCAGTGGTTTGGGCTGCTGCCTTCGGCTCGGGTCATGATCTCAGGGTCCTGGGATGGAGCCCCGCATCGGGCTCCCTGCTCCGCAGGAAGCCTGCTTCCCTCTCTCTCTCTCTCTCTCTCTCTCTCTGCCTGCCTCTCTGCCTACTTGTGATCTCTGTCTGTCGAAT
>NC_081575.1:66137242-66177128 GCF_022355385.1 Mustela nigripes | reverse complement strand
GTTGCTCCATGTACTTGTCAACATTTGGTGTTGACAGCATTTTGGATTTTGAACCTTCTAAGATGTGCATAGTGGTATCTCACTGTTTTTTTAATTTGCAATTCCCTAAAGTTATATGATATTGAGCATCTTTCTATGTACTGATTTGTCATCTATATATCTTTGAGATTTTTCTGCTCAGACATATCTTAATTGGGTTTCTGGTTTATTATTGTGAAATTTTAAACACTTTTTATATATTTTGGATGCAAGTCTTCTATCAGGTATTTGTGTTCAAAATATTTTCTTCCAGCCTTTGTCTTGTCTTTTCATTATTTTAACAGCATCTCTTACAGAATAGAGTTTTTAATTTTGATAAAGTCCAGCTTATCAATTTTTTTCTTTTATTCCTCATGCTTTGGGTTCTATCTGTGAATTCATTGCCAAACCAAAAGTCACTTATTGTGGTATATACATTCTTGTATTTGTTTGCTAATGTCTTATTCAGGATTTTTACATCTATATTCATGAGAAATATTGATCTGTACTTTTCCTTTCATATAATATCTTTGTCTAGTTTTGGCACTCAGGTAGTACTGGCCTTCTAAAATGAGTTAAGAAGTATTCCCTCTGCTTCTGTTTGTGGAAGAGATTGTAAAGAATTGGTAAAATTTCTCCCTTATATATTTAGTAGAATTCACTCATGAATCCACCTGGCCATGGGAGTTTCTATTTGGGAAGGTTATTAATTGTTGATTCAGTTTCTTTAATAAATATAGGCCTATTCAAATTGTTTCTCCTTGTGTGAGTTTTAGTAGATTGTATCTTTCCAGTAATTGGTCCATTTCATTTTGCTTAACAAATTCATGGGCATGGGGTTGTTAATAATATTCCTTTATTACCCTTTTAATATTCATGGCATCATTAATGATAACCCATTTTATTTCTGATATTAGTAACTTTTGTCTTTTTTCCCTTACTCAACATGGCTAAAAATTGACTCTTTTTACTAGTCTTTCAAAGACTCAGTTTTTAATTTTGTTGATTTTCCCTATTGAAATCCTATTATAATTTCACTGATTCCTGCTCTAATTTGTGTTACCTCTTTCTTTTTAGTTTGGATTTAATTTGTTCTTTTTCTAAAGTGCAAACTTACATGATTGATTTTAGGTCTTCTTTTCTACTCTATACATTTGATGCTGCAAATTTCTAAGCACAGCTTTCACTGAATCCCACAAATTTCAATTAGTTGTGTTCTCATTTTTATTTAGTTTTATATATTTTTAAGTTTCTCCTGAGATCCTTCTTGACTATATTATTTAGAAATATGCTGTTTAGCCACTCTGGAAAACTGTATGGTGATTCCTCAAGAAGTTAAAAATAGAGCTACCCTATGACCTAGCAATTGCACCACTAGGTATTTACCCCAAAGATACAAATGCAATGCTCCAAAGGGACACATGGACCCCAATGTTTATAACAGCAGTGTCCACGATAGCCAAGCTGTGGAGGGAGCCAGATGTCCATTGGCATCTAGATGAATGGAAAAAGATATGGTATAGATATACAATGGAATATTACTCAGCCATCAAAAAGGTTGAAATCTTAACATTTATATCAATGTGGATGGAACTGGAGGCTATCATCTGAGTGAAATAAGTTAATCAGAGAAAGACAATTATCATGTGCTTCCACTCATATGTGGAATTTAAGGAATAGTGCAAAAGATCATAGGGGAAAGTCAGGAAAACTGAATGGGAAGAAATCAGAGAGGGAAACAAACCATGAGAGACTCTTAACTATAGGAAACAAACCAAAGGTTGCTGTGGGGGGAGATGGGGGAAGGATAGGGTAACTGGGTGATAGGCATTAAGGATGGCATGTGATGTGATGAGCACTAGGTGTTAAATGCAACTGATATATTACTGAACTCTATATCTGAAACTAATGATGTACTTTATGTTGGCTAATTGAATTTAAATTTTTTTAAATATTTCTAGCCAAAGAGATTGTTATTGAAATGGCCATTTGTTGCTCTTTGTGGGTTTTTTTTTTTTTTTAAGATTTTATTTACTTATTTGAGAGAGAGAGAGGGCATGAGAGGGGAGGTCAGAGGGAGAAGCAGACCCCGCATGGAGCTGGGAGCCTGATATGGGACTCAATCCCAGGACTCTGAGATCATGACCTGAGCCAAAGGCAGTCTCTTAACCAAATGAGCCACTCAGGTGCCCCAAATTTAAATTTTTTTTTTTAAGATTTTATTTACTTATCTGACAGACAGAGATCACAAGCAGGCAGAGAGGCAGGCAGAGAGAGAGGAGAAACCAGGCTCCCTGCCGAGCAGAGAGCCCGATGTGGGGCTCGATCCCAGGACTCTGGGATCATGACCGGAGCTGAAGGCAGAGGCCCTAACCCACTGAGCCACCCAGGTGCCCCCGAATTTAAATTTTTAAAAAAGAAATGTGCTATTTAGGAACACCTGGGTGTCTCAGTTGGTTAAGCATCTGACTCTTGATTTCGGCTCAGGCTATGATCTTGGGGTTGTGAGATCAAGCCCTGCATCCAGCTTTGTGCTGAGTATGGAGCCTGCTTGGGATTTTCTCTCCCTCTGCTCCTCCCCCACCCTAAAAGAAAGGAAATGTGCTGTTTAATCTCTTAAATGTTTGGGAATTTTCCAGCTACCTTTCTTTTTTTTTAAGATTTTATTTATTTATTTGACAGGGAGATCACAAGTAGGCAAAGAGGCAGGCAGAGAGAGAGGAGGAAGCAGGCTCCCTGCTCAGCAGAGAGCCTGATGTGGGGCTCGATCCCAAGACCCTGAGATGATGACCTGAGCCAAAGGCAGAGACTTAACCCACTGAGCCACCCAGGCGCCACCCCCTCCCCAGCTACCTTTCTGTTGTTGATTTCTAGTTTAATTCCACTGTTGTCTGAGGGTATGCATTGCATGATTTCTGCTTTTTGAAATATGTTAAGTTGTGTTTTAGGACCCAGAATGTGATCTATCTTGATGAATATTCCATGTCAGCCTGAGAATAATATGTAGTTTGCTATTGTTTGATAAAGTAGTCTGTAGATGTTAATTATATCCAGCTGATCAGTGGTGCTATTGAGTTGTTTTATGTCTTTACTGACTTTCTGCCTGATTGATCTATTCATTACTGGTAAAGGGCTGTTGTAGTCTCCAGCTATAAGAGTGGTTTCCTCAGGGCACCTGGATGGCTCAGTCATTAAGCATGTGCCTTCGGCTCAGGTCATGATCCAAGGGTCCTGGGATCGAGCCCCGTCAGGCTCCCAGCTCAGCAGGAAGCCTGCTTCTCCCTCTCCCACTCCCCCTGCTTGTGTTCCCTCTCTCGCTGTCTCTCTCTCTGTCAAATAAATAAATAAAATCTTTTTTAAAAGAGTGGATTCCTCTATTTCTCCTTGCAGTTCCATCAGTTTTTGCCTCACATAGTTTGATGCTTTTTTGATATGCCCATGACATATCAAGAACTGACCTTTTTATCATTGTATTTGATAATTTTCCCCACTCTGAAATCTGCTTTGTCTGAAATTACTAAAGTAACTCCAGCTTTCCTTTGATTAGTGTTCCCGTGATATATCTTTGTCCATCACTTCACTTTTAGTCGTATATGATTTTACATTTAAATTAAAAGTGGGTTTCTCATAGACAATACGTAGTTGAATCTTTTTTTTTGATCTGCAAACAATCTTTAATCCGTGTATTTAGACCATTGATGTTTACAGTGATTATTGATATAGTTGGATTAAGATTTACCATGTTCATACCATTTACCATATATACATACATATATACATATGTATATATGTATATACACGTGTGTATATACACATGTATGTGTGTATATATGTATACTACAAACTTGTATACACACATATATATGTATACACACACATATATGTACATATACACATATATATGTGTGTGTGTATGTATATATATGTATAACCAATTCAAGACCACTTTCAAATAACACAATACCACTTCCCAGGTAGTGGAAGTACCTTATTTACAGAGTATTTCTAATTCTCCTTCCCATCCCTTATAACATTGCTGCCATTTGTTTTACTTATCCATAAGCTAACATCATTGAATATGTTGTTATTATTTTGAGCAAATTATTACCTGCTAGATCAATTAAGAATAAGAGAAATGCCCCAATTTAACCCTCAAGTTGAGAAGCATGAAAACTTTTACTAAAAAAAAAAAAGAATAAAAGAAATAAGCTATTTTACCTTCATTTTTTTCCTTCTCTAAACCTTCTTAAAGATCTAAGTATCTTAAATATAGCATTTTCCTTCTCTCTGAAGAACTTTTAACATTTCTTGCAAGACAGTTCTATTGTTGACATGTCCCCTCAACTTTTTGTCTGAAAGCCTATATTTATTTACTGGGTGTAGAATTCTCGGTTGGGGGTACTTTTAACACTTTATTTCATTCCACTCTCTTCTTGTCGCACCGGAGATCTAAAGAGATGTCTGATATAACTCTTATTTTGTTCCTTTATATGTAAGGCATTTTTCCCTCTGGCTTTGTTCAGGATTTTTCCTTGATTTTTCTGCAGTTTATTTATTTTTTTAAAGACTTTATTTATTTATTTATTTGACAGAGAGTAAGAGAGGGAACACAAGCAGGGGGAGTGGGAGAGGCAGAAGCAAGCTTTCCACAGAGCCTGAAGCCCAATGCAAGGCTCTATGCCAGGACCCTGGGATCTTGACCTGAGCCAAAGGCAGATGCCAGTAGCTGAGCCACCTAGGTGCACCTACTTTCTGCAGTTTAAATATGAGATTACTAGGTATAGATTTTTGAGTATCTAGCTTTGTACTTTCTGAGCTTCCTCAACCTATGGTTTGATGCCTTTCATTAATTTGGGGGAAATTATCTTTTCACTATTACTTTAAATACTTCCTCTTCCTTTCTTCCTTCCTGTTCTTTTCCCTCTTTTACCTTCTGGCATTTCTATTCTATGTCTATTCTGCCTTTTATAATTGACCACTGGTTCTGGAATGTTCTACTTCTTTTTTTTTTTCCTTTTATTTTAGTTTTGAAAGTTACTATTGTTATATCTTCAATCTTCACTGATACTTACCTCAACCATGCCCAGTCTATTGATGAGCCCATCAAAGGTGTTCTTTATTTCTGTTATGGTATTTTGGCTTTCTGCCATTTCCTTTTGAATTTTTCTTACAGTTGCCATTTCTTTGCTGACATTATATCCAATTCTCTGCTAACATCATCCATATCTGTTCTTTCATGTTGTCCACTTTTTGCATTACATGTGACATATTAGTCTTGGTGATTGATATTCCCAGTCTGATAATTTCAACATCTCTGCCATTTCTGTGTCTGGTTCTAATGCTTGTGGTGTCTTTTAGTATGACTTCTACTTTTTTTGCCGTTTTTTTTTTTATTGTGTTTACTTTTTGTGTGAAAGCCACACATATGTAGTAGGTAAAAGAAACTGAGGTAAACAGGTTTTTAAATAAGATTTTATGTTATCAGGCATTTGGCTGTATTTACTGTTGTCAATGTTGGATACTAAACTTTCCCCAGTGTCCTTGGTTTTGTCTGGCCTGTTTTCTTTAGATTTCCCTAGATACTTCTTTTTTTGTTCTTTAATTTAACAATTTATTTAACAAATTCTCTAGTGTAAAGGACTCTAAGTAAATTATCTTCACTTTCTGCCTTTTTTTTTGTTTTTGAAGTACAGTTGACATATAACATTATATTAGTTTCAAGTGTACAGCATAGTGATTCAACAATTCTCTACATTACACAATGCTTATTACCACAATAAGTATAGTTACCATATGTCATACAAAGTTATTAAGTGTTATTGACTGTATTCCTTGTACTGTACTTTTCATCCATCTGACTTATTTATTTTAAATATTGTCTGAGATGCACAGTTCTTTCAGTTGTATTCCCATATTATAAGAAACTTTACTGACATAGTGGTAAGGTGTTGGAAGACTTGGAAGTACTCTGTAGTACTATGATTTGGCCTGTTTTTTAGTGACCCTGTGCCCCTGAGCTGTGCCCTTCACAAGTGCTTCCCAGTTTTTTGTTTTCCCCTTTAGGTGAGACAGGAAGGCTGGAGGGTGCTGGAGTTCTGTCTTTGCCTTCCCCAAGGTTGGTCAGGCTCTGGTACAATAGCTTCTCTTAAGAACAGTCTTTAAGAACAGAATGTTTTGGGCATTTTTTTTTTAAGGTTTACTTATTTATTTGTCAGAGAGAGAGCGAGAGAGCACAAGCAGGAGGAGCGGCAGGCGGAGGGAGAAACAAGGCTCCCCACTGAGCATGGAGCCTGATGCAGGACTCGATCCCAGGACCCTGGGATCATGACCTGAGCTGAAGGGCAGACACTTAACTCTGAACCACCCAGGCGTCCCTTCTGGGAGTATTTAAAAGTGGCTGTTCTTTCCCTTTTCCTACTAGAAGGATGAAGGAATTTTTCTCCAATCACTGTGAGAACCTGGTAAGGCTTTTGGTAATAAAACTTAAAGTGTGGGAATCTTCCCCAAGACTGGGCCTCTTTGGAATTTTTAACTCTCAAACTTGTCCCCACTGAGCTTCCAGCTTCCAGCAATTCGTCAAGTTCAGGTCCTGCTATCCTACCCCTGGTTCCCACAGAGCTTTCCTCTCCTGTGTTTCTACCCTGGTAATTGTGCTTATTTGTATCCATCTGTGTATCTCTCCAGTCTTTACAACCTCTCTTCTCTGATGAATCTAAGGGGAGTTGGTTTTCAGGTGGTTCAGGGTTTTGTTTTGTTTTGTTCCTTCTTGATATGTGGGCAGGAGAGATAACTTCCAAGCCTTTACATGCCTAAATGGATTACCTTCATTTTCTAAAGTTGACAGTCTTTTTTTCTTTCATCACTTTCAGTCTGTTACAGACTATCTTGTGCCCTACATTGTTTCTAATCAGAAGTCGGCTGTTTATCTTACTATAGTTTCTGTGTAAGTAATTAGTAATTTCATTTTACTGCTTTCATGATTTTCAGTTGTTTTTCTGTTTTTCAACATTATAATATAATGTTATGCTATGGATCTCCTTATGGTTTATTCCTGCTTGGACCTCTTGAGCTTCCCAGATGTGTAGATAGATATTTTTCATTAAATTTAGGAAGTTTTCACCATTACTGCATTAAATATTTCTTCTGTTTTGCTCTTGTCTTTTTATGGTACTCCCAGTATATGTGTATTGGTGCCCTTAATGATGTCTAACATTTCTCTGAGGCTGTTTTCATTTTCCTTCATTCTGTTTTTCTGTGCTTTGAGATTACATATTATCTTTTGACTCTGATTATTCTTCTAATTCAAATCTACTTTGTGTTCTTTTATTTCAGTTTTGTACTCCTCAACTCCAGAATTCCATTTGGCTCTTCTTAATAATTTCTGTCTCCTTATAGATAGTTTCTACTTAATGAGCCATTGACATCATAATTTCATTTATTTCTGATCATGGCATGGCATATTATATTCCTTTGTTATAAGAAGCTTAATTCCTTTTTTTTTTTTTTTGGTGCACATGTCCTCCTTGCTGTGCATATTTAAAGTTACTTCAGGTTCATCTTTGCTTCTTTTTCAGGCTCCTATACTTTCATATCAAGATGTCTGCAGTCAGGCATTTTTTAAATTTCAGCTTTTTCATTTGAGGGTGGGGTCATCTATATCATACAGAAATTCCTTATATTTTGGTCAACTAATGATATCGTTTCTTGGTTTCTACTGTGTTTACTGGATTTTTCTGAAAATGTGTTAGAGTGGTAAAATACACATAACATAAAGTTTACCATTTTAAGTGTTCATTGGCATTAATTACATTCACAATGTTGTATAACAATTACCATTACCTATTTTCACATCTTTCATTACCTTAACAGAAACTCTGTAGCCATTAAATAATAACTCCTCATTCCCCTTCCCCTCAGACCCTGGTAACCTCTAATCTACTCTCTGTGTTTACAAATTTGTCTACCCTAGGATACCTCATATAAATAGGGTAATTCCGTATTTGCCCTGACACTGTTTTGCTTAGCTTAATGTCTTCCAGGTTCATCCATGTCATAGCATGTTTTAGAACTTAATTCCTTTATATGGCTGAATAACAGTCCATTCCACATTGTTTATCCACTCATCAGTTGATGGATACCTGAATTCTCACCACCTTTTTGTCTTTTGTGAATAATACTGCATTTAACATTGCTGTATAAATATCTGTTCACGTCCATACTTTCAGTTCTTTGGGGAAGTATACCTAGGAATAGAATATGTAAACATATGGTAATTGCTTAGCTTTTTGAGAAAAAGAAAGACTTTCCATTGGAGCTGTACCATTTTTTTGTACCAGATTCCAATTTCTGCAAATCCTCACCAACATTAGCTATTTTCCTTCTTATTGATAATAGCCACTCTAATAGGTGTGAAGTGGTATCTTGATTTTGCTTTGCATTTCTCTAATGACTTGTGTTAAGCCTTTTTCCATGTACTCTTGGCCATTTCTAATAATAGGTAATTTGTTCATTTTGCAACTAATTTGTTTATTTGTTGTTGAGTTGGGGGAGTGTTTATGTATTCTGATTATTTGCAAATATTTTCTTCCATTCTGTAGATAATTGTTTCACTCTCTTGATAGTGTCATTTGATGCATAAAAGATCTTAATTTTTATGAAGTCCAGTTAATATTTTCCCCTTTTTTTGCCTATGCTTTCAGTGTCAGGGGCCAAGAAATTGCAAAATCCAGTGTTATAAAGATTGTCTCCAATGTTTTCTTCACAGACTTTTATAGTTTTCACTCTTCTGTTTGGTTCTTTGATCCATTTTGAGCTAACTTTTGTATGTGGTGTAAGTTTAGGGTCCAATTTGATACTTTTGCATGTGGATATCCAGTTTTCCTTGCAGCATTTATTGGAGACTATTCTTTTCCCCCATTAAATGGTTGGCACTCTTGTTGAAAAACAGTTGACCATATACATTCAGAGGTTTATTTCTGGGTTCTATTCTATTCCATTGGTCTACATATCTGTCTTTATTCCAATACCATTTTTTTTTTTTTGGTTACGATTGCTTTGTACTAAGTTATGAAATCCAGAGATATGAGGCCTTCATATTCTTCATTTTCAAGCTTGCTGCCTAATAGTGGTCTCTTAATTCCATATGAATTTTAGGATTTTTTCTATTTCTATAAAAATGTCACTGGGATTCTGATAAGGATTGCACTGAATCTATAGATCATTTTGGATAATATTGTCATCTTAGCAATATTAAGTCTTCTAATCCATGAACGCAGGATGTCTTTACATTTATTTAGGTCTTTAAATTCTTTTAGCAATGTTTTATAATTTTCTGTTTGCACATCTTTACCTCTTTGCTTAAGTTTATTATTAAGTATTTTATTCTTTTTGGTTCTACTGCAAATGTAATTATTTTCTTAATTTCTTTTTTGAATTATTTACTATTATTATATAGAAATGGAACTGAATTTTGGGGGCAACTGGATTGCCCAGAGTATTTCTGCCCTAGGAAGCTGAGAGGATGGGAAATGCCACTCAGTTGTCAAGCCAAATATATCAGCTTTCCCACAATACAGATATGTGACAGAAAGGGGGACTGCACTTTTCACCAACTGTTTTGCCTATTTTGTAGAAGTAAGCATTAGAGAAGTAGAAGCTGCCCTTACCCAGGAAAGCAGTTACACTCCAGGGAGCTGAAAGCTATGGGGAACCACCTGCCACACAGCTCCCAAGCTTGTTAAAATAGTTCTTCCACAATGTAGAGCAATGGAGATATGGGTGAATTACCTAGCTTTATTACCGAGGCTTCCCAATATTCTTAGCTATTGTCCATAACTTTATTGAATAAATACTTGTCAGTCTGTTATCCCTTTGATCAATCTCTGGAACATTTGCTTGAGTATCCTTGCTAATACTTGATCAAAGTAATAGTTATCTCTACAAGGAAGAAATTTCCCTTAGGTTCTCACATGGCTATTCTGGAAGGGCTCTCACTTTCTCAATGGTATCTTTGACACACAAAATTTTTAATTTTGACTAGGTCATATTTATCGTTTTTAAATTTTTCTTGCTTGTACTTTTTGCTTCATATCTAAAGGTGCTTTGCCTAACTCAAGATCACAAAGATTTACTCCTGTGTTTTCTTATAGTTGTTTTAAAATTTCACCTCTTATGGTTAGGTCTTTGATCCATTTTGAGTTAATTTTCATACATGCTGTGAGATAGGTATCTGAGTTCATAATTTTTCTTTTGGATATACAATTGTCCCAGCACCATTGTTGTGAATGTTATTCCATGAGTCTTCTGATTCATGAACATAGGATATCTCTCCATTTATCTACCTCTTTAATGTATTTTAGCGATTTTTTTAGTTTTCAGTTTACAAGTCTTATACTTCATTCGTTAAATGTATTTCTAAATATTTTCTCAATTCTATTGTAAATGGTCCGTTACTCTCATTTTCAGATTGGTCATTACTAGTGTATACAAATACAATTGATTTTTTTACAGGTTGAGCCTCGTGTTATTTTTCTATCTAGTGTAACAAATTTAATGGTTTAAAACAGTTTTCATATTAAGGCGTCACAAGGCCAAAGTTAAGGTGATGGCAGGGCTGTCTGTATTCCTTTCTAGAGATTCTGGGAAAGAATTTGCTTCTAAACTCCCTCAGATTTTTGCATAAATCATGTTCTTATACTTTCCGTGTGGCCTCTCTTGTTATGCACCAATAATGGGTCCGCGATTAAAGGAGCTGAGACTGATATAAAGCGAAGGTCAAGCAAAGCTTTATTTTGCTCCAAGCATCAAGAATCTAACTGAATGTTTGGGGACGTACCTCTTATAAGAGAGGGCGACCCCTCCCTGCTTTCCAGACTAACTTTTATAGAGCAAAGGCCTTGTGGTTGGGCCTGGCCACTCTCAAGTGGCTAATTGAATTACAATTCACCCCACAGTAGCCATAGGAACTAGCCCATCACCTTGGTAGCTAGGAGACAGTATGCGCCCCCACTGATTGGGTATCTCCACCTGCCCTGATCCACCCTTGTATTCGAGCTTTGTTACCTGAGGCTGGTTTCCCCGGACTTGTTTTTAAGTAGGTCCCCCTGGGGGAAGAGGAGCAGGGACAATTTAAGGGTTAAACAACAAAGTTATTGTTTAACTTCAATGGAAGCCTCTGGCTAAAATAAAAATATAAAATGGGTCCTTACATTTCTGTCTTAAAGCTAGCAGTGGTGGTTTGAGTTCTTCTCTTGCTTCAGATCCCTCTGACTGTCCTTTCATCTGCCAGAAAAAGTTCTCTACCTTTAAGGGCCCTTGAGATCACATTGGGTCCACCAAAGTAATCTAAAATAATCTCCCTCTATTTTAAAGCCAAATAATTAGTATCTTGAGTTACATCTGCAACACCCCTTTTGCAACATAATGTAACATATTCACAGGTGTAACTCCAGGAGGTGAAGATCTTGGGAGCCAGAATTCTACCTACCAAAATCTTGTTTCCTGCAAACTTGGTGACTTATTCTAGTAATGTTTTAATGGATTTGTAACCTAATAACTAAAGTGAGTTCACTCCTTGGGAAATTACAGATAGAGACTACATCAAGTGGAGTTGTCACACAAAACTTTACTTCAACAAATAAGAAAATCATGGGGAATAACTTCCAAAGCCATGACTTCTGAGTAGGGGTAAATGGATTTCTTTTATTTAGGGACAGGATGGATATTCAGAAAAGGGGGGAGGGATTTGTCATTGCATGTAGAGGTATAATGTCATATACACATATATAGGAAATATGCCTGTAACACATTGTATGTTATGTTGATGAGGTTTGTATTCCTCCTTGAGCAGATATTATGAGATTGAAGCTACTGTGGACACTCCATGGTCCATCTCCACGGGTGTGAGTCCGTAGTCAAGCTCAAACTGGTCTAAGCCTGCCTGAGCTCTTCCTGTTTGCCTCTAAAAGGTTAAGGTTTAGCATTCTTGTGAAGAAGGGATAGTCAGTGAGGGTCTTGCTAGTGACAGTTTTAACTTCATTAACCCTATGGAGCATGGTTTCAGATTCCTTAGTGTTTTCTCTGTGCAAGGTCATGTCTGCAAATGAAGACAGTTTCACTTTTTCATTTCCAATCTGGATGCCTTTTAATTCTTATTTTTGTCTAATTGCCCTCCCTATTCTTTCTAGTACACTTGAATAAATTTTCTCATACAGTTGAATAAAAGGGGGAGGAGACATTCTTGTCTTTTTCCTGATCTTAAGAGGAAAACAGCCTCTCTTCATTAAGTATAGTAGCTGTAGTTTTTTTTCATAGATGCCCTTTATCAGGTTAAAGAAGTTCATATTTATTCCTAATTTTTAAGGATTTTTATAATGAATGGATATTGGATTTTGTTCAAAGCCTTTTTTAAATCTGTTAAGATGACCATGTCGTTTTTTTTCCTTTATTCTATTAATATAATGTATTGCAGCAGTTTATTTTTGTGTTCCTCAGATAAGTTCCACTTGGTTGATAAAATCTTTTTCATATGTTGTTAGATTCAGTTTGCTAGTATTTTGTTGAGTTTGTGTTTATTGTCATGTTATTATTTCTTCTTTAACTCTTTGGTAGAACTCATTGTTGAAACCATCTGGGCCTGACTTTTTCTTTGGGAAAAGATTTATAATTACTAATTCAGTCTCTTTGTACCCATCTGATTTTGTTTAGAGATTCTATCAAGTACAGTAACCCCATGGTGCACTCCAGCTGGCATTGTCATTCTGACCTAGTGAATGAACTGAATATAATTGCCATTGATTGTTAACTGACATAGTTCCACAAATGGAATAGTATCTAAGTTGGTGCTTTAGAAACCATTTCAGATACGGATTTGTAAATCATTCAATTTTGAGGAGTAGTATTAAATTTTAACCATGACTTCTTTATCAGAAACCTAATAAAACTCTTCCAAATAAGAGTTGAAAATGCCTAATAGACTTTAACTTAATTTTTTTGAAGGTTTTGCAAACTTCTTCCTCCCTACAACATATGTGCACTCCAATAGAGAAATTCAGTCTCTGTCCCCTTGTTTAGGACAGTGCTGCTTCTCATTTAGTTTTTCCTCTAAATAAAATTTTCTGACTAGCTGTTTTTAACATGTTCTTGTCAGTGGAAATTCTGATATATGTTGGCTTGCTTTTTTCAACTTGTAGATCTGGAGTGACTACCATATGCCAGGCATTTGTGCTAGGAGCTCTTATAGGAAGACTTTCTGTGAGGACTCAGGGTTAACTTGGTATATTGCATGTATATTGAAAAAGTAACCCTATGAAAAGATATGTGAAAGTCAAGATTAGGTCCATCTAAGTGGACTACTAGCTGTATCAGTATTGATTTCATAGTAGTCCAGTAAATGGACTCACAACACAGAACAGTTTGTACATATTTTATTTTTAAAAGTAGATATTAAAACCCCATATATACGCATGGGTGTGTGAAGAGGGAGAGAAAACGATCTTACAATAACAGTATAATAATTGCTCAAAATATTACTCCTCTTTTGGCAGTTTCTGTCAGTTACATTGCCTTTTTTCTGATTTCTAATGCAAAAACAAGAAGAGAAGATAATTGGATTTTACAAACAAGCAGAAAAATATACACATAGTTTACAAAGTTCTTCAGTTCATCTTGTAACAGAGTCTTGATTCTTCCTCTTAGACCAGAAGATCAATTCAGAAGTTATTAGAATGGGAAAATAACAGATTATATCACAAGGTAAGAAAGTTTAAGCAAATAAACTTACATATTTGCATTATTAAATTGATAAGATGAGAATTTTTCAGGCCACAAAAGAATGGATTAGAGAATATTCAATTTTAATATATATTCTTTACAAGTTATTTTAAATGCTGTTTTATGTGTTTTATGCTTTTTCCTGGATGGTTCTCGGTGATTTATTCAAATGTTATAGGTAATAATTAATATAAATTGATATCGAAATTCTTAACTGTACTTTCTTAGCTTGCTTTGCACTGGAAGTTGACTAAAAGGAAATGCGAAACTAGCAATATGATGGAGTATGTAAGTATGCAGTTGTTTTTAGTTACTTTTTTTGGATTCCATTCTAAATGTTACATTTTACTGAGCTTATCACTTGTCAGTTCTTTCTACATTTTTTTTCTCCTCAGCCTAAACTTCTGTCCATTGGAGCATAGAGGTTTCCTTCCATCTTCCTTATATTTGTAGCCAACATAAAATATCTTGAAAGCTAGTAATTACTTAGATCTGAGAAAAATGTCAGCTAGTATGCTGCAATGAAAACATTGCCCAACCATAATCTTCTCTTCACATAGGTGCAGAATATCACGTTTGATAATGAGCACAACTGCTGTTGAACAAAATATTTCTAAATGTGATCTTGACAAAACTTGCATAAAATAGGAATTGACTTCTGGATTCATGTTCCTGGCTTTTCCCAGCTAGCTGGAAATAAACCTCGCTGTGTGACTTGCATTATCGAGAGTGTTCTCTGTCTAATTGAGGGGTGGTCAACTCCGTACCCTAACAGTCTTAGCTAGCACTTAATTTTTGATAAAGAAATGATAGGCTCTTATTTTTTTTTATAAGCTATGCAATCTTAATCACAAAACACAAATTTACCTATAACCAATGTGATAACTTCATCATAAAACATTCAAAAGAATATGAAACTCACCTAAACTTCACATTGCTGACATATATATATACATATATATATATTATGTAAACATTCCATTTCCATATCATAAATAAGGATTATTGTGCCATTTTTCTCCATTTTGAATAGCTAGGGGGAAAAATGTGCAAATGACCACAAATCTAAAATGCACTATAGATAAAACCTTATATAAAGTATTATAAATTTACACATTAGATTTGTAAATAACATATATAGAGAGCATATATCTAAATATAAGTTAGCATATAAATTTATATAGTGTATAAATATTTTTGGTTTTTATTATTATATTTCCAGTCTTTAATTAAAATGTTTTAATCCATTTGGATGTTTCATTATATTTTCCAAACAACTTGTAAAAGATGGTAATAACCAATATCAGCTACTTTAACTGAAAAATATATAGATGTAATATAGATAAAGGTATTTTTTATAATCTGTAAAACACAATTTTAATCCCTTCTACTTTGTCAAAAAAAAAAAAAGGTGGGCCAAAGGAAGTATAGATAGATGGAGATAATAATGTAAGACGGTTTGCTTTTCTGCACCTAAACAAATAATTACATGAATTAGGTCATAGAAACTGTTAGCTACAATAAGTAGTTATGTTTACCAATTTGATTTAATTGCCAATCTAATGATAAGTTATAGTAAATTCTTTTTATAACTGTTTTATATATTTTGCTTACTTTATATTAGAGGATCAAAGTACATCCTGTGGAAAGTGATTATAGACTTTCTGGGTTATATATGTTCTAGCAAATGAAAATTATTTTGTCAATATATTCTGTTTGTTTTTATTTTACAGGTAATACTAATAGAATTCTTACCAAAATATCCCATATTCCGACCTGACTGAGGAATTTTATTCAGTCACTTCTGTGTTACTTGTCATTTCCTACCCTTAGTGCCTTGTAGATGATTTTGGAATGAAGATGGTCTCCTTTGCTGTGTTCAACTTATTCCTTATTTTTTCTTCTTCTTATTCTTTAGAATATTCTCCTTACTCTTTTATTTGTGTTGGTTTAAGAAGAAAATTTGCACATCTTTTTTTTTGTTAATGAAGCTTGTGTTTTGCACTCTATATTTTTAAATAAATACACATACAGAGACGTATATGTATATATATAGTTGCCACTAAAGATAAATCATCAGTGCCGGTGTTTAAAAAACAAAAACAAAAATTTGTTCCGAGCATGCTGCCTTATAATTTTCATACTCACTGTTTCTAAATATGCATCATTTTTCTAGGCTACTTAATGCTCTGTAATCCCTTACTGGACATAAGTAAATAAGCTTTTGGTAGCTTTTAGAAATGGTTTTACTCTTACTTGCTTTTAAAGGACATGCAATTAATAGCACTGGTTTTGTCCTGCACTTTGCTAAATTATCACTTATGTTAGTGGATAAAATATTTAAACTCTTAAAAGACTTGTAAATATTGTCTCTTTGCATAACATAAAATGTGATATGCCATGGTTTACAGAACGTAATATTACTTACTGTATTGCCAACAAATCTACATAGATTTAAATATGAATGAAGTTCGCAAGCATCCTCTTGAATGTGTAGACTGTTAACATGCTGTTTTATGGCAGAGCCATAATGAGTTTGTTAAAAATTTCAGGTGTAGGGCAGGATTGCCCAAGTAATGAGTGGATTAAAATTGAAATCATTGTCTGAGATATTCTGCATTGTACCTGAAACCAAGAACCTTAGTTTTTCCATTTAATTCAGTAATTCCCATTTTGTCCTCCACTCCCACTCCCTAAAAAATTCATTTGACATCCAACACATTTCACAGCTTCACTGTCCTTATATATTGCCTTTTATGTATCCTTTCCCTCACTTGAAAATACACACAATTACGATCTTTAAGGAGTGTTTTAAGATTTCACATTCTTGGGAAGTGTCTAGATCCTCATGTAAGCCACACTAATCCCTTTTTGAACTTCTGATACTCTGCTTTGGGAAAGAGAGAGAGCTAATTGAAAAGCTGTACCTAAAGAATATATAGTGGCTGATTCATAATTGATAAAAATATTCTTTATTTTTTGAGGATCTTTTTTTAAACATTTGGATATTACTAATAAGGAAAGACAAGTACTTAGACAAAAGTATTTTAGTTTATAAATTCACCACACATGTAGCCTTTTCATTTACATATACCTATTTTTCTTTTCCTCTTCACAAGTAAGATGAATGATAATACCACACTTATTTTGAATTTTTAGCATAAGTATAAAGCTTTATGTTGTGTTATTTCATCTGCAAATGTATGCCTGTCTATAGGCATTATTTGTAACTCCTTTTGCTAAAAATAAATTAAAAGAATCTGAGACTCAAAAATATCCTATTTGTCATCTTACTCTTAACTAGAGTAAAAAATTTTTAGACATTTATCCCAGTGAAGAGAACAGTCATTTTTTCATACAAAGTCAAGTATTTTAAAGTCACTTTTAAAATTTATGCCTAATTTGAAATCCATAGTCCTGGACCAGTAAAAGAAGAGGAAAAAAAGAGATACTTTTTGATATATGACAATAATTGTTTGCACACTTTTCCAACTCCCTCTGTAGAGTCTCATTACCCCTATACCACCAAGCTACCCGGAATCTCTAACTTTTAATATGTGTGCCTGAAAATAACATTTGTCTGTCTGCTGCAAAATTAAATATGTATTTTTATAGACAAGGTGGAAACCTCTGAAAATGCATACCAAATGTCTTGTTTTATAGCTAAGGTCAGGGAAAAATTCTATCTGTGGTTTATGCTCCAGCTAATATCATCAGGTTTATGCTTCAAACTGTGACTGTTTAATACCAAGATTGATTTCCAGAATAATACAAAATTTCTAATTAGCAATGATAGAATAATTTTAAGTGTCAATCCTTAAAATCTCATTTTTCTGTATATTTAGAATTTGGTTATCATAACTTTTTCTGCCATGTATAAATTACACTTGGTTTTGCTCAAAGAACAGCAAGAAGTGGTGAATTGTTTCCATGAAACAAATATTGAGACAGAAATAAAGTGCATCTGACGGTGACAGAATATAACTTAAGTTACAGTAGTATTTGTCATTAAAATCATTTGCCAGCATTTGTAAACTTAATTTAAAAACCTACTCTTAATTGCTTTTAAATTTATTGTTTTATTGTTCATTATGCTGGTTGATTCATCTTATTTTCTTGAACTACTCAGATAATATAAACTTTCTTTTTTCTTTCTTATATGAATGCTTTTTCAAACTATTTTCCTGCGTAAGGGGCTAATTACCAGTTGGGTATTTTGGAGTGCTTTGGAGGAGGGTGTTTTCTTTTCAGTGAAATTGGCAGCAGTGAATGATGAAATGACAAAGCACACTGTGTGGTCATAATCCCTCCCCCACTGACCTCTTTTTCTTTTATCCTTAGGGTGAAACATACTTGGTTATTTCTATCAAGTTCTTAGAATATGTTTATGAAAGCTGTTTTTGGTTGAAGAAAGTAATCGTGAATTTCTTTTTTACATGATATTCTTTTATGAATACTGCTGTGGTAGGTTCCAGAGAAAATAACATGTATTTGCCAAAGTATCTAAATCTCACAAAGCTTTAAAGTCACAAGTTAAAACTGTTCCTTCTTTAACTTTTCATTACATATCTCCATCCCCAGTTCCCCCTTTAAAAACATAAATTATGTATAAAATGAAATTAAGGCCTAACCTTTTTCGACTCTTTTTTGTTCCCTCCTACCCATGATATTAATTTAAGAACTAGATCATTGTAGTCAAACATTAGAAGAAGATGGAGAAGTGCCTTGTCTTTTTTGAACAAAGATAACATTTTATGTTGATGGAAACAAAATGGATGAATTGACAGATCATTAGATTTAAAACTATCCTTTTCAAGTATAAGAATATTTCATTAGCATATTTCTTATTTTTCTTATTTCTCATATTTCTTATTTCATATTTATTATTCAAAGCCTGTTTCCTAGTTTTCCCCCAATCATATATGTTAATGATAAAGCATTACAGAACAGGGCTATCAATCACTTAAAAAACTGGTATAATTCTAATGCTAGTGAATATATAATTTACATGGTTCTGGAAGAACAGTGGTCTTTGATTGAAGCCCTACCAAAATCCACTTAAGTATTTAATGTACATACTATTTATATTATGATCTATAAGCACTAATGTGTGATCAGTTTATCTGTGTTAACATTTAGCACTCTACAATTTTTAATGAAATTTATTCTTATTTTTTCATAATTTGAATGAAGTTCCATGCTCATAACATTTGTAAGGCTTAAAACAAATAGAATTTTTCCAAATGTATTAAGAGTTTCAAAAATTATTAGCATTTTAATTTTGTTTACACATAAGCCACCACTTAAAATCAAACCTCACTACTCGAACATAAAGCCCCAGATAACATTTCATCAGAATTAACTGTGTTGGCTTAGGAGAATATAGAAATTATATACACTTGTTTAACTGGAGCAGTTTCACATGTGGGAATATATTTGCTAATTTGATTATAACATGCCCAAATTCACTGAAGTTAAATCCCCTTATGCCTATAAAATTCTGCTTTAAAAAATTCATTTTGCAGCAATTGTCTGCAATTGTCTGATTGTTTGGATTCCTTTAAATGGTGAACTATTAGGAAATTTTCCACAGAAAAGGAATAGATTTTATTAATACTACTTGTTCATGTAACATAGGATACTAAAAAAGGATATGTATATCCTTATCTTGCCCCAAATTTCTCTCTTGATTCTGAGCCAGCCTTTTCATTTTCACGATGGCAACCTGAAAATATATTCCATTTTCTGTGGACTTTGTCAGCTTCTTACTATAATGAGGAAATGACCTAATATTATGGGCTTTGGCCAAGTCACATAAATTACATTTCAGTCTCTTCATCTGTAAAATCATTGGGTTGAACCTAGAGCTGACAGAAAATTAGAGAAAAACTAATACTCTGTGATTCTAGGAATCCTTAGGAAATTCTTACTCTACAGAGTCCCAGAATGATTTTTCTCAGATCTACTACCCTTGGTGGAAATTCTCACAGTGCCTTGCACACAGTAAATGTTTGATTTGCCAACTGACTAACTGCTGTGTGTTTATGTCACACAGACTAAAGAACCTGATACCTGCTAGACCTCAGCCCCTCTATGGTAATAAAAAGAAATGCAGTTTCCCTAGGAATGAAAAGCTAAGATCTATGGGTTTTGCATATGTGGAATCTGACTATGCATTTGGTATAGAGGCAAGAATTATAACTGTGACAACAATGGAGATATGGGAGGACCACTTTGACATTGATGTGAAAATTGTTCATATCCTATCAAATATCTGCTTCAGTGTCTTACTAGGTTCCATATCCTCAAAAAGATCTATTGGAACAAATTGATACTAGATGGAAAGAAAAGTGGTATGGAACTCAAACCCAAATCACTTCTGGTTTAATTCTTCATTCTGCTGCTTAATTCCTCTGTACCTCATGTCCTCATTGTGGAAGTGGGGACAATAATCTGGGCCTACCTCACAGGGGAATTGAGGATTTTTTTTCATATATTAGTGTGCTTTTGAAGTTCACTGAAAGATATACTGGATATCATAATTTTGTAATTTCTAAATAGATTCCTTTAAATCTATGTTGTTATGTTTTCTTTCTCAGTTAAACTCTACAGAATGAGTGTTGCAGTTAATCTATTTTGTCAGTAGTAAATTTTGTTATTAATCTCCTATATGTTAACATGAGTAATTGTGTTATGTTAATACTTGACTTAGGGAGGAAAAGCAGGTGGATGCAAACTTCAGTGGTTCCCAACTTGGGACAGAATAAAGATAGCAGAGGGCATCCTTGAAGCTTTTTCTTAATATTTCAAAAAATATACTGGAAAGCATACATTTACCCATATTTCTGCCACATAAGCCAATTAAGACATTGATTTTCCATGCATTTTACTTATATTTTTTCAATCCTGCCTAACAACACTGGTTATCACACATTGATCAGAAGCTGCAAATGACAGTTCTGCTTTTGATTAATAAAAGAATGAAAAAGCCTATTATTACATGCAGTTTAGTAAATAAAATTCTTCAAAACATGGGGAGGGAATAATAAAGGGATGCTTATGGTGAAAATGCTGAAAAACACTTTTACAAAGGGGCTAAGATTATTGATTATTTGACCCTCTCCCCAAGTTACTTACCCAAGTCCCTAAATAACAAAATGCTAGATGTGTGTGTGTGTATTAGATTGGCCTATATAACTTCAAGTTAGAATTTGCTTTCTGTTCTCTTCTGTTTCAGGATAACTGAATTAATTTATTTGAGTGTGTATTTGTAAATTATATATACACACATAGGATTGCAAATGTGGAAAGTTTTATATGTTCTAGCATTGGAGTAAATATCAGCTTCTGAGTCTCAAAGTAGTTCTGTGTATAAACTCATTATGAGCCTAGGCAATAATTTCTCAAATGTCCCTTTTATTCCTGTTTATTTTGTTGCCTTTATCTTGGCTTAGTTTTCTTAATTTTCCATTTTTCTAGTAAGCAAATAGTGTAAAATTATTTTAATGCTTGAACTTTGAACAGATTACAAGTGTTTGAAATTGTATAATCAGCAAGCTAGTTTGCCTTCCATGACTAACCACATACAAATAATGAATCTCAGCTGCAAAAACAGGAAATGCTGGTAGCTGGAAAATGGGCATTGATCAAAACATCTATTTGAAAAGCCTAGGATTTCTACTTTTTGGCAGAGGATTCCTACTGGGACAAGTTTACCAGAAAAGAATAAAAGTGGATATGTCCATTCAAACCAAGAACATTCGTGATCTTGTATTGTTACATAGCCTGTGGAATGAATTTATTTTTCTCCCGTGTTTGAGAGTGACTCCCCTGAAAGAACTCATCCTATATACAGCTGTGCCAAAATGAAGGAACCTGCCTCTCTGAAACTTTCACTGCTGCTTCTGTTGTTCACTTGTCGGATATAAAATTTTATTATCTCAGGATGCAAAATTACAATAAAGTGCAAAACTATGTTAATGAATTCTGTATTCTTTGGTGCATCTTCCTTTCTTCCTTCACTTCTGTTTTCATCATTCTAAGGTAGTCACCTAAGGCTTCTTTTTAAAAATTGTATTTTGCATATTGCCTCTTATTCGTGCATTTGCTAGTATTATGTCTGATCCTGTAATTCATTCTGTGTTTTAGCTTTAGGGGCCTTTGTTGTGCCCATTGTTTAGTATTTGCCTAAGTAGGAATTTGTTTCTAAACTACTTTGCATGCCTACCTGTGAACTACAAAATTAAAAGTGATGTTACACCTTAATAACCATAATTTTCTTTAATTTTATTTCTTTTCAGTGCTCCAAAATTCATTGTTTATGCACCACACCCAGTGCTCCATGCAATACATGCCCTCCATAATACCCACCTCCAGGCTCACCCAACCCCTTACCCCTCTCCCCTCCAAAACCCTCAATAAGCATATTTTTTAAGTGAAAGAAATGTTATGATGTGAAGCTACTTGGCAAAAGTTTTGACTCTCTTGTCAACAGTTTGTTATAAAAAAAATTCAGGTGTTAACATCTTGATTTACTACTCAAGCTAATGAGCATATAATATTAGATTTTTTAAAACTTGTGCCAAACTTTTGCAAATTCAGCAAAGCAGGAAGGAAAATATAAAATAACAAGAAAAACTTAGGGGCACCTGGGTGGCTCAGTGGGTTAAGCCTCTGCCTTTGGCTTGGGTCATGGTCTCAGGGTCCTGGGATCAAGCCCCTTATCAGGCTCTCTACTCAGCGCCCCCGCCTGCCCCTCTGCCTACTTGTGACCTCTTTATATCAAATAAATAAATAAAATCTTTAAAAAGAAAAAAAGAAAAACTTAATGTTTCCCATCTTCTTTGGTAATTATACTGAGTATTTTTTAAAGACTTTAAATTTTGAACTGTTAAAGCAGAGATCACAGACTTAAACCTACAGGAAGTTTCATGTTTTGTTTTAAAATTATTTTTTGAGGAAACTTTGTGGATGAGCAAAATTCTGTACTTTTTATTGATAACTATATGGATGAGCAAAAATCTATACTTTTTTATTGATAACTATTTGGGTGTGCTATGTGGGAAATACTTTTACATTATATTTTCTAATATTGAGGGCTGAAGCCCCATGCCTTTATATCTGTCATTAAATAATATTTAACACAGTATAGGATATTTATCTACCTAAATGTGGGAAACTCTCTGGGGGATGCTAGAATTTTCCAGTTGTAGTTACCATAAATCTGAATTGTAATCCCTCTTCTGTATGAGTGACTTCTGTAAGGTTTTATAGGTGAGATAAACAGGACACCTGGCGAAGTTTCAGGGCTCAGGAGAAGGGGAGCCAGGAAAGTTGCGCTGGGAGGAGGTGGGCACCCTCCGGCAAGGTTCCGGGACTCTGGAAAGCAGAGTGCGGGAAGTTGCACTGGGAGGGAGTTGGAGGTCTTTTATCTGTTTCCTGCATAGGTATCGGGTTACCTGTAGAGACCTGGGCATACATCCTTTTGGCAGGAGAGTCAAGGGTTAAGGAAAGGGGGGCGGGACGCAGTGGTGATTTCTAATGTTCCTCCTCTACTCCCAGAGCCCGCCAACCCAACTTCTAGCAAAAATCAGTACACTCAGCTTGGTTTTATACGTCATCCCCAGGTAGGAGGTTGAGTTAAATCAGGGTTACAAACTAAGATATATCCATTCCTCCAACAGACATGTCTTGACTTAGAGAATTATTTTTCACACGTTTTGAATTAGTTTGTCAGCACATAAAATTGAGAGACTTCATAGAAATCTAGATTTCTGGCTGCTTTTGAGAAATTTCGTATGTGAACAATTAGCTAGAGCTGAGTAACAGCTAATACCAACCATGGTAGCTACATATACTCTTTTTTAAAAATATATTGGTGTGGGGAGGTGGGGGATGGAGTGAGTGTTTGGGCTTTTGGTGGTGTTTTTTTGGGTGGAGGGGAACTGTTTTCTTAACAAATCACCTACTGATCTCATAATTCCTGAGCTAGATTATCTCTAAAACCTCATTTAATTCTGACATTTTGAGTTTCCATGAGGTGATTCTATAACATTGTACTTCAAATTGTTATGCCTTTGAAGGTCTGTGTGTGATAAATGGGTAGTGTTGATGAAACTGGTCAGGCTTCCAAATAGAATAGTGACATCAAAGACCACCTAGTGGAATACAGCCAGAAGCAGGGAGGACAAAAACATTATTTTAGAACTAATCTTTGCTTTATAGCTTTTCAAAAAAGATTTGATCAAACACCCAAAGCAGCACCTACCTCAGTATCTCCCAAAGGTAGTACTGCCCAAGGTAACACTACCATAAGAATTCTAGGTAGGAATCTGTAAAACCTATTCTATGTTTTGTTATTTACATAGGACTGCTGATGTTTCTCTTTTTCCACAATACGTTGAACCAAGATGATACTGATCAAAAAGAAAATTTAGGGGATGCCTGGGTGGCCCAGCCATTTAAGCATCTACCTTTGACTCAAGTCCTCATCCCAGGGTCCTGGGATGGAGTCCCTCATCAGGCTCCTTGCTCAGGAGGGAGCCTGCTTCTCCCTCTGCCTGCTACTCCCCCTGCTTGTGCTCTGTCTCTCTCCGACAAGTAAAATATTTTCAAAAATTAATAAAATTTAGACTTATTTCAAAATTAGGCTGTTATTTTTCCCTTGTGTAAAAAATACAAAAATTAGGTTAATATTTCACTCACACATAGAATTTTTTTAAATGAGTAAATAAAAACAATCAGACCTATAAGTACAGAGAACAAACTGATGGTTGACAGAAGGAAGGGGTTTGGGGAGTGGGCAAAATGGATGAAGGAGAGTGGGAGATACAGGCTTCCAGTTATGGAATGAACAAGTCACTAGAATAAAAGTCACAATATAGGGAATATAGTCAATAATATTGTAATAGCATTGTATGGTGACAGATGGTAAATACATTTGTGGTAAACATAGCATAACATATAATAAAGTTGAACCAGTATGTTGTACACCTGAAACTAATGTAACATTGTGTGTCAACTATACTCAAATACTTTCAAAAAGTAGGTTAGACTCAATATGTTTAAATTCTACAACTGGAAGTAAGCTTTTACTTTAATAGGATCTGTATTATGGTCTGATGGATAAAAAGTATGGCCATTAAGATAATTTTTTCCTTATTATAAAAATATTGGCTTCCACTAGAAAATATAAGAAGTATGAAGAAGAAAATAAAAGTTTACCCACCATCTACAACCATTTTAGTGTTTTAAATATTGCAACATAAAATTTTTATGTGTATTTATAGTGTATTTTTTAAAAAGTTTTTAAATTAGATTGCATATTGTATGCTGCTTTTACAGTTTTGTATTTTCCCATTTAATCTTTGAAACTAAATTATGGTGATATAGATGTATAATGTTTGAATATGCCATAACTTCCTGTTGTTTGGTATTTAGTCTGTTTTCAGTGTTTTGCTATTATAAATAATGACTTCATGAGCATTTTTATACATAAATCTTCACCTGAATCTGGTAATTTCTTTCAGAAAGATTCCTATAAATTATTAAGTGAAAGAATATGAAGTCTTTATAGCTCTTGATGTATATTACATAATTGCTTTAAGAGAGGCATGGGAGATGTGACACTCAGACCAAGTATTTGTCTTCCTCTGGATAGATGGGGAGAATTAAGAGTAAGAATTAATACAGACACACTATTTAGAGGCACTAATTGGGGTGGGATACTGTCAAAAATTGGAAGGCTTAAACTGACATTTCCCAGCAGCTAAGAATAGAACTGAGGGTCCTTGCTTCTCCACTTAAGGGCATGAGGACACCATCCTTAGCCCTGCAGATCTGTCCTTAAAAGTCAGTGCTATACCACCTCACACAAGTCAGAATGACTAAAATTAAGAAGTCAGGAAACAACAGAAGTTGGCGAAGATGCAGAGAAAGGGGAGCCCTTCTACACTGTTATAGCCACTCTGGAAACAGCATAGAGATTCCTTAAGACATTAAAAATAGAGCTACCCTATTACCCTATTAACCTATTGCAAACTGTTATAGCCTCTCTGGAAACAGCAAAGAGATTCCTTAAGACATTAAAAATAGAGCTACCCAGGGGCGCCTGGGTGGCTCAGTGGGTTAAAGCCTCTGCCTTCGGCTCAGGTCATGATCCCAGGGTCCTGGGATCGAGCCCCGCATCGGGCTCTCTGCTCAGCAGGGAGCCTGCTTCCTCCTTCTCTCTCTCTGCCTGCCTCTCTGCCTACTTGTAATCTCTGTCTGTCAAATAAATAAATAAAATCTTTAAAAAAAACAATAGAGCTACCCTATTATCCAGCAATTGCACTACTGGGTACTTACCCCAAAGACACAAATGTGATTTGAAGGGGCCCCTGCACCTCAATGTTAATAGCAGCAATATCCACAATAGCCAAACTGTAGAAAGAGCCCAAATGTCCATCAACAGATGAATGAATAAAAATGTAGTATATACAATGTAATGCTACACAGCCATCAAAAAAAAAAAAAAAAAAAAGATGTTGCCATTTGCAATGACGTAGATGAAACTAGAGGGTATTATGAATTCAGTTAATTAATTAAATGAAATAAATCAATCAGAGAAAGAATTATCATGTGATCTCACTGATATGTGGAATTGAAGAAACAAGGCAGAGGATCATAGGGGAAGAAAGGGAAAAAAATGAAACAAGATGAAACCAGAGAGGGAAAAAAAACCATAAACTCTTAATCATAGGAAACAAACTGGGGGTTGTGGGAGGAGAAGAGGGCTGATGGACATTGGGGAGGGTATGTGTTGTGATGAGCACTGGGTATTCTATAAAACCGATGAGTCATAGACCTGTACCCCTGAAACCAATAATACATTATATGTTATTAATTGAATTTAAATTAAAAAAATTTAAATTAAAAAAGCCAGTGCCAGACACCTCATCCCTTAAAAACCACTGGCCTTCAAATTCTGATTTACAAAGCTCTGATAGCTCAGTAAAAAAACAGCAAATATAATTTGTGTAGTCTGTAATTTCTATCCCATCTTTCAGCAGTCAGATATACTGCTTCCCTTGATATCTTAAAATTTCACCTTCTGAAAGAGATCCTTCCTTACATACTATTTGCCATATTCTGTATCCCCACAGGGTTATTTCTCACTCTCCTAGCTGCTTCTTTCCTGCTTTACCAATTCTGGAAAGGCAGCCATGGTTCAGGGAAAGAAGCACTGTATCTATATTACATTTATTGTAAATCTGCTTTATGCTTCCTGTCTTCTATTCCCCACTAGACAATTTTGAGAAAGCAGTTTAACTCCTAGCTTCTGTTTCTTTTGTAAAACAGAAATAATTACACCCGACAAAATTGTTAGGATTAAGGTAACATGTGAAAGAGCTGGGAAGATATCAAATCACAGTACTTTTGTTTCCGTGGAAGAGTAATTTCACAACCTGTGCCTTCTGATAGGTGAATAAATTAATACAATTTTTCATCAGGATTGTCTACTGCTGGTTATGTTTTAAAAAATGTTGATTATTCAAAACTCTGCCAAGGTAGAAGTAGTGGGTCTTTTCTCAGTTATTTTTACTTGGGGTGACTCCTCACATTCTTTTGGCATTCTTTGTACACCCATTATGTGCATGGCCCCTGCCATGTCTCATTTCTCTTTTCTAAGAAAACATCCTGAAATACAGTTGACCCTCGAACAACACAGGGGTTAGGGGTACCAGCCCCCTCCCCATGCAGTCAAAACTTTTTGACTCCCCAAAAACTTTACTAATAGCCTATTGTTGACTAAAAGCCTTACTGATAAAATAAACAGTCAATTAACACATATTTTGTAAGTTACATGTATTATGTACCGTATTCTTACAATGAAGTAATCTAGAGAAAAGCTTATTAAGAAAAGCATAAGGAAAACACATTTATAGTCCTATACACACACACACACACACATACACACACACACACACATACACACACACACACACACAGACCTGTGCAGTTCAAACCCATGTTGTTCAAGGGCCAACTGTACTTACAGTTTGATCAGGGTTTTTATGAATGAAAAGTAGGCAGCAATGCAGATAATCAGAGTGGCATAGATTATCAGAATGAAAGGCAGAGGAAGATTAAAGGATTACTTCAAATGCTTTCAAAAGAGAAATCTCCAAAGATTAGTGAATTTTCAACAAGCTAAGATGGGATGTACATAAAGGGGGCCAAAGAGCAAGAGTGATGAATTATCAACAAGGACTTGATACTTTGGGATGTTGAAGAAATTTTCTGAGAACATTTTTCATCCAGCTAACTATTTGAAGTGATTAGAGAAGGGGAAAATTCTAATAAACCAACCTTTCAACTGGATCCTTGTAACATCCATATTTGACAGGGAACACCTCTACATAAAGAGCCCCATTTTCCATGATATCTCTCAGTCTGCTACTCTATAAAAAGCTTAATGGGTAATCAATTATAATATTGTGTTTTACAATCCTTAATTTTATTTATCTTTCAGTTTGGCCTTTATCTCAACCTTGGCTTTTATTAAATTCTGACTCAAATTTTCATTTGCTCAAAGTGATAGGAACAGTCAACAAATAAATCTGTGCTCACAAATGGGAATGGGAACTCTACTGGCTACCCTACTGAGTTCACCTGAGTCATGTTAGTGTTGGCTTGGCCTCCAAGAATAATGTCCTTTGGTGTATTTCAGGCACAAAGTAAGAATTAAGTCTCAATTGAAAGGAATGAGTACCTGATTAAAAGATACCAGGGGGTGCCTAGGTGGCTTAGTGTGTTAAAGCCTCTGCCTTTGGCTCCGGTCATGATCCCAGGGTCCTGGGATCAAGTCCCGCATCTGGCTCTCTGCTCAGCAGGGAGCCTGCTTCCTCCTCTCTCTGCCTGCCTCTCCCTACTTGTGATCTCTCTCTGTCAAATAAATAAACAAAATCTTTAAAAAAAAAAAAAGATACCAGAATGCTTTACCACAGAAAGAGAAATGATTTGATCACTCAGAACAGGCCTATGCTGACTCTAGAAGTTGTAATGAAGAGAGAAAGGAGGTCAAGTCCTACCATAAAGAACAGAGCAACTAGAGGGATATGTGCTGTTGGATCCAAATAAGTCAGTAAGAATGTCACCTATGTTCTACTTTCTCCTCAGATCAATAATAGCTGACAGAGACAATTTGTGTTCATATTGTCTAGCTGTTTCATAGAAAATATTGGTAATGGGACATGGCATGTAAAGAGGTTTTAAGATGTTCTCTCTTGTAAAAAAAAAAAAAAAAAAAAAAACAACTATTTGTATCTTGGGAAAATGACTAGTTCCTCAAGACATGCCAGCAACTAAGACTACAACAGTCTACTTTAGAATCTCCGTTTTCTATGTATACAATGGGTCTTTTCCGCTTTCTAGTCTATTGAGCTACAACAGAATGGAAAACAAAACTAAAGATAAAGATTAAAAGAGATCATGAACTAGTGAGTAGGAAAAGAAATGGGCAGCCTTTGGAGACTGCTATGAGACCTTGCACCTGAAGTAGAGGAAAAGTGGTCTTGTGGAAAGAATACCAAACTTGCAAACAGTTTATTTGGATTCAAATCCTGGCTCTACGTTTTTCTAGCTTTGAGATTACTTAAAGTCTTTGATATACTTATGAAGTGGAAAGAATATAATAATTCTTGTCCAATACTGGATTCCCTCCAATATGAAATAATTGCCATTCTGACAATCACTGTGCTCAGTTTAGAATGACCTCTCCCTCCTTTTCATAATCTTACACAACTTGCTTCTTTAGTGAAAACTTTCTTGACCACCCTCTATCAAAGAAATCTCCCTCAAAGCACTTTCACACTTTACTATTATTAGCATATGCTATTTCTGCATGTATGTGTATTGCCTATTATAACCAAACATCCTGATTCCTTTATTATAATACAGATTTTAATAAGTTGTTCAAATGTTTCCACAGGAACATGTGTACTTACACACCACAAATCCAAATTTTTGCTATGTAAAATAGGAATAGCACATCTTGTCCCCATAGCTAAAATACAATGTCATCAAGGGAAGGAGGTATATTTGAGAATTTGAAAGTCTTCTATCTCCCTGAAGGGCCCCTAGTACAGAATTGGGAACACAGTAGGCATTAGATAAGGGACATTGAGCCATAGTTGGGTCAGTATGGGTGAATCAAATGTACACATTTCCTGGAAATAATCAGACTCCCAGATGTAGGGTATGCTAGATGCCCTTGAACAAAAGAACGCTACTCTATAGATAACTTGTATATAGTTTGTAAACAGTGGATACATAATACACTGCAAAAATGCTCTGTAATCCCATTTGGTTCACTCCCTTCCCCTTAGGAAACTGAATTAATTAGGACTTTATATATCTAACCACCACTTTCATATCTAAAGGACCTTTTTAAAAGATTTTATTTATTTATTTGAAGAGAGAGAACATGAGAGGGGAGAAGGTCAGAGGGAGAAGGGGACTCCCCATGGAACTGGAAGCCCAGTGTGGGACTGGATCCTGGAACTCCCAGATCATGACCTAAGCCGAAGGCTTAGCCACCCAAGCACCCTCTAAAGGAATTTTAACACTTTTGCAGATTTTTCTCATTTTTCAAATTAGTTTCCTTAACTAATTTTGCTTCTTTCAATTCTCTCAAAAAGATCTCTAGATAAGTAAATCAGACATTATTATCTCCACCTTAAAGACAAAGGAAATCAGGAGATGGAAGATGGCAGTTGAGCAGGAGGACCCTGGGCTCATCTCACACCATAAACACAACTAGGTAACTATCAAATCATCCTTAATAACACATAAATTTACCTGAAGACTGACAGAACAAACTCCACAAGTAAAGAGAAAGAAGAGGCAAAGGTAGGAAGAAAGAGTAGATATGTGGTATAGGGAGAAACAGATCACAGGTGCTGTGGAGAAGGGGAATCCCTGGTTGCAGAGAAGGGTGAAAGAGAGAGGAAGACACAGGAGAATGCACAGGGAGGTTTTCCTGAAGACATTGGTTTGGAAAATAAGACGGGCTGAATTTCATGAGTTCTTTCAACCAACAGGCCTTAAAGCCTGGAGTTTTAAAGGTCAGCAGGTTTGGCTGAGATAAAGCCTGAAGGACACTGCACTGATCCTGGAGAGAAGGCAGGCAAACAACCTAGGGACAGACAACATGGACACAGCCATCTGGCAAATGCCTGGGGCAAACAGAGGAGAGATGGTTTGCTTTTCTCAGAGCACACCTTGACAGGCATAATTCATGGAGACACCTTTTGGGGAACAAAGAAGCTGATGTATGCCATTTTCTTTCTCTGTCTCTCAATATAAGCACAAAGGAACCTGCAGGAAGCAGCAGATTGCTGATCCTGGCTGTCTACCTTGCTTACACCAAGCCCCACCCCCCATGCCATTCAACAGGACTGCACTTCTCAGTCAAGTTTGCCTCTGTCCCAGTGTGTCAGACCCCTCCCTCAGAAGACCAACCCAAACTCCTGCCAACAGTGTCTTCCAACCAGAGAATTATTCAGGGAAATTGTCTTGGGTGTCTTTTCAAAAGCAGACCAGAGCATACCCCCTTAAAACCTACCATACATAGACGAGGGACCAAACACTGGCCACTGCAGGCAAGGAGACTCTCTACAGAAAACTGCCCTGAAAGCTAGGGCAACCAAAACACAACAACACCAAAGTTTATGCAGCACCCAATGGAGACACTCCCTGAAGTGCCAGGCATTGGACATCACATGACTTCTTCTTTCCTATCAGGAGTAGGAAACATAACTGGCCTTTCTGACACCCAGAAAAAAGCAGAGACTTGAACATAATGCCAAGATAGAGACGTTTATGTCAATTGAAAGAACAAGATAAGGACGCAGCCAGAGATCTAAGGGAAAAAGATATAACTAACATCCCTAATGGGGTATTTAATACAACAATCACAAGGAAACTTATTGGGCTTGAGAAGAGCATGGAAGACATCATTGAGACACTTACTACACAGATAAAAGAGCTAAAAAAGAATGAATCAGAGATGAAGAATGCAAAAAAAAAAAACAGGAGAGGAAACAGGCTTGAAGCAATGAACAGTAGACTAGAAGAAGCAAAAGAATGAATTAGTGACATACAAGACAAAATAATAGAGAACAATGAAGCTAAACAAAAGAAAGAAGAATTATATAACACAAGAATAGACTTAGGGAAATCAGTGACTCCATCAAATGTGATAACATTCTTATTATAGGAGTCCCAGAAGAAGAAGAGAGAAAAAAGGGGGCAGAGAATTTATTTGAGGAAATCATAGCTGAGAATATCCCTAATCTGGGAAAGGAAATGGACATCCATATCCAGGAGATACTGAGAACTCACATCAAAATCAACAAAATCAGGAGTGGGAGGTGCTGGGTGGCTCTGTTAATTGAGCATTTGCCTCTTAATTTTGACTCAGGCCATGATCTCAGGATTGTGAGATGGAAACCCATATCAGGCTCACACACTGGGTATGAGGCCTGCTTGGAATTTTCTTGGCCTCTCTCTCTCTTTTAAAATAATAGTAATAGGGGCGCCTGGGTGGCTCAGTGGGTTAAGCCTCTGCCTTCAGTTTAGGTCATGATCCCAGGGTCCTGGGATTGAGCCCCACATTGGGCTCTCCGCTCAGCAGGGAGCTTGCTTCCCCTCTCTCTCTCTCTCTGCCTGCCTCTCTACCTACTTGTGATCTCTGTCAAATAAATAAATAAAAATCTTTAAAAAAAATTAAAAAAATATAATAATAGTAATAACAATAATCAACAAAATCAGCCCAATACAAAGGCACATTGTAATTGAATTTGCAAAATATAGTCATAAGAAAAAAATATTGAAGTCACCTAGACCAAAGAAGTCCTTAACTTAAGACAGGACCCATCTCAACAAAAATTTGACAAGCCAAAAGGGATTGACATGATATATTCAATGTCCTGAATGGGAAATATCTACAGTGGAGAATACTCTCTCCAGCAAGGTATCATACAGAATAGGAGATAAAGACTATCCCAGGCAAATAAAAACTAAAGGAGTTCATGACCACTGAAACACCCTTGCAAGAAATATTAAAGGGGATTCCATGAGTGCAAAGGAGAGACTTAAGTGAAAAAGACAAGAAATAAAAGAGTAAAAATCTCCAGAAACAACAACAACAACAAAGTGATAAAATGGTACTATATACTTATCAACAATTACACTGAATGTAAATGGACTAAATGCTCCAGTCAAAAAACATAAGATATCAGAATGAGTAAAAATCAAGACCCATCTGTATGCTGCCTACAAGAGACTGATATTAAACCTAAAAACAACTATAGGTTTAAAGTGAGGGGATGGAGTAATATTTATAAATATTGTAAATATTTGTAAATATTTTAAAACATATTTACAAATATTTACAATATTTACATCCATTACAAATGGATGTCAGAAGAAAGAGTATAAATACTTATATTGGACAAACTAGACTTTAAAACAAAGACTAAAACAAGACAAAGAAATGCACTGTATAACCATAAAGGAAACACTCCAAAAAGAAGATATAACAATTCTAAACATGTATGCACCAAATATGGGAACACACAAATATATAAAACAATAACAAACATGAAGGAACTAATTGATAATAATCCAATAATAGCAGGGACTTTTAACACCTCATTAATGGATTAACAATTCAATAACATACATCAATTGATAAATTATTAAGGAAAATTGTGGAAATATGATAAATTCATGAAAGTTAAAGAACATCCTACTAAAGAATGAAAGGGTTAACCAGGAAGTTAAAGAATAAATGAAATACACGGAAGCAAATGAAAATGAAAACATGACAGTCCAAAACCTTTAGGATGCAGCAGAGATGATTCTGCGAGGGAACTAGATTGCAATCCAGGCCTACCTCAAGAAGCAAGAAAAGTCTCAAATAAACAACATAAACTTACCCCCCAAGTACATAGAAAAGGAACATCAAATGAAGACTAAAGACGGCCAGGGAATTAATAAAGGTTAGAGCAGGGGGAGTCAAATGGCAGAGAAGTAGCAGGCTGAGACTACATGAGGTAGCAGGAGTTCAGCTAGATAGCTTATCTAAAGATTGCAAACACGTACAAATCCAACGGGAGATCGAACAGAAGAAGAACAGCAATTCTAGAAACAGAAAATCAACCACTTTCTCAAAGGTAGGACTGGCGGAGAAGTGAATCCAAAGCAACGGGAAGATAGACCGTGGGGGAAGGGGCCGGCTCCCGGAAAGCAGCAGAGCAACAGAACACAAAATCAGGACTCTTAAAAGTCTGTTCCGCTGAGGGACATCACTCCAGAGGCTAAACCGGGTGAAGACCATGCAGGGTTAGCGTGGCCTCAGGTCCTGCAGGGTCACAGAAGGATCGGGGGTGTCTGAGTATTGCAGAGCTTGCAGGTATTAGAACGGGGAAGCTGGTTACAGAGACAGAGCCAAGGAGTGAGCTCTCAGCTCAGGGTTACCTTGAACCGGCCGCAGGCTCGATGAGCTCAGAGCGCAACCAGAGGCCAGGAAGACAGGAGTAATTGGGTGCTATTCTCTGAGGACGCACTGAGGAGTGGGGCCCCGAGCTCTCAGCTCCTCTGGCGGGAGACTGGGAGGCTGCCATTTTCATTCCCGTTCTCCAGAACTTTATGGAAAGCATTCAGGGAAGAAAAGCTCCTGAAAGCAAACCTGAGCGGATTACTTAGCCCAGCCCCTGGGAAGGGCAGTGCAATTCCGCCTGGGGCAAAGACACTTAAGAATCACTACAACAGGCCCCTGCCCCAGAAGATCAACAAGAAATCCAGCCAGGACCAAGTACACCTAACAAGGAGTTCAGATTCAGTATCAAGGAGAGCAGCAGAATTCCAGAGGAGGAGAAAGCAAAGCATGGAACTCATGTATTTCTCCCCATGATTCTTTAATCTTGCCGTTAATTTATTTTTTTTCTTTTTCAATTTTTTTCTCCTTCTGCTAAATTTTGTTAACATTTACCCTTTTCTTTTTAACGTTTTTGACTAGTTTATCTAATATATATATTTTTTTTTCTTTTTTATATTTTTTCTTGTTTCATTCTTTTTTAAATGTTTCTTTTTTTTTTTTCTGAACCTCATTTTGTCCCCTTTCTCCCCCCTCACGATTTGGAATCTCTTCTGATTTAGTTAAAGCGTATTTTCCTGGGGTCTTTGCCACCCTTTTAATATTTTAATTGCTCCTTCATATACTCTTATCTGGGCAAAATGACAAGGCAGAAAAAATAACCACAAAAAAAAAAACAACAAGAGGCAGTACCAAAGGCTAGGGACCTAATCAATACAGACATTAATAATATGTCAGATCTAGAGTTCAGAGTGATGATTCTCAAGGTTCTAGCCGCTCAAAAAAGGCATGGAAGATATTAGAGAAACCCTCTTGAGAGATATAAAAGCCCTTTCTGGAGAAATAAAAGAACTAAAATCTAACCAAGTTGAAAAAAAAAACAAGCTATTAATCAGGTGCAATAAAAAATGGAGGCTCTTGCTGCTAGGATAAATGAGGCAGAAGAAAGAATTAGCAGTAGAGAAGACCAAATAATAGAGAATAAAGAAGCTGAGCAAAAGAGGGACAAACAGCTACTGGACCACGAGAGGAGAATTTGAGAGATAAGTGACACCATAAGATGACACAACATTAGAATAATTGGGATTCCAGAAGAAGAAGAAAGAGAGAGTGGGGCAAGGTATATTGGAGAGAATTATTGGAGAGAATTTCCCTAATATGGCAAAGGGAACAAGCATCAAAATCCAGGAGGTGCAGAGAACCCCCCTCAAAATCAATAAGAGGAGGTCCACACCCTGTCACCTAATAGTAAAATTTACAAGTCTTAGTGACAAAGAGAAAATCCTGAAAGCAGCTTGGGACAAGAAGTCTGTAACACACAATGGTAAAAATATTAGATTGGCAGGAGACTTATCCACAGAGACCTGGCAGGCCAGAAAGATCTGGCATGATATATTCAGAGCACTAAAGGAGAAAAAGATGCAGTGAAGAATACTATATTCAGTTAGGCTATCATTGAAAATAGAAGGAGAGATAAAAAGCTTCCAGGACAAACAAAAACTGAAAGAATTTGCAAACACCAAACCAGCTCTACAGGAAATATTGAAAGGGGTCCTCTAAGCAAAGAGAGAGCCTAAAAGTAGTAGATCAGAAAGAAAGAGACAATATACAGTAACAGTCATCTTACAGGCAATATAATGGCACTAAATTCATATCTCTCAATAGTTACCCTGAATGTTAATGGTCTAAATGCCCCAATCAAAAGACACAGGGTATCAAAATGGATAAAAAAACAAACCCCATCTATATGTTGCCTACAAGAAACTCATTTTAGACCCAAAGACAGCTCCAGATTTAAAATGAGGGGGTGGAAAACAATTTACCATGCTAATGGACATCAGAAGAAAGCTGGAGTGGCAATCCTTATATCAGATCAATTCGATTTTAAGCCAAAGACTATAATAAGAGATGAGGAAGGACACTATATCATACTCAAAGGATCTGTCCAACAAGAAGATCTAACAATTTTAAATATCTATGCCCCTAATGTGGGAGCAGCCAACTATATAAACCAATTAATAACAAAATCAAAGAAACACATCAACAATAATACAATAATAGTAGGGGACTTTAACACTCCCCTCACTGAAATGGACAGATCATCCAAGCAAAAGATAAACAAGGAAATAAAGGCTTTAAATGACACACTGGACCAGATGGACATCACAGATTCATTCAGAACATTTCATCCCAAAGCAACAGAATACACATTCTTTAGTGTACATGGAACATTCTCCAGAATAGATCACATCCTCAGTCCTAAATCAGGTCTCAATCAGTATCAAAAGATTGGGATCATTCCCTGCATATTTTCAGACCACGATGCTCTGAAGCTAGAACTCAATCACAAGAAGAAATTTGAAAAGAACCCAAATACATGGAGACTAAACAGCATCCTTCTAAAGAATGAATGGGTCAGCCAGGAAATTAAAGAAGAATTGAAAAAATTCATAGAAACAAATGGTAATGAAAACACAACAGTTCACAATCTGTGAGACACAGCAAAGGCATTCCTGAGAGGAAAATATATAGCGGTACAAGCCTTTTGCAAGAAACAAGAAAGGTCTCAAGTACACAACCTAACCCTACACCTAAAGGAGCGGGAAAAACAACAAGAAAGAAAGCCTAAACCCAGCAGGAGAAGAGAAATCATAAAGATCAGAGCAGAAATCAATGAAATAGAAACCAAAAAAAACCAATAGAACAAATCAATGAAACTAGGAGCTGGTTTTTTGAAAGAATCAATAAGAGTGATAAACCCCTGGCCAGACTTATCAAAAAAAAAAAAGAGAAAGGACTCAAATAAATAAAATCATGAATGAAAGAGGAGAGATCACAACCAACACCAAAGAAATAAAAACAATTATAAGAACATACTATGAGCAACTCTACGCCAACAAATTTGACAATCTGGAAGAAATGGATGCATTCCTAGAGACATATATCCTACCACAACTGAACCAGGAAGAAATAGAGAACCTGAACAGACCCATAACCAGTAAGGAGAATGAAAGAGTCATCAAAAATCTTCAAACAAAAGCCCAGGGCCAGATGGCTTCCTGGGGGAACTCTATCAAACATTTAAAGAAGAACTAATTCCTATCCTCCTGAAACTGTTCCAAAAAATAGAAATGGAAGGAAAACTTCCAAACTCATTTTATGAGGCCAGCATAACCTTGATCCCCAAACCAGACAAGGATCCTATCAAAAAAGCTAACTACACACCAATGTCCATGATGAACACAAATGGAAAATTCTCACCAAAATACTAGCCAATAGGATCCAACAGTACATTAAAAGGATCATTCACCATGACAAAGTAGGATTTATTCCACGGCTGCAAGGTTGGTTCAACATCTGCAAATCAATCAATGTGATACAACACTTTAATAAAAGAAAGAACAAGATTCATATGATTCTCTCAATAGATGCTGAAAAAGCATTTGACAAAGTACAGCATCCCTTCCTGATCAAAATTCTTCAAAGTGTAGGGATAGAGGGCACATACCTCAATATTATCAAAGCCATCTATGAAAAACCCACCGCAAATATCATTCTCAATGATATTTGAGAAAAACTGAAAGCTTTTCCGCTAAGGTCAGGAACACGGCAGGGATGTCCATTATCACCACTGCTATTCAACATAGTACTAGAGGTCCTAGCCTCAGCAATCAGACAACAAAAGGAAATTAAAAGCATCAAAATCAGCAAAGAAGAAGTCAACTATCACTCTTCGCAGATGATATGATACTATATGTGGAAAACCCAAAAGACTCCACTCCAAAACTGCTAGAACTTGTACAGAAATTCAGTAAAGTGTCAGGATATAAGATCAATGCACTGAAATCAGTTGCATTTCTCCACACCAACAGCAAAGCAGAAGAAAGAGAAATTAAGGAGTCAATCCCATTTACAATTGCACCCAAAACTATAAGAAACCTAGTAATAAACCTAACCAAAGAGGTTAAGAATCTATACTCAGAAAACTATAAAGTACTCATGAAAGAAATTGAGGAAGACACAAAGAAATGGAAAAATGGTCCATGCTCCTGGATTGGAAGAACAAATATTGTGAAAATGTCTATGCTACCTAAAGCAATCTACACATTTAATGCAATTCTTATCAAAATACCACCCATTTTTTTCAAAGAAATGGAACAAATAATCCTAAAATTTGTATGGAACCAGAAAAGACCTCGTCTAGCCAAAGGAATATTGAAAAAGAAAGCCAACGTTGGTGGCATCACAATTCCAGACTTCAAGCTCTATTGCAAAGCTGTCATCATCAAGACAGCATGGTACTGGCACAAAAACAGACACATAGATCAATGGAACAGAATAGAGAGCCCAGAAATAGACCCTCAACTCTACAGTCAACTAATCTTCGACAAAGCAGGAAAGAATGTCCAATGGAAAAAAAGACAGCCTCTTCAATAAATGGTGTTGGGAAAATTGGACAGCCACATGCAGAAAAATGAAACTGGACCATTTCCTTACACCACACATGAAAATAGACTCAAAATGGATGAAAGACCTCAATGTGAGACAGGAATCCAACGATCTCCTCAAATCCTTGAGGAGACCACAGGCAGCAACCTCTTCAACCTCAGCCACAGCAACATCTTCCTAGGAACATCGCCAACGGCAAGGGAAGCAAGGACAAAAATGAACTATTGGGATTTAATCAAGATCAAAAGCTTTGGCACAGCAAAGGAAACAGTTAACAAAACCAAAAGACAACTGACAGAATGGGAGAAGATATTTGCAAACGACATATCAGATAAAGGGCTTGTGTCCAAAATCTATAAAGAACTTATCAAGCTCAACACCTAAAGAACAAATAATCCAATCAAGAAATGGGCAGAATACATGAACAGATATTTCTGCAAAGAAGACATCCAGATGGCCAACAGACACAGGAAAATGTGCTCCACATCACTCGGCATCAGGGAAATACAAATCAAAACCACAATGAGATATCACCTCACACCAGTCAGAATGGCTAAAGTTAACAGGTCAGGAAATGACAGATGCTGGCGAGGATGCAGAGAAAAGGGAACCCTCCTACACTGTTGGTGGGAATGCAAGCCGGTGCAACCACTCTGGAAAACAGCATGGAAGTTTCTCACAATGTTGAAAACAGAACTACCCTATGACCCAGCAATTGCACTACTGGGTATTTACCCTAAAGATACAAACGTAGTGATCCGAAGGGGCACGTGCACCCGAATGTTTATAGCAGCCATGTCCACAATAGCCAAACTATGGAAAGAACCTAGATGTCCATCAACAGATGAATGGTTAAAGAAGAAGTGGTGTATATACACAATGGAATACTATGCAGCCATCAAAAGAAATGAAATCTTGCCATTTGTGATGATGTGGATGGAACTAGAGGGTATTATGCTTAGCGAAATAAGTCAGAGAAAGACAACTATCATATGATCTCCCTGATAT
>NC_081575.1:66083024-66137142 GCF_022355385.1 Mustela nigripes | reverse complement strand
AGAGGGGGGTAGGGTTATGGACATTGGGGAGGGTATGTGCTATGGTGAGTGCTGTGAAGTTTGTAAACCTGGCGATTCACAGACCTGTACCCCTGGGGATAAAAATATATTATATGTTTAAAAAAATAAGAAAATTTTTAAAAAATTTTAGAGCAGAAATAAATGATATAGAAACAAACAAACAACAAAAAGAAAAACACAGTAGAACAGATCAGCAAAACTAAGAGCTGATTCTTCAAAGTTTATTAATAATAATGAAAAACTCTAGCCACACTTATCAAAAAGAAAGGAGAAAGGATCGAAATAAACCATGAATGAGAGAGGAGAGATCACAACCAACACCACAGAAAGGCAAAACATTATAATACTATTATGGAAAATTATATGCCAACAAATTGGGCAATGTGGAAGAAATGGAGAAATTACTAGAAAAATATAAACTACTAAAACTGAAACAGGAAGAAATAGAAAAATTTAAACAGATTGATAACCCACAAAGAAATTTAATCGGTAATCAAAAATATCTCAACAAATTAAAGTATAGGGCCAGATGGCTACTCAGAATTATGCCAAACATTTAAAGAAGAGTTAATGCTAGACACAGGAAAAGATGTTCAACATCACTCATCATCAGAGAAATACAAATCAAAACCACAATGACATAAACCTTACATCTGTCAGAATAGTTAAAACACAGGAAACAACAAATGTTGGCAAGGATCCAGAGAATGAGGAATCTCTTACCCTGTTGGTAGGAATGCAAACTGGTGCAACCACTCTGGAAAACACTATGGAGGTTCCTCAAAATATAAAAATATAACTACCTTATAACACAGCAATTGCACTACTAGGTATTTACAATAAGGATACAAAAAATTCTGATATAGTGATTCTGAAATAGTGATTCCAGGGATCACATGGCCATGATGTTTATGGAAGCACTATTAACAACAGTCAAATTGTGGGAAGAGCCAAAACAGCTATCAACTGATGAATGAATAAAGAAGATGTGGTATATATTTATAAGGAATATTACTCAGCCACCAAAAGAATGAAATATTGCCATTTGCAATGACGTGAATGGAGCTACAGTGTATTATGCTAAACAAAATAAGTCAGTCAGAGAAAAACAAATACCATATGATTGCACTCATATGTGGAACCTAAGAAACAAAACAGATGAAAATAGGGGAAGGGAGAAATAAGAGAGGGATGCAAAACATAAGAGTCTAACTATAGAGAACAAACAGGGTTGCTAGAAGGGAGGTGTTTGGGAGATGAGCTAAATGGGTGATGGGGATTAAGGAGAGCACTTGTGATGAGCACTGGGTATTATATGTAATTGATAAATCACTAAAGTCTACTCCTTAAACCAATATTAAACACTACATGTTAAGTAACTGAATTTAAATAAAAACTTTGAAAAATAAAAATAATGAAGAGTTAATACCTATTCTTCTCAAACTATCCCAAACAAAAGAAATAGAATGCAAAAACTTCCAAACTTATTCTATGAGGCTTGTATTACCTTGATTCCAAAACCAGACAAAAAATTCAATTAAAAAGGAGAATTATGAGCCAATATCCCTGATGGATATGGATGCAAAAAATCTCAACAAAATACTAGCAATTTGAATCCAACATACAGTAAAAGAATCATTCACCATGATGAAGTTCGATTCATTCCTGGGCTTCAAGGGTAGTTCAATACTCACAAATCAATCATTGAGACACACTACATTAATAAAAGAAAGGATAAGAACCATGTGATCCTCTCAAAAAGAAAAAAGACCCAAATAAAATCATGAATGAAAGAGAAGAGATCACAACTAACACCAAAGAAATACAAACAACTATAAGAACATGTTATGAGCAACCATATGCCAACAAATTAGGCAATCTGGAAGAAATAGATGCATTCCTAGAGATGTATAAACAAAACTGAAACAGGAAGAAATACAAAATCTGAACAGACCTAAGGGGTCCAGCAAGATGGTGGAAAATTCATCTGGTCCCTTGAATTTAGCTGGATATTTATCAAATCATTCTGAACATCCATGAATTCAGCCTGAGACCTAAGAAAATATATCTGAAACTCTGCAAGTAGAAAAGCAATTGCTTTTTGCAAAGTGGGAGGTGCGGAGTTGTGAATTTGTGGGGAGATATTGGAAGATGAATGGAGGGGGAGGAAGCCTCCACAAGCTGGCCACTGGAAAGTGATATAACACCAGAGCATAAAACCTGAACCCTTAGAAAATTGCTGCAGGGAGAGACATCCCTTTCTGAAAGGGACTCAAGGGATGAATAATGGCAGAATTCTAGGTGAGTCATTGTGGTCTCGGGATCCCAGGAGACACAGAAAAAATAGGGGTGCCTGAACCAATAAAGCACCCAAGCAGTGGAGCAGCAAAACTGGTTATGATCAGCTTGGGCTGCCATAAACGACAAGCCAGGCCAGTAGGGTGTCTGCTCTTTGCCTAAGCACCCTGAAAAGGACTGGAAAGCACAGGTCATTTACAATTCCCTGGGAGGGGTGAAACAGCTGTGCCCACAACAAACAGCTCTCAGGGTGGCAGCAGCCCCAGAAAGGACAGTACTGGAGACAACCAGCCATGGCCTAGGAGTGGAGAAGTAGAGTTCATGCAGGAGCCTGCAACCACTCATGGTTCCAGGTCACACAAAGGGCAGTGATGCTGGCAGGTCCCTGGGACTCCACCGGGGAGGATGGCAGTGGGCACGCACTGCAAGAGTTAGCAGAATTTGTCACACACAAAAGTAAAAACAGTTTGTCCCAGAGGGTTTAGTGAAGAAAGGGACCACAATCTCTCAGCTCTGGGCTGGACATCTGGCCTCAGCCATTTTTGCTCTGATCCTCTGAGGAGGTGCAGAAAGCCTCCAGGGAATAATAGCCACACAGAGCTTCTACTGAACCTACCTTCCTAACAAGGGTTGGGGCAACTCTGCTCAGGCAAAGACACCTGAGAAGCCCCTCTCCCAGAAGACAGAACAGGTGGATTACAATTTTATGGATCCCACAAGACTGTAAAACTCCAGTGCCAGGGGAAAATAGTATGTTGAGCTACAGATGTTTTCTCACAACTTGTTTATCTTTCAGTCTAAAATATTGTTTTTACTTACCTTTTCTCCACTTCAACTAGATTTTTATTTTACCAAATTATGTTTCCAATATATTTAATTTATTTTTTACACATACATTGTATAAATATAGGCTTCATTTTAGTACTTTTTTTACTCTATTCAAATTTATGTAAAGATATAATATATATAGTACTTTTATATGTTTTATGTATATATAACTCATATATAAGCTATATATATTGCTTATATAATATATATGAGTATATATACTTATGTAGCATAAAAGAATACTATTTCAGTATTTATTATAGTATAGAAGAATACTATTTATTTGCAAATTTGCAAAGAAAGCAAAACTTTGGGATGTAGTTTCTTCTAACACAGAGATCAAAACTCAGTCAAGAACAAGTGGATCACCGTGCTTGGTCCACCCTGTGAGATTATAGTCTCTCTTCCTGCTCCCACACCTTTTTTTTTAATTGTTTTGTTTCATTTTGATTTTTCTTGTTTTTCTTTTGGGGCTTTTGACCATGTCAGATTTTTCTAAAGTATATTTTGCTTGGGTAGTGGTAGATATTTTGGACTCTGCTCATTCACTCACCCATCCTTCTCTGGGAAAAATGACTAGAAGGAGAAATTCACAGCAGAAAAAAAAAAAAAACACAGAGGCACTGTTCTCTGCCACAGCTAATCAATATGGATATAAGTAAGATGTCAGAGATGGAATTCAGGATAGCAATTACAAAGTTAATAGCTAGGCTGGGAAATAGCATAAGTGACAGTACAGAGTTTCTAAGGGTAGAAATGAGATCTAATCAGAATGCTATGAATGAGATGTAGTCTAGATTGGGTGCTCTAACAGCTAGGATCAATGAGGCAGAAGAGAGAATAAGTGATCTAGAGGACAGTACAAGCTGATGGAAAGGAAGGGAGTAGAAGAAAAGGAAAGGCAACCAATAGCCCAAGAAGAAAGGCTTTGAGAATTTAATGATGCCTTCAAGTGAACCAATGTCAGAATTATTGGGATTCATGATGGGGGGGGTGGCTAGAAGGTATATTTGAGCAAATCATAGCTAAGAACTTCCCTAATCTGGGGAAGGAAATAAGCATTCATATCCAACAGGCAGAGAGGACTCCTCTCAAAAATCAATAAAAATAGATCAACACCCCAACTTATAATAGTGAGGCTTGCAAATCTTGGAGAAAAATAAGCTAGTCTGAGAACAGCTAGGAAGAGGAGGTTCCTTACATACAGAGGAAGGACATCTGAATAACTTGAGAATTATCCACAGAAACCTTAGAAAAGGGTGTCGAGACATACTCAAGGTACTAAATGAGAAGAACATGCAATCAAGAATACTTTATCCAGCAAGGCTGTCATTCAGAATGCAAGCAGAGCTAAGGAGTTTCCAGGATAGACAGAAATGAAAGAATATGTGACCACAAAACCAGCCCTGTGAGAAATATTAAGGGGGATCCTGTAAGCGAAGAAGGACCCCAAGAATAACATAGACCAGAAAGAAACAGAGTCACTCTACAAAAACAGGGACTTTATGGTCAATATAATGGCACTAAATTCATATCTTTCAATAGTTACTCTGAATGTAATGTAATGTACTCTGAATGAATGTAAATGAGCTAAGTGTTCCAACCAAAAGACACAGGGTATCAGATTGGATTAAAAAAAAAAAAAAGCAAGAACCACCTATATGCTGTCTACAGAGATTCATTTTAGACCTAAAGATATCTCCAGAATGAAGGTGAGGGGGTGGAGAGCAAATTACTAGTTTCATTGCTAACGAACCTCAAAAGAAAGCTGGGGTGGCAATCCTTTTATCAGACAAATTATATTTTAAACCAAAGACTATAATAAGAGATAAGGAAGGACACTATATCACACTTAAGAGTCTATCCAACAAGAAGATCTAACAATTGTAAATATTTATGCCCCCAACATCAGAGCAGCCAAATATATAAACAAATTAATAACCAAAGTAAAGATACATATTGACAAAAATACATTAATATTAGGGAACTTCAACACCCCACTCACAGCAATGGACAGATCATCTAAGCAGATCATCAAAAAAACAAGGACTTTGAGTGACACACTGGGCCAGATGGACTTCACAAATATATACAGAACATTCCATCCTAAAACAACAGAATACCCATTCTTCTCAAGTGCTAATGGAACTTTCTCCAGAATAGATCACATATTGGGTTACAAATCAGGTTTCAACCAATACTAAAATATTGAGATTATTTTCAGACAACAGTTCTTTGAAACTGAAACTCAATCACAAGAGGAAATTCAGAAGGAACTCAAACACTTGGAGATTAAAAAGCATCCTGCTAAGAATGAATGGTCAACCAGGAAATCAAAGAGGAGCTTAACAAATTCATGGAAACTGTGACACCTGGGTGGCTCAGTCAGTTAGGCATCTGCCTTCAGCACAGGTCATGATCCCAGGGTCCTGGGATAGTGTCCCAAACTGGGGTCCTTGCTCAGAAGGGAGCCTGCCTCTCCCTCTGCCTGCTGCTTCCCCTGTTTGTGTTCAGCCAATCTCCCCCCTGCCCCAGTTCTGAGAAATAAATAAATAAAATCTTTTTAAAAATCCATGGAAACTAATGAGAATGAAAACACATCAATTCAAAACCTCTGGGATAGAGCAAAAGTGGTCCTAATAGGGAAGTACATAGCAATACAAGTCTCTCCCAATAAATTAGAAAAATCCCAAATACACAAGCTAACCTTACACCTGGAAAAACAAAAGCAAATAAAGCCTAAACAAATAAGGAGAAGAGAAAGAATAAAGATTAGAGCAGAGATCAATGAAATAGAAAAGGAACAGTAGAACAGATCAACAAAACTAGAAGCTGGTTCTTTGAATGAATTAATAAGATCAATATTATGGTCAGACTTAACCAAAAGAAAAGAGAAAGGACCCAAATTAATAAAATCATGAATAAAAGAAGAGAGATAACAATCAACACCAAGGAAATACAGACAATTTTAAGAACATATTCTAAGCAACTACATGCCAACAAATTAGGTAATCTGGAAGAAATGGATGCATTCTTGGAAACTTACAAACTACCAATACTGAAACAGGAAGAGATAGAAAATCTGAACAGACAAATAACCAGCAAGGAAATTGAAGCAATAATCAAAAATGGCCCAAAAAACAAGAGTCTGGGTCCAGATGGCTTCCCAGGGAATTCTACCAAACATTTAAAGAAGAAATAATACTTATTCTTCTGAAGCTTTTTTGAAATATAGAAATGGAGGGGAAACTTCCAAACTCATTCTATGAGGCCAGCACTACCTTGATCCCAAAACCAGACAAAGCCCCCATCAAAAAGGAAAAATACAGAGCAATATCCCTGATAAACATGGATGCTGAAATACTCACCGAGATACTAGCCAATAGGAACCAACAGCACATAAAATGATTATTCGCCACTACCAGGAGGGATTAATTCCTGGGCTGCAAGTGTGGTTCAACAATCTCAAATCAAGCAACATGATAGATCACATTAATAAAAGAACTGTATGAGCCTCTCAGTTGATGAAGAAAAAGCATTTGACAGAGTACAGCATCCTATCTTGATTAAAACTCTTCAAATTGTGAGGTTCAAGGGAACATACATCAATATCATAAAAGCCATCTATGAAAAGCAGACAGCAAGTTAATTCTCAATGGGGAAAAACTGAGAGTTTTTCCCTTAAGGTCAGGAACATGACAGAGATGACCATTCTCACCACTGTTGTTCAACATAGTACTAGAAGTCCTAGCCTCAGCAATCAAACAACAAAAAGAAATAAAATATTCTGAATCAGCAAAGAAGAAGTGAAACTCTCACTCTTTACAGATGACATGATACTGTATGCAGAAAACCCAAAAGACTCCACCCCAAAACTGCTAGAACCCATACAAGAATTCAGCAACTTGGCAGGACATAGAATCAATGCACAGAAATCAGTTGCATTTCTATACACTAACAATGTGGCTGAAGAAAGAGAAATTTAGTCAATTTCATTTACAATTGCACCAAAAACCATAAGATACCTAGGAATAAACCTAACAAAAGAGGCAAAGGATCTATACTCAAAACACTATAGAATACTTATGAAAGTAGTCTACGGCCATACCACCCTGAACGCGCCCGATCTCGTCTGATCTCGGAAGCTAAGCAGGGTCGGGCCTGGTTAGTACTTGGATGGGAGAATACTTATGAAAGTAATTGAGGAAGACACAAAGAAATGGGAAAAAAAATGTTCCATGCTCATAGATTGAAAGAACAAATATTGATCGTCTCAATAAGGGCAGAAAAAGTATTTGACAAAGTACACCATCCATTATTGATGAAAAACCCTCAAAAAGTAGGAATGGAGGGAACATACCTCAACATCATAAAGGCCACATAGAAAGACCCACAGCTAACATTATCCTCAATGGGGAAAACTTGAGAGCTTTTCCTCTATGATCAGGAACAAGTTAAGTATGTCTATTCTCACCATTATTATTTAACACACTACTGAAAGTCTTACTGTCAGCAATCAGACAACAAAAAGGGAAAAAAAGGCATCAGAATGGGCAAGGAAGAAGTCAAACTTCCACTATTTACACATGACATGATATTCTATATAGAAAACCCAAAAGACTCCACAAAAAAATTGTTTAAACAATACACAAATTCAGTAAATTTGCATGATACAAAATGAATGTACAGAAATCTGTGGCATTTCTACAAGCATAAATAAAGCATAAGACAGAGAAATCAAAGAATCAATCCCAATAACAATTACATCAAAAATCACAAGATACATAGGAATAAACCTAGGCAAGGAAGTAAAATATTTGCACTCTGAATATTATAGAACATTTATTAAAGAAATTGAAGATCACATAAAGTAATGGGAAAACATTCCATGCTCATGGATTGGGAGAATAAATATTGTTAAAATGTCTATAATACCCAAAGCAATATACATATTTAATGTAATCTCTATCAAAATACCACCAGCGTTTTTCACAAGAGCTAGAACAAACCATCCTAAAATTTGTATGGAATGACAAAAGAACTCAAATAGACAAAGCAATTTTGAAGAAGAAAAGGAAAGCTGGGAGGATCACAATTCTGGAATTGAAGCTAAATTACAAAGCCATAGTTATCAAAACAGTATGGTGTTGGCACAAAAACAGCACAGACCAATGGATGGAAGGAAAAACCCAGAAATGGACCCACAACTATATGGTCACCTAAGCTTTTTATTTTTAAGGTTTCTTCAGAGGATCTTTATTAACATGTAACATATTATTTGTTTCAGGGGTGCGGGTATGTGACTCATCAGTCTTACACAATTCACAGCATTCACCATAGCACATACCCTCCCCAATGTCCATCACCCAGACACCCCATCCTTCCCACCCCCTCCAGCAACCCTTAGTTTGTTTCCCAAGATTAAGAGTTTCTTATGGTTTGTCTCCCTCCCTGGTTCCATCTTGTTTCATCTTTTCCCTCCCTACACCCCACGACCCACCACCCTGCCTCTCAAATTCCTCATATCAGAGAGATCATGTGATAATTGTCTTTCTCTGATTGACTTATTTCACTCAGCATAATACCCTCTAGTTTCATCCATGTCGTTGTAAATGGCAGGATTTTGTGGGGATTTTGATGGCTGCATAGTATTCCATTATGTGTATATACCACATCTTCTTTATCCATTCATCTGTTAATGGACATCTAGGTTCTTTCCATAGTTTGGCTCTTGTGGACATTGCTGCTATAAACATTCGGATGCATGTGCCCCTTTGAATCACTACATTTGTATCTTTAGGGTAAATACCCACTTCTGTGATTGCTGGATCATAGGGTAGGTCTATTTTCAACTTTTTGAGGAACCTCCATAGTGTTTTCCAGAGTGGCTGCACCAGCTTGCATTCCCAGCAACAGTGTAGGAGGATTCCCTTTCTTCACATCCTCTCCAACACCTGTCATTTCCTGACTGGTTAATTTTAGCCATTCTGACTGGTGTGAAAGTGGTATCTAACTGTGGTTTTGATTTATGTTTCCCTAATGCTGAGTGGTATTGAGCACTTTTTCATAAGTCTCTTGGCCAATTGGATGTCTTCTTTGCAGAAATATCTATTCATGTCTTTTCCCCGTTTCTTTTCTTTTTAATTTTTATTTATTTGACAGAGAGAGATAGTGAGAGATGGAATACAAGCTGAGTAGTGGGAGAGAGAGAAGCAGGCTTCCCATTGAGGAGGCAGCCCTATCTGAACCAAAGGCTCAACGACTGAGCCACCCAGACTCCCCTGCCCATTTCTTGATTGGATTATTTGTCCTTTGGGTGTTGAACTTGATAAGTTCATTTAATCTTTGATAAAACAGAATATCCAATTCTCTCTTCAACAGCCTCTTCAGCAAATGCTTCTGGGAAAACTGGGCAGCAATTTTAGAAGAATGAAACTGGACCACTTTCTTACACCATACACCAAAATAAATTCAAAATGGATGAAAGACCTAAATGTGAGACAGGAAACCATCAAAGTTCTAGAGGAGAATGCAGGTAGTAACCTCTTTGACATGGGCTTTAGCAACTTCAACAACATTATCTCCTGAGAAAAGGGAAACAAAAACAAAAATAAACTATTGGGACTTCATTAAGATAAAACCTGCAGAGCAAAGGAAATAATCAACAAAACAGCCTACAGAAAGGGGGGAAGATATTTGCAAATGACATATATGATAAAGGGCTAACATCCAAAGTCTATAAAGGACTCATTACACTCAAACCCAAAAAATCAAATAATCCAGTTAAGAAATGGAAAGAAGATATGAATATATATTTCTCCACAGAAGACATCCAGATGGCCAACAGACACATGAGGTGATGTTCAACATAACTCATCATTAGGGAAATACAGATCAAAACCATAATGACATACCACCTCACACCTGTCAGAATGGCTAAAATTAACAACACAGGAAACAAATGTTGGCATGGATGCAGAGAAAAGGGGACACTTACACTCTTGATGAGAATGTGAACTGGTCCAGCCACCCAGGGATACAGTATGGAAGTTCCTCAAAAAGTAAAAATATAACAACCCTATGACACAGCGATTTCACTACTAGATATTTACACAAAGGATACAAAAATGCTGATTCAAAAGGGCACATGCACCCCAGTGTTTATTGCAGCATTATGACCAATAGCCAAATTATGGGAAGAGCTCAAACATCCATCAACTGATGAATGGATAAAGAAGAGAAATATACAATGGAATACTACTCAGCCACCAAAAAGAATGAAATCTTGCCATTTGCAATGACATGGATGGAGCTAAAGCATATTATGCTAAGCGAAATAAGTCAGTCAGAGAAAGACAAATACCATGACTTCACCCATCTGTGTAATTTAAGAAACAAAAGAGATGAACATAGGAGAAAGAAGGGAAAAAAAGAGAGAGGGAGGCAAACCACAAAAGAGACACTTAGCTACAGAGAGCAAACTGAGGGTTGCTGGAGGGGAGGTAGGCAGGGCTATGAGCTAAATGGGTGATGCATATTAGGGAGGGTACTTGGGATGAACACTGGGTGTTATATGTAAGTGATGAATCACTAAATTCTACTCCTGAATCTACTATTATGCTATATGTTAACTAACTAGAATTTAAGTAAAAACTGAAATATTAAAAAATACTCTGATGTAGGAAATTTTTTTAAAAGGGGGGGTTACTAAAGTACAACATCCATTCTTAATGAAAAATCCTCAGCAAAGTAGGTTTAGAAGGAACATACCTCAACGTAATAAAGCCCATATATGGGAAAACCCACAGCTAATATCCTTTTTCATGGGGGAAATCTTTTCACTATGGCCAAGAACAAGACAAGATGCTCACACTCTTTACTGTTACTTAATATAGTATTGAAAGTCCTAGCCACAGCAATCAGACAACAAAAAGAAATAAAAGGCATACAAATAAGAAAGGAAGAAGTCAAATTTTCACTATTTGCAGAGGATATAACCCTCCATGTAAAACACCTGAATGATTCCACCAAAAAAAAAAAAAAACAAAAACTCTGCTAGAACTGATAAATTCAGTAAAGTCATAGGATATAAAATCAACATAGAGATATCTGTTTCATTTCTATACACCATTTATGATTGCAACAAAAACAATAATATACCTAGGAGTAAACCTAATCAAAGAGGTGAAACAACTGTACTCAGAAAACTATAAAACATTGAAGAAAGAAATTGAAGATGACAAAGAGATGGAAAGACAATACATGCTTATGGATTGGAGGAAAAAATATTTTTAAAATGTCTCTACTACCCAAAACAATCTACACATTTAATGCAATTCCTATCAAAACACCAGCAACATTTTTCACAGAACAATCCTAAAAAGACCCGGAATATCCAAAGCAACCTTGGAAAAGAAAACAAACATGGAAGGATCACAATTCTGGACATCAAGTTATATTAGAAAGCTGTATGGTACTGGCACAAAAATAGACACATAAGTCAAGAGAACGGAACAAAAAACAAATAAATAAACCACGGGGTGCCTGAGGGGCTCAGTGGATTAAAGCCTCTGCCTTCGGCTCAGGTCATGATCCCAGGGTCCTGGGATCGAGCCCCGCATCGGGCTCTCTGCTCAGTGAGGAGCCTGCTTCCTCCTTTCTCCTCTCTCTCCGCCTGCCTCTCTGCCTACTTGTCATCTCTGTCTGTCAAATAAATAAATAAAAATCTTTAAAAAAAAAAAAAACCCACAACTAGAGGCACCTGGGTGACTCATTCTGTTGAATGGCTGATTCTTGATTCAACTGAGGTCATAATCTGAGGTCATGGGATCAAGTCTCACATCAGGCTCCATGCTGCGTGTGGAGTTTGTATGTCACTCTCCCTCTTGTACTCCCTTCCCCCTTCTTCTCTCTCTCTCTCTCAAAACATGCTCACACACACACACATGCATGCACACACACACATAACTATACAGTCAAGTAATTTTTGACAAAGGAGGAAAAAATATCTAATGGGAAAGAGTCTTTTCAACAAATGTTGTTGTGATAATTGGACCACAGCATGCAAAATAATGAAACTGGACTTTCTTATACATAAAAACAAATTCAAAGTGGATGAAAGATCTAAATGTGAGATGTGGAACTATAAAAATCCTAGAAGAGAACAAAGCAGTTACCTCTTTGACTTTGTCCATACCAACTTCTTTCTGATAGCTTCCCTGAAGCAAGGGAAACAAAAGCAGAAGTAAACTATTGAGACTTCATCAAAATGAAAGCCTTCTGCTTTCATTTTGAAATAAAGGAAATCATCAACAAAACTAAAAGAATGAAATGAAATGAAGGAAATAATGAAGGAAATAATCAACAAAACTAAAAGATAATCTATGGAATGGGAGAAGATAATTACAAATGCCATATCTGATAGAGAGTATCTACAATATATAAAGAATTTATAAAATTTAATATCCAAAAAAAGGAATAACCCAATTAAAAATGGGCAGAAGACATGAATAAACATTTTCCTAAAGACATTCATATGGCTAACAGAGACATGAGGAGATGCTCAATATCACTCAGCATCGGGCAAACACAAATCAAAACCACAATGAGATACTGGGGTGCCTGCGTGGCTTAGTGGGTTAAGGTCTCTGCTTTCAGCTCAGGTCATGATCCCAGGGTCCTGGGATCGAGCCCCACATCGGGATTTGTGCTCAGCTGGGAGCCTGCTTCCCCCCACTCTCTCTGCCTGCCTCTCTGTCTACTTGTGAGCTCTCTCTGTCAAATAAATAAATAAAATCTTTTTAAAAAAAACACTATGAGATACCATCTCCATCTCACATCTCTCAGAATAGCTAAAATCAACAGCATAGGAAGCAATTGATGTTGGCAAAGATGCAGAGAAAGGGAAACCCTCTTGCACTGTTGGTGGGAATGCAAACTGGTGTGGCCACTGTGGAAAACAGTATGGACGTTCCTCAAAAAGTTAAAATTAGAACTACCCTAATATCTAGCATTTGTGTTATTGGCACTTACCCAAGGAATACAAAAATACTAATTCAAAGGGACACATACACCCCAATGTTTATAGCAGCATTTCTACAATAGTCAAATCATGTAAACAGCCCATGTGTCCATCAACTGATGAATGGATAAAGCAGATGTGAGATATATGCATATATATCTCAATCATTAAAAAGAATGAAATATTGCCATTTGCAACAAGATAGAGCTAGAGAGTATTTTGCTAAATGCAATAAACCCAAGAAAGACAAATACTATATGATTTCAATCGTATATGGAATTTAAGAGACTGAGCAAATGAGCAAAGCAAAAAGAGAGAGAGGGAGAGAGAAAGAAACAGACTCTTGCGGTGTCTGGGTGGTGCAGTTGGCTAAGTGTCTGGCTCTTGATTTTGGCTCAGGTCTTGATCTCAGGGTCATGAGTCTAAGACCTGCATTGGGCTCCACACTGAGCATGGAGCCTATGATGAAAGAAGGAAAGAGAAAGAGAGAGAGAAGAGACTGTAAAGAATATATTGAGAGTTACCAGAAAGGAGGTGGTGCAGGGATTGGTTAAATAGGTGGTGGGGATTAAGGAGTGCACTTGTGATGAGCACCAGGCCTTATATAAAAATACTGGATCACTATAGTGTACACCTGAAACTAATATTGCAATGTATTTTATCTAACTGGAATTTAAATTAAAACTTTAAAAAAATAAAAATTGAGTTGAGGAAATCAGTTCTGAAAAGAAAAATGATTTACTTAAGGCCACACATCAAAATCATGATCTTCCTACTAATGTTGACCTTACCTTGGTGTTCCTGTTCTGAATTTCCCACTCTCAATCCTTGCTACCTTCCCTATTCTGAAGCTCTGGTTATTACAAGACAAAAATATCCTGGTTATCTTTATGATGGAAATTAAGGTATTATGGCTAGGAGGAACTTTAACATTCTACAAGCAAAAAAGCCTAAAGATTAGAATGGTGAAGCCACTTTCCCAGGGTCAAAAATTTATGCAATTCTGGGGCACCTGGGTGGCTCAGTCAATTGAACATCCAGCTCAGTTTCAGTTCAGGTTATGATCTATGGGTCATGATATCAAGCTCCGTGTCAGGCTTTGCATTCAGCACAGAGTCTGCTTAGGATTCTCCCTCTCTCTCTTGCTCCCCCTGCTCATGTGTGCTCTCTCTCTTTCAAATAAATATGTAAATAAAATCTTTAAAAAAGAAAAAGGTGGGGCACCTGGGTGGCTCAGTCATTAAGCATCTGCCTTTGGCTCAGGTCATGATCCCAGGGTTCTGGGTTCAAGCCCTGCATCAGGGTTCCTGCTTGGCAGGAGGCCTTCTTCTCCCTCTCCCACTACCCCTGCTTCTTTTCCCTCTCTTGCAGTCTCTCTCTCTCTCTCTCTGTCAAATAAATAAATTTTTTTTTAAAGAAAAGAAAAAGTTGCACCTGGGTGGCTCAGTTGGTTAAGCATCCACCTCTTGGTTCTGGTTCAGGTCATGATCTCAGGGTCATGAGATCAAGCCCTGTGTCAGGCTCCACATTCAACTCCAAGTCTGCTGGAGATTCTTTCCCCCTCCCTGTCTCTCCCCCTTTGCTCCTTCCCCCACTTGCCTTCTCTTTCTCTATATATAATAAACAAATAGTATCTTTAAAAAATATATATGCAATCTTTAATGGGCCAGTCAGCAGCTTTCCTCTCCCTTACTTATCTCTATTCACCTAACATCTTTGCAAGCAAATTTCAGACTTGTTTCACCCTCTTTGGGCTCTAAAATTGACACAACAGAAATTCAGATCAGATAGAGTTTAGGCTCATGTTTGTGTTGATTTACCTTTTTTTATTTTTAAAATTTTATTTAAATTCTAGTTAGTTAACATATAGTTATATGGTTGATTTCAATATTGGTTTCAGGAGTAGAATTCAGTTATTCATCACTTACATACAACATCCAGTGCTCATCATAACAAGTGCCCTCCTTAATAGCCATCACCCATCTAGCCCATCCCCCACCCACCACCTCCATCAACCTTCAGTTAGTTCTCTATAGTTAAGAGTTTCATGGGGCATCTCAGTGGGTCAGGATGTTGTGTCCAATTCTTGGTTTTGGCTCAAGGCATGATCTCAAGGTCATGAGATGGAGCACTACAATGGGCTTCATGCTGAGCATGAAGTCTGCTTGAGATTCTTTCTCTCCCTTTCCCTCTGCCCCTTCCCCCCTTCCTTTCCCTCAAATAAATAGTCTTTAAAAAGTTTCTTTAATGGTTTGCCTCCCTCTCTTTCTCTTTTTTTCATTCTTTCCCCTATGTTTCCTAAATTACACATATGGGTGAAATCATATGGTATTTGTCTTTCTCTGACTGACTTATTTCTCTTAGTGTAATACACTCTAACTCCATCCTTGCCATTGCAAATGGCAAGATTTCATTCTTTTTGGTGGTTGAGCACTATTCCATTGTATATATAACACCATATCTTCTTTATCCATTCATCAGTTGATGGACCTTTGTCTTCTCTCCATAGTTTGGTAATTGTTGATAATGCTGCAATAAACACTGAGGTGCATGTGCCCCTTTGAATCAGTATTTTTGTATCCTTTGTGTAAATACCTATTGGTGCAGTTGCTGGATCATAGTGTAGTTATATTTTTAATTTTTTGAGGAACTTCCATACTGTATCCCAGAGTGACTACACCAGTTTGCATTCTCACCAACAGTGCAAGAGGGTTCCTTTCTCTGTATCCTTGCCAAAACCTGTTGTTTTGTGTATTGTTAATTTTACCCATTCTGAGAGGTATGTGGTGGTATGTCATCATTGTTTTGATTTGTACTTCTCTGATGATGAATAATGGTCAGCATCTTTTCATATGTCTGTTAGCCATCTGAAAGTCTTCTTTGGAAAAATCTGTATTCGTGTCCATTTCTTAATTGGATTATTTGTTTGTGTGTGTGTTGAGTTTGATAAGTTCTTTATAGATCTTGGATACTAACCCTTTATCAGACATTTCAATTACAAATATCTTCTTCCATTCATCAGGTTGCCTTTTAGTTTTGCTGATTGTTTGCTTCACTGTGAAGAGTTTTGTCTTGAAAAATTTCCAACAGTTCATTTTCCCTTTTGTTTCCCTTGCTTCCAGCATTCCATTTTGGTTTTTTTATCCTGGGTCAGTACACAGCAGAAGCAAGAAAACCTGAAGGAGAAAAAGAAGGAAACTGGGAATATTCAGTGCACTTTCACAATGTGTAGATACTCATAAAATGATGTGCCAATTCATACCTATTACTTTATATTATACAAAGATCTAAGATCTCTTTCATGGTCTCACATAGAATCTAGAACCTGAAAGAGATTGTAATGGATTTTCAAAAGGGCTGACTGAGACTGGAAATGGCAATGTTCTGCAGACTGTTGAGAGGTGAACTGACCGCTCCCCTACTTTATCTCTAGAGTCTGCTCTATGCCTAACGTTCAAATTTAAGAGATCTACCATTTTGCCAACATGGAAAGTAGAGCTCCAGAGTTTAGAAAAAGAGATATTATATACAAGGTGAGTTGAAGATTTTAATGAAAGTTGTGTGACACATAGTGGATAAAAGGAAGGGAAGATAGAGCACCACTGAAATAATACACACATTGTTTTCACTCTATCCTCTGCCCTACAATCTGTTCCTAGTGTTTCATTTAGAAATATTTTTAAACATATTTTATTTATCTTTATAACTTCTCTTTTGAAAGAGAGAGTCAACTCAGAATCACAAATAGTGCAGTGGTTCTCAACCCCAGCTTTTTAGATTTACTTGGTAAATATAATAAACATCAATGCTTAAGCCCACTCCTCAATAATCAAAATCTCTTAAAAGTAGTGATCAGGTATTTGTATTGTTTCGCCTGTATTTTAAAGTGAAGTGATTCTGATTCACAGAATGTTGATTACCACTAATCTGGTCCAATTTCTTCATTTTGCAGGTAAGGAAACAGGCCCAGAGAGGGTCAGGTTTCAAGCCCAGGGTGATGACATCAGTTAATGAATGAACTAGTAATAGAGTTCAGGTTTCCTAACATCTAGTCTAGTGGTCTTTCCATCACACCATGCTAAAGAAAGCATGGTGTTTGAGATCAAGTGACTTAACTACAAGTTCATGAGGCATCCCAAGATATGATAAAGAGTCTGCATCATTATTCATTCTTCATGTGCCTCCAGACTTAAAGAGGGAGAAAGGCTTGTAAGGTTGGAGAATGATATCACTCTATCAACTGTAAAGATCCTTTTCATTTACCTCATAAGTTCTGGCCCTGAATGTAAAAACTCACATAGTATGAGACCACTCACATAATATTGATTTGAGAACCATTACAAAGTAGAATTATCCCTAAATATCCCTCTTGCTGAACTGTCACAGTGTCTGAAATTTATACTACTACCCATTTTTCTAGTTTAGGATACTGCTGCCAGAAGACCAATTATAAATACAGGGATAGAGGGAAGGTGCTCTGTAAACACACCTTTGCCACCTGGAAAAGCAGCAAATAGAGCCTTTAAAAGTTGATCCCATGGTAAGAACATATGAATGATGGGAGGAAAGGGAAACCCCAGAATATAGAGCAAACTCCCAGTGGGGACCCCTAGGTAAAGCAGTGCCAAAATCCAGGTTTTCCTTTTTTGAAATGGAAGCCAGATACTTATTATGTGTGTATTTGATAAATATAAGGAATATAATGAAAAGGGCACTGGGTTAGGAGACAGAAGACCCAGGAGTCTACTTTCCCTTCTTTTTCTCATAAGTCAAATATGAAATTTAAATAAGGTGATATCAAAGTTCTTAAGTAGTTCTAAATCTTTTATTCTCATAGTGAATCATTCAGTTATCTTGATGTCTAGTGCAGATATGACATAAGCTAGTGCTTTTTAAAATTAACATATAATGTATTATTCGTTTCAGGGTACACGTCTGTGATTCATCAGTCTTACACAATTCATAACATTCACAATAGCACATACCATCCACAATGTCCATCACCCAGACACCCCATCCTTCCCACCCCCTTCCCCTCCAGCAACACTCAGTTTTGCTTCCTGAGATTATGAGTCTCTTACAGTTTGTCTCCCTCTCTGGTTTCATCTTGTTTCATTTTTTCCTCACTTCCCTTATGATCCTCCATCTTGTTTCTCAAATTTCTCATATCAGTGAGATCATATGATAATCGTCTTTCTCTGATTGACTTATTTCTCTTAGCATAATACCCTCTAGTTCCATCTACGTCTTTGCAAATGGAAAGATTCGGGATATATATATATATATATATATATATATATATATATCTCACATCTTCTTTATCCATTTATCTGTTGATAGACATCAAGGCTCTTTCTATAGTTTGGCTATTGTGAACACTGTTGCAATAAACGTTGGGGTGCACGTGCCTCTTCAGAACACTGCATTTGTATATTTGGGGTAAATACCCAGTAGCGCAATTGTTGGGTTGTAGGGTAGCTCTATTTTCAACTTTCTGAGGAACCTCCATGCTGTTTTCCAGAATGGCTGCACCATAAGCTAATGTTTTTATTCCTCCCTTTTAGCACTATGTCCAGTTGTATTGGTAAAACATTCAAGAGCTCTTTGACCAAGTAAGAAACCAAGCAGCTGGAGCTGTCATTCTTTAAAGAGAGACATAAAGAAGTTACCTAGGATTAAAGAAAGTCCATCAAAGTAATTTAAAGGGAAGGATCTGGAAGTGACATCAGGAAGATGGCTGAAAAATATGTCCCTCTTTTATATACCCCCCTCAAGAATGGAAATTTGGCATCCATTTGTGGACACAAGTACCTTTCTAGGACCTGTGAGTTCAAGCACCATATGCCAGATGACTCAGGAAGAGTTGTACCCACCCATACGTCAGGTAATAAGTGTACAGATCTCAGCCCCAGCTTTGGACCCTGAAATGCACAGTGAACTGGCACAGGCCTTCTAGGACATGGCCTGCAAACCTCTGAAGAACAGAGTTGTACAGTCATTCACAGGTAAGAGAGACTTTGTGGAAGTCCAGGAATCCAGCACAGTGTTGGAAAGAAAAGAAAAACAGAGATTGGATGCATTGAAGAGGATAAAAGGAACACCTTGACTTTACCTGCATTGATATAGGCAGGACAGGCCTGAGGACCAAGAGGGGTCTCACTGGATCAGCCAAGAGGATGTTTGTTTTTGTGCATGACAGAAATTAAGCACAAGCCAGGAGGAAATGAGAGAAGTTTATTGACTAGCATAAGTGATTGCATATAGCAGATGGAGTGTCTGGGAGAATCAGAAAAGGAAATGTGAGTTACCCCCTCACTTGGGGTTAGGAGTTTATATTGAAAAGGGGTCCAGGATACATGTTCTGCCAGGAATCCAGGGTAAGGTCCAATCAAACATGAATGTCAAGTAAACAATAAGTGTTATTCCATGGATCACCAAAAGTAGTGAGTGTTGATGCCAGTTTTGACTATGATTTGTTTAAAGCTTATGTCCTAGAACATGTTTAGGATCTGGTCTTTCTTAAATATTATCAGGTGGTTGGGGCCCTAAGACAAAAATTGGAGAATGATTAATTTTCTTGTCTCCTCTTGGAAGGGAATGTAGATGCAAAAATATAGAACATAAATAAATGGGACTTAGCAAGAAACAGCAGAAATAGAGGTTTTCTAAAATGGAGTCCCTTCAGTTTCCCTCTCAACCTCACTCCTCACCCAAGGTGGCCCTGTTCGATGACAAGAGTGCTCTCCTTGACCGATGATTTCTCCTGTAGGATAAAGTGAGAGTGGGTGAGTGAGTGTCCAGCTTTCACTCCGCAGAACACTGCCAAAGAGGACCATTTCTCTCTCACTGCACCTAGAGCACTAAATTGTGAGCTGGACAATAGGAGGGTGGTGAGTGGCTAGGAGAACTGAAGCCAGGGCATGGAAGGTATGGAAGGGACAAAGATCCTACTAACCACATTATGGATTCCATCAGGAGACCCATCAATGTGCCCTTTGTGACTTCTAGTGAGCTGATACCTCCATAAGCACCCCAGCATTTTATGTGCCACACTCACACAACCCACACTTTGTGGCTGGCACCATCTGGATACTCCAAAGGGCAGCAAGAGTGAGTTTTGGGAGATGGCTAGTAAGCAGAAAGCTGACCCAAATCTGCAGGCTGAGGAGAGACCACAAATTTGGGCACTTAGCACTGCCCATGGGAAAGCAAAAAGGAAGCAACCAGAATTTAGACTGGTGCATTGCGAAATTGAGAGAAGGCATACAAATTTAAGAATCCTGCCACAACTCTAATCTTGATTATTTCCCTTCTTATGTGTGGAGTTGGTTTGATTTGTTGTTGATTCTCCAGTTATTTAAGGTGTAGAGACAGCTGCTGTGTTCTGGATTTTTCAATATTTTTGAGGGAGGCTTGGATGGCTATGTATTTCCCCCTTAGGACCGCCTTTGCTGTATCCCATAGGTTTTGGAGCAAAGTGTCTTCATTCTCATTGGTTTCCATGAATTGTTTCAGTTCTTCCTTGATCTTCTGGTTGATCCAAGCATTCTTAAGCAAAGTGGTCTTTAGCTTCCAGTTCCTTCGGAACTTATCATCGTGATTGAGCTCCAGTTTCAAAGCATTGTGATCTGAGAATGTGCAGGGAATAATCTCAGTCTTTTGGTATTGGTTGAGTCCTGATTTGTTGTTTTAGGGTGGAATGTTCTGTATATACCTATGAGGTCCATCTGGTCCAGTGTGTCATTCAATGCTCTTGTTTCTTTATTGATTTTCTGCTTCGATGATCTATTTCTGAGAGAGGCGTCTTAAGATCTCCAATGATTAGTGTATTCATATCAGTATGACTCTTTATCTTGATTGACAGTTCTCTTATGTAATTGGCTGCTCCCATATAGGGGGCATAGATATTTATAATTGTTAGATCATCTTGGTGGATAGTCCCTTTAAGAATGATGTAGTGTCCTTCTGGATCTCTGACTACAGTCTTTAGTTTAAAATCTAATTTGTCTGATATCAGAATCGCTACCCCAGCCTTTTTTTGCAGCCCATTGGCATGAAAGATGCTTCTCCATCCCTTCACTTTCAGTCTGGGTGTATCTTTAGGTTCAAAATGGGTCTCTTGTAGACAACATATGGATGGGTCCTGTCGTTTTATCCAGTCTGCAACCCTGTGCCATTTTATGGGTGCATTTAGGGCATTCACATCGAGGGTGATTATTGATAGATACGTTTTTATTGACATTGTGTTACCTTTGAAGTCTTTCTTTCTGTAGATTGTCTCTATATCTCTGTTCAATGCTATTCTAGGGCTTTTTCCTCCTTTAAAGAAGCCCCCTTAATATTTCCTGCAGTATCGGCTTGGTGTTTGCATAGTCCTCTAAGCCTTGCCGGTCCTGGAAACTCTTTATCTCTCCATCTATTTTGAATGTCAGTCTTGCTCTTGGCTGCATGTTCTTCTCATTCAGTGCCCTGAATATATCTTGCCAGCCCTTTCTGGCTTGCCAGGTCTCTGTGAACAGGTCTGACATTATTCTGATGGGCTTTCCTCTTTACGTAAGGATCTTCTTTGTCCTAGCTGCTTTCAAGAGGTTCTGCCTACAATTATAATTTTTCATTCTTACTATTAGGTGTCTCGAGGACTTTCAACAATCTGTAATCTTGGGGGGAAACCTTTCGGCCTCTAGTACATGAACGCTGGTTCCATTCGCGAGATTTGGAAAATTTTCATGAAGAACTTGTTCCACTATATCTTTTAGACTTCTTTCTTTCTCCTCCCCTTCAGGGATTCCAATAATTCTGACGTTGGAACATTTCATGGCATCATTTATTTCCCTGATTCTGTTTTTGTGGCTTCTAAGCTGTTTGTTCCAGGCTTCCTCCTGATCCTTTCTCTCTATCCGTTTGTCCTCCAGATCACTAATTCTATCTTCTGTCTCAGTTACCCTAGCTTTGAGAGAATTTAGATTAGATTGGAACTCATTGAGAGCATTGTGAAGCTCATCCCTGGTAGCTTTCAGCTCTTCCCTAATATTGAAAACATGATCTCTGGTTGTTTTCAGTTCGGCCCTAATCAATTCCATTTGGTCACCCATGGCTTTCTCCAACCTAGCTATTGCTTGGGTAATTGTTAGCCTGAATTCTCTTTCCGACATATTATCTATGTTGATAGCCATTAGCTCTGTTGCAGAAGGGCCATCCTCTGTATTTTTCTTCTGTTGGGCATTCCTCCTCCTAGTCATTTTGGTGAGAGATGGCTGAACAGGTGTAGCTGGGTGTATCGACTGTGGTGTAGTCAAGGTACACCCTGGAATGCTTCTGAGCAATCAGGATTTCCCACCCAAATGAGAGGAAAAAGAAAAGGAAAATAAAAAAAGAGAGAGGGAAAGAGACAGGAAAGAAAGATGAGATAAAAGAGAAGGTTTAGCCCAAATGGACCCGAAGGTAAGATTTTTGAAGTATACAAACAGACACAGACAAACAAAAAGACTGATAAAAGTATATGACAAAAAAAGTATATGACGAGAGAAAAAAATAATATATATATATTTGCATATATATATATGCAAATAAAGGAAGAACCTCGGCAAAAAGAACCCTGAGTGTGAGATTTATATACTATCAGGACAAACACAAAAACACAGAAATACTGGTGGAAGAAAAAGATGGGAGAGTGGTTGTAAATTCTCAGTGAGGGTGAGGAAGATTGTTTTGATTTTTCCTGGATGTATCTTGATATCTTTGTTAAAGGACTCAGCTTTCCTAAGATAAGGGGGGATTAGGAATATGTTTACCTATAGGGATGGCATTGATTGGGGAAAGGGGATTACCTTGAAGTTTAACTCTATATGAATATTAGAAAATAAAATTAAAAACGGAATAAACTGAACTAAACTAAAATTAAAAAAAAAAATTTTTAAAATAGAAATGCAAAAGGAAAACACAGGTGTATATATCAAAAAGTTCAGGTTAGAAGGTTATTATGGAATTTGATGTACTGGACATCTCACTGTGACAGTAAATAGGTTAAAAAATTATCTATATAATAATAAAAAATTAACTATATAAAAAAATGAGCCAGAATAGTGGGATCAAATTAATAATAAAAACTGTCCTATGAAGTAGTGGTGGTTGTTCTCTTGTCGTCTTTTTTTACAGCAATTCAGCAATGTGGCAGGATACAAAGTCACTGTACAGAAATCAGTGGCTTTCTTATACACTAACAATGAAAATACAAAAAGGGAAATTAGAGAATCGATTCCATTTACTATAGCACCAAGAACCATAAGATACCTGAGAATAAACCTAACCAAAGAGGTAAAGGATCTGTACTCAAGGAACTACAGAAAACTCATGAAAGAAATTAAAGAAGACACAAAAAAATGGATGACCATTCTAAGCTCATGGATTGGAAAAATAAACTTTGTTAAAATGTCTATATTGCCCAGAGAAATCTATACTTTAATGCTATTCTGATCAAAATTCCACCGGTATTCTTCAAAGAGCTGGAGCAAATAATCCTAAAATTTGTATGGAATCAGAAGAGACCCCAAATCGCTAAGGAAATGTTGAAAAACAAAAATAAAACTGGGGGCATCATGTTACCTGATTTCAAGCTTTACTACAAAGCTGTGATCACCAAGACAGCATGGTACTGGCATAAAAACAGACACATAGACCAGTGGAACAGAGTAGAGAGCCCAGATATGGACCCTCAACTCTATGGGCAAATAATCTTTAACAAAACAGGAAAAAATATACAGTGGAAAAAAGACAGTCTCTTCAATAAATGGTGTTAGGAAAACTGGGCAGCTATATGTAGAAGAATGAAACTCGACCATTCTCTTACACCATACACAAAGATAAACTCAAAATGGTTAAAAGACCTCAATGTGAGACAGGAATCCATCAGAATCCTAGAGGAGAACATAGGCAGTAATCTCTTCAATATCAGCCACAGCAACTTCTTTTAAGATATGTCTCCAAAGGCAAAGGAAACAAAAGCGAAGATGAACTTTTGGGACTTCATCAAAATCAAAAGCTTCTGCACAGCAAAGGAAACAGTCAACAAAACAAAGAGGCAACCCACAGAATGAAAGAAGATATTTGCAAATGACAGTACAGACAAAAGGTCGATATCCAGGATCTATAATGAACTCCTCAAACTCAACACACACAAAACAGACAAGCATATCAAAAAATGGGCAGAAGATATGAACAGACACTTCTCCAATCAAGGCATACAAATGGCTATCAGACACATGAAAAAATGTTCATCATCACTAGCCCTCAGGGAGATTCAAATTAAAACCACATTGAGATATCATCTTACACCAGTTAGAATGGCCAAAATTAACAAGACAGGAAACAACATGTGTTGGAGGGGATGTGGAAAAAGGGGAACCCTCTTCCACTGTTGGTGGGAATGCAAGTTGGTGCAGCCTCTTTGGAGAACAGTGTGGAGATTCCTCAAGAAATTAAAAATAGAATTTCCTATGACCCTACCATTGCACTCCTGGGTATTTACCCCAAAGATACAGATGTCGTGAAAAGAAGGGCCATCTGTACCCCAATGTTTATAGCAGCAATGGCCACGGTCGCCAAACTGTGGAAAGAACCAAGATGCCCTTCAACGGACGAATGGATAAGGAAGATGTGGTCCATATACACTATGGAGTATTATGCCTCCATCAGAAAGGACGAATACCCAACTTTTGTAGCAACATGGACGGGACTGGAAGAGATTATGCTGAGTGAAATAAGTCAAGCAGAGAGAGTCAATTATCATATGGTTTCACTTATTTGTGGAGCATCACAAAAAGCATGGAGGACATGGGAAGTTAGAGAGAAGGGCATTGGGGTAAATTGGAAGGGGAGGTGAATCATGAGAGACTATGGACTCTGAAAAACAATCTGAGGGGTTTGAAGTGGCGGGGGGGGGGGGGGGGGGGGGGACCGGGGGGGGGGTATTATAGAGGGCACGGATTGCATGGAGCACTGGGTGTGGTGAAAAAATAATGATACTGTTATGCTGAAAATAAATAAATTTAAAAAAATTTTTTTAAAAGATAGAGAGAGCCAAAACACAGCAACAGAGTGCCTGCAACACACACCAGAAACACATCCTGAAAATCCAGGTCCTGGACACAATTTGACCTCTTTCATAAAGCCTTTACTCTCAGGAGCAGGAAACATAACAGGATATTCTAATACAGAGAAGAAGACAGTGATTTAGAAAAAATGCCAAGACAGAAGAATTCATCCCAAAAGAAAACGTAAAAAAAGGTCATGGCTAGAGATTGAATTAAAACAGATATAAGTAACATGTCTGATGGAGAATTTAAAACAGCAATCAAAAGGATACACATTGAGCATAAGAAAAGCATAGAAGACATCAGGGAGACCCTTACCACAGAGAAAATAGAATTAAAAACAATTAGTCCAAATGAAAAATACAATAACTGAGAATTAAAACAGGCTGGATATAATGACCACAAGTATAGAAGAAGTAGAGGAACAAATAAGTGATATAAATGAATAATGGAAGGGTGCCTGGGTGGCTCAGACCATTAAGAGTCTGTCTTCAGCTCAGGTGATGATCCCGGGTCCTGGGATCGAGTCCCATGTCAGGCTTTCTGCTCAGCAGGGAGAATGCTTTTCCCTCTCCCTCTCCCTGCTGTTCTGCCTACTTGTGCTCCTCTCTCTCGCTTGCTCACTTGTTTGTTCTCTCTCTCTGTCAAATAAATAAGTAAAATCTTTTTTTAAAAAAAGGATTGAAACAAGGAAGCTGAACCAAAGACAGAACAACTATGGATCATGAGAATAGACTTAAAGAAGTCAGTGACTACATCAAATGTAATAATTCGGGGTGCCTGGGTGGCTCAGTCATTAAACATCTGCCTTCAGCTCAGGTCATGATCCCAGGGTCCTGGGATTGAGCCCTGCATTGGGCTCCCTGATCAGCAGGAAGCCTGCTTCCCCCTCTCCCTGCTTGTGTTCCCTCTCTCACTGTGCCTCTCTCTGTCAGATAAATACAATCTTTTTTAAAAAATGTAATAACATTCATATCACAGGAGTCCCAAAAGAAGAAGAGAGAAAAGGGGGTGGGCAGAAACTTTATGTAAGGAAATAATAGCTGAAAACTTTCCTAATCTGGGGAAAGAAACAGACATCCAAATCAAGGAAGCACAGAGAAATCTTACTAAAATCAATAACAATGGGCCAAAAAAAAGACATATTGTGGTTAAATTTGCAAGCTATACTGATAAAGAAAAATCCTATAAGCAGACAAAAGAAGTTCCTACCTTACAAGGGAAGACCCATAAGGTTAGCTGGAGATCTCTTCACAGAAATTTGGCAAGCCAGAATGGAATGACATAATATATTCAACATTACTAAATGGGAAAAAATCTACAGCCAAGAATACTCTATCCACAAGGCTGTTATCTTAGGGTTTACAATATATGCTTATAACCTATGCCTTGCCCCAGGAGATCATGAATCCTGCTCCTACTGGGCCATTGTGTTCAGTAGCCCCAGAACAGGAATGCTGCTGATGTTTTAGCAGCTTCCACACTCAATCCTGAGGGCTTATAATATATTTTCTAATAATAACTCTACAGTTCCCCCTTTCTGTTTACTGGAATGTTTAGGTGGGCCAGTAAAGGGGATGATAAGGATCTGCATGGCCACTATAAGTGTGTTTCAGGTCTTCCACACAGAACGGCAGAAGAGTCTTGCCTTGATGACTATAACAAGAAAGAAGATCATTAAATCAGTCCAGCCATGTAAAACCAGGAGCGGAGACTGAACCCAGAGGATGATTTTTTTTTTTAATGAGCCAGATAGAAGTGTCATTGAGAGTATTAATGGTAGCTTGTTGACTTTCTTGTATTTGTGCTTGTAACCTAAATTTCAGATTTTTAATGGAGAGATTCAAAGAGGAAGAAAAGGCTTGATTAAGATGAGTTTTTCAATTTCCCCCAAGTCTTGTTGTAGGGAATTGAAATAATGCAGCAGATGGTAAACTCTAAGTCACAAGTTAATTGGCACCTGGTCCAGAGTGCCTGTTGATGTTTTCCTAACAAGACAACAACTGCTTTTAAAGCCTGCAGTCTAGCTAATATTTGTTGATCAATCTTAACCTGTTCTTCTAAATTAGTTGTAGTGTTTTACATATATGAATGCACTTGTTGTGCTGTTTGGAGGGAGACAGCCGAAGATGTGGCAGTAGTTGCCACAGCCCTGATGGTTAAAATAGCTGCCAGTGGGATACCTAAGAACCATTTTAGAACCATTTTAGTTTGGGTTTTTTTTTTTTTCTCTCTCTTTCTTCTAAAGCATAGACCGATTATTGTAGGAGGAATCTCCCTTGCCAAGTCCTGGACAACTGAACTGAGAGCCAGGCTTCTGCTTGCTGCTTAGCAACATATACACAGGTAATGTTCATTTGCAACATAGTTAAAGGTTGAAAGGCAGGGAGTTACTAACATCAGGCCAAAGCATGAAAACAGGTTTTTTAATTCCTCATGCCAGCTCATGATGAGGCTTAATCAGCCAAGTGGATAGCCATATAGGACCTTATGGAGTAAGCATAGCAGCAAAACCTCTCCCCCATATGAGTAAAGATACTAGGCTATTCCACTCTGGCCCCCACATTGGGCAGTCTATACCATACTTGTGGTTATTAAAGGTAACCACAAAAATGTTCTGAATGAGGGGCACCTGGGTGGCTCATTGGGTTAAAACCTCTGCCTTCAGCTCAGGTCATGATCTCAGGGTCCTGAAATTGAGCCCTGCATCAGGCTGTCTGCTCAGCAGGGAGCTGGCTTCCCCTCCTCTCCCTCTGCCTGCCTCTCTGCCTACTTGTGATCTCTGTCTGTCAAATAAATAAAATAAATAAATAAATAAATAAACAAACAAACTTTTTAAAAATGTCCTGAATGAGCTGAATTAAAATGTCTAGTTGTAAGTGATTAATAGTTAACAGTGCCTTCATTATTCTCATTCTGGGGATCTCAGTTTCCTCTTTCTGTTTATGTAAAAAGTAGTTTTAAGATACCATTGACACAATTAAACAATAGCTTGACCTTGAAGATTGTGGGAAATGCCAGTAGAATGTGTAACTTTCCAAACATTTAGAAATTAGGTTATGTAATGGGACTTATTAGGTGGGCCATTGTCCATTTTATGTTTCGGGGGGTGCCCATTATGCCAAAGCATTTTAAGAGATGATTAATGACATGAGAGGAGCATTTAACACTTTGAGCAGAGGCCCATATAAATTTAGAGTAAGTATTAATAGTGACATGCATCCATTGTAGTCAGCCAATTGAGGGGAAATGGATAACATTCATTTGCCATAGTTGATTTGTGAATAAACCATGGGGATTAACTCCTCCAGGAAGGTGAGTAGAAGAGAACTGTTGGCATTTGGGACAGGATCATGGTGTGTTTTTCCTGTGAAAGATGGATAGAGAACTTTAGTCAAGGCCCTTGCCCCTTGGTGAAAAAAAAAAGAATGAGAATTTAAAGCAGAGGAGAATAAAGATCCATTTTTTTGTTGTTGATGCCTAAATAGATGTGTTGGGGATTAAAGCCAATTAATTGAATTGTTTTGGTTTGGTTTTTTTTTTTCATCATCTCAACCATTTTGTAGGAGCTGCAATTGGAAAGAAAAGTGACCATAAGTTTGGATTGCATTGGGTTAACAAAAGACTGACATATGGTAGGGCTATTTATTATCCCTTCAGGCAAATATTTTCATTGGTATTTTCATATAGGTCTGTGATTGTTAATTGCAGGGACTGAGAAGAAAATGTTTTTTTTATTTTTAGGATGCAAAGGAATAGTAAAAAAAAAAACAATCTTTAATATCAATCACAATGAGATTGTGAATTGAAGGGACTAAAGAAAGATTTTGAAGACCAAATTGCAAAGTCCCCATGGGAATTATTTGAGCATTAATTGCTGGTAAATTATGTTACCAGCAAAAAAGACTGCTGGTAACATTTTCCATTTGCCTGATTTGGGGTCATGTAAAAAATGGGAGTATTTTTTTGTAAAAGTATTTCAGAGTTCCCCTTTTATTGTCAGTTTTAATTACATTTAGCAGAATTTTGCATTTTTAAAAACCTTAGTCTTTAGGGAAAACAAAGTAGTAACTAAGTATGAACTGTTATATTAAAACCTTTTTGAATAACAAATTTGTGAATCAGTAAGCATAAAGCATGTTTGCCAACAGATTTATATATTTTTAGATTTTTTGAAATAGGAAGTCAAAAGCATAAACCTACATTTAGTAATCAATGTTCTAGTACTTAATTTTGTTTGGAGAAGACATAGATGTCCAATGAATTTTATTATAAGTTATTATTCAAACAAAACTTTGATGTTTTAGGGTGCCAAAGACTTTTAAAGCTATTTTAATAATTACCCATGAAAACTTGAAGAGAGAAAATTAACCATTACTTTAAGTCAATTTTTGGCTAACAAATTGTAACAGAGATAACATAAGCTTGTTGGAGATTTAGTAAATTTTGGTAGAATAAAAGTTTTATATTTAATGCTGATAACTTTACTTTTTTAACTTTATTATTTATTTATTTATTTTTATTGTGTTAGTCACCATACAGTACATCATTAGTTTTTGATGTAGTGTTCCACAATTCACTGTTTGTGTATGAAAACCGTGTGTCACATAATACATGCCCTTTTTAATATCCATGACCAGGCTAACCCATCCCCTAACACTCCTCCCTTCTAAAACCCTCAGGTTGTTTCCTGGAGTTCATAGTCTTTCATGGTTCATCTCCCATTCCAATTTCTTCCCCTTCATTTTCCCCTTCCTTCTCCTAATGCCCTCCATGCTATTCCTTTAAAGATTTTTAAAAAGACTTTATTTATTTACTTGACACAAAGAAATAAAGAGAGAGGGAACACAAGCAGAGGGATCTTGAGAGGGAGAAGCAGGCTCCTCACTGAACATGGACCTCAAGGCGGGACTTGACCCCAGGATGCTGGGAACATAACCTGAGCCAAAGGCAGATGCTTTAAAATTGAGCTACCCAGGCGCCCCAAGATCTGTTTATTTTATTAAACCAACAAACCTAAGTTAGTTTAAATACCAAATGTTTGACCTGAATTTCTTTTTTTAGAAGTAATTGGGTTTACCTCCCATTGTCAATTTTTACTGGAGACACTGATGGGGAAATCTGAAGTGAGCCATGTATGGAGCCTGCACCAAGGTAGTGCAGAAACAGGAGGAGGAGAGGCAGAAGAGGCAGAGTGTTGCCAGAAGGCAAAGAAAAAGTTTCCCAGTTTAAAGCCTGTCAGCTCTGCTAGATGAGCAGACGTAGATTTTTGTTTTTCCATCAAAATGGAAGTAGGCAGTCCATGTCAGGCCAGAAAAGAGAGGGAACTTACCTGAAACAAAGGGAGTTTTGGCAGCTATTTGGGAATATTTAGTAAACTTTCTGTCCTGAGGTAGACTAACCAGATATATTGGGTTCCAACTATAGCCATTAACCCAGGAAATGAGGGAGAAGCCCCCACATTTATTAGGAGGAACAGTGAGACAGAGAGAAAGAATCAGTGTCCCCTTTGCTAGAGGGGCCTGTGTTTCCTCCAGCAACCTGGGTTTATTTGGAGGAAGCCTATTTAGATAATTATCGTCTAGTAGGAGAGAGTTTACCAGCCAAACATATTTGGGCAAACACATTTTGCAAGATACCCTTACGTCTGGGTTCTGATGTAGAGCCTTATTTTTTGCAGAAGAGATTTAATTTATAGATTTCATTGAGGCCATGCAGTGTTAAAGGAAATCAGGTCTTTTTAAAATTTTGCAATTCAGATTGTTTTTAGTGAGTTAAAGGGCATCCCAAGGGAGAGTTCTTGGGAACTGAAAAAGAGAGAAGTTCCAATCATATGGACAATTCTTATGGAGCTTTTTGAAGACCTAGAATGACAAAATGATTATGCTGTGGAGCTTGTTCCTGGGCTTAAAGGACAGGAAATGTGTCAATAAAGCCTTTTTGTTTTTGAGCTTCCTATAACATTTTCTTTTTATGGAAAAGAAGGTACTCTCTCTTGACACCTTTATTTTTTGCTATTAGAGAGTGCAAAGGAGGAGGCAATTTATTAGGGGATAATATTGGAGCCTCCTTTGGGTCTTAGGGGCTGTTGCCAGGATGGGGACAGTGGCGGCAGATTTGAAAGGGAGGAATAAAATCCTACCAACTAGTTCAAGCTGTTTTTTTCTTTAAAGAGTGGATAGCAATCTGGTAAAGATGCCATGTATGCAAATGAAAAATTTTAACAGGACCCAATGCATTTTATAGCCTTTTGCCCATGCCTCAACCATGTCCATGCCCAAGCCCATGTCCTCAACCAAAAAATAGCCTTCAGGTGGCTACCATGGGCAGTGTTGATATATTACAGACAAAAATTATGTTAAATTTTTATTACTTTGCATCCTATAGAATGTATCAACATATGTAACTGCTTTTTATAAGCAACTTGTTGCTTACTTAAAGATGTTCCCATGACTAATAGGTTTATAACAGACAGAAGAATAGATCAGAGAGAAATCAAAAATAAATACTGCACACCTGAAAGAAAGAAAAAAATAGTTCAATGGTCACTCCATCACAGGAATCAAGTGCCTATAGTTCCTACCTGGATGAGTGGATGCCTTTTCCTTTTCTCAGGCTTGAGGAGTGACATGCAGATGAGGACTCTATCGGGTCCTAAAGAAGTTCCACCCTTAGGTACCAAATGTCACTGCACATTGTGGCTCAGGACTCCATTGAGCCCTGAAAAAGTAACACCCTTAGGATCCAAATGTCACCCCATACTGTGGATGAGGACTCTATCGAGCCCTGAAAACTTCCCTGTTTGTGTGCCAAATGTCATGCACTGAAATAAAATTCTCAGACACCAGTCTGAGGGGCGGTGCAGGGCTGCCTCTATAAGGGAGAGCAGCAGCAGCTGAACCCTGCACATAGCTTTTATTCTGGTTTTGTTTTTATCAGAAATGCAAAGACAGATGCCTCCAAGTGTAGGAAAAGAGTATAAGGGGATGGCAAATATCTTGAAGCAGGCTTGCATTTTCCCCTACATGTAGACACACAGGGAGTCAGTCATGGAATAAGGGAGGAGCAGGATGTTTGGGCTAGCAATCACTGGGTGCAAGAAGGGGAGACTAAGAATTACATTCTTTCATAGCTTTTCCCTTTTGCCCTGTCCCGGGGGTTGTGGAATCCTGCTCCTACTGGGTCATTGCATTCAACACCCTGAGACCAGGAATGCTGCTGACATTTCAGCTGCTTCCATACTCACTCCTTAGGGCTTATAATATGTTGTCTAAGAATAAATCAACAAAGGTTATCATTCAAAATGGGAGAGATAGTTTCCCAGACATTTAAAAAAAAAAAAAACTAAAGGAGTTCATGAACACTAAACCAGTCCTACAAGAAATATGAAAGGGGACTCTTTGAGTGTGAAAGAAAGACCCAAAGTGACACAGACTAGAAAGGAACAGAGAAAATCTCCAGAAACAACAAGAAAACAAGTAATAAAATGGCATTAAATACTTTCTGCATCGAGACACCTGGGTTGCTCAGTGGGTTGAGCCTCTGCCTTCAGGTCAGCTTATGATCTCGGGGTCCTGGAATCGAGCCCCACATCGGTCTCTTTGCTCAGCAAGGAGCCTGCTTCCCCCCACCCCTCGCCTGCCTCTCTGCCAGCTTGTGATCTCTCTCTCTCTGTGTCAAATAAATAAATAAAATCTTTTTAAAAAATGCTTTCTGCATCTTTTGAGAAGATCGTGTGGTTCTCATCCTTTCTTTTATTAATGTAGTGTATCACACTGATTGATTTGTGAATATTGAACAAGGCCTCCAGCCCAAGAATAAATCCCACTTGATTGTGGTGAATAATTCTTTTAATGTGCCATTGCATTTGATATGCCAGTGTCTTGTTGAGAATTTTTGTATCCATGTTCATCAGGAATATTAGCTTTTAACTCTCCATTTTAGTGGGGTCTTTGTCCGGTTTTGAAAATAAGGGCATGGTGGCCCCATAGAATGAGTTGGGAAAAGATATATTTGTTAGATTACTCCTTTCTGCCCATGGACTCTGCTGAGTAAGCATCATTAAAATCTCCCCTCCCACCACTGTCATGCCTAAGTCAGAGTCTCCCAAAGAGCCTGAACAGCTGCAGAAGCTCTTTATCAGAGGTTTGAGCTTTGAAACAACCGATGAGAGTCTGAGGAGCCATTTTGAGCAATGGGGAACACTTACGGACTGTGTGGTAATGAGAGATCCAACCACCAAGCACTCCAGAGACTTTGGGTTTGCCATGTACACCCCTTTGGAGGAGGTGGATGCAGCCATGAATGCAATGCAACACAAGGTAGATGGAAGAGTTGTGGAACCAGAGAGGGCTGTCTCAAGAGAAGATTTTAAAGACTTGGTGCCCACTTAACTGTGAACAAGATTTTTGTTGGTGGCATTAAAGAAGACACTGGAGAACATCATCTCTAAGAAATTATTTTGAACAGTATGGGAAAATTGAAGTGATTGAGATCATGAATGACTGAGGCAGTGGCAAAAACAGAGGTTTTGCTTTTGTAACATTTAATGACAACATTGTAGACAACTGTAGACAACATTGTCATTCAAAAATACCATACTGTGAATGACCACAACTATGAAGTAAAGACAGCCTTATCTAAGCAAGAAATGGCTAGTGCTTTATCCAGCCAAAGAGGCCAAAGTGGTATTGGAAAGTTTGCTGGTGGTTGTGGAGGTGGTTTTGGTGGGAATGGCAACTTTGGTCATGGAGGGAAGTTCAGTGGGTAAGGTGGTGTTGGTGGCAGTCAAGGCGGTGGCAGATATGGTGACAGTGGAGATGGCTATAATGGGTTTAGTAATGGTGGAAGCTACTTTGGAGGTGGTGGAAGCTATAATTATTTTGGCAATTACAACAATCAATCCTCAAATTTTAGATCCATGAAAGGAGGAAATTTTGGAGGCAGAAGCCCTGGCTTCTATGGTGGTGGAGGCCAATACTTTGCCAAACTACAAAACCAAGGCAGTTATGGCAGTTCCAGAAGCAGCAGTGGCTATGTTAGTGGCAGAACATTTTAAATACTGCCGGGAAAACAAAAGCTTAGCAGGAGAAGAGAGCCAGAGAAGTGACAGGGAAGCCACAGGTTACGACAGATTTGTGAACTCAGCCAAGCACAGCGGTGGCAGGGCCTAGCTGCTATAGAGAAGACATGTTTTAGACAGTACTCATGTGTATGGGCAAAAAACTCAAGGACTGAATCTGTGACTAATTGTATAACAGGCTATTTGTTTCTGTTCTGTGGAAAGTGTAAAACATTCCAACAAAGGGCTTTAATGTAGTTTTTTTTTTTAATTTCTACCCATGCTGTTGATTGCTAAATGTAATAGTCTAATCATGACACTGAATAAATGTGTCTGAAAAAAAAAGAGTAAGTTGGGAAGTGTTCCTTCTTTTTCTACTTTTTTGGAACAGTTTAAGAAGAATAGCTATTAATTCTTCTTTAAATTTCTGGTAGAATTTCCCTGGGAAGTTGTCAGGCCCTGGACTTTGGCTTGTTGGGAGATTGTTGATGACTGACACAATTTCTTTTTTTTTTATTTAATTGACATATAATGTATTATTTGTTTCAGGGGTACAAGTTTGTGATTCATTAGTCTTACACAATTCACAGCATTCACAATAGCACATACCCTCCCCAGTGTCCATCACCCAGACACCCCATCCTTCCCACCCCACCCCAACCCCCACTCAAGCAACCCTAAGTTTGTTTCCTGAGATTATGAGTCTTTTATGGTTTGTCTCCCTCTCTGGTTTCATCTTGTTTCATTTCCCCCTCAATTCCCCTATGATCCTCTGTCTTGTTTCTCAAATTCCTCATATTGATGAGATGATGTGATAATTGTCTTTCTCTGATTGACTTATTTCACTTAGCATAATACCCTCAAGTTCCATCCACATCATTGCAAATGGCAAGATTTCATTTTTTTTGATGGCGTTGTGTGTACCATATCTTTTTTATCCATTCATCTGTTGATGGACATCTAGGCACTTTCCATAGTTTAGCTATTGTGGACTTGCTGTTATTAACATTGGGGTGCATGTGCCCCTTTGGATCACTACAAAATACCCAATAGTGCAATTGCTGGGATGGAGGTATCTCTGTTTTCAACTTTTTGAGGAACCTTCAAACTATTTTCCAAAGTTCCTGCACCAGCTTGCATTCCCCAAAACAGTGTAAAATGGTTCCCCTTTCTCCCCATACTCACCAGCATCTGTCATTTCCTAACTTGTTAATTTTAGCCATTCTGACTGGTGTGAGGTGATATCCCATTGAGGTATTTTTTTTTCCTTCTCTCCCTTTTTTTTTAAAAATTAGCATGTATTATTTGTTTTAGGGGTACAGGTCTGAGAATCATCAGTCTTACACAATTCATAGTGCTCAACATAGCACATACCCTCCCCCAATGTCCATCACCCAGGCACCCCATTCTTCCCACTCCCCTCCCCTTCAGCAACCCTCTGTTTCTTTCCTAAGATTAAGAGGCTGTTATTGTTTGTCTCCCTCCCCGGTCCCATCTTGTTTCATTTTTCCCTCCCTTCCCCTAAGATCCCCCACACCGCCTTTCAAATTCCTCATATCAGAGAGATCATATGATAATTCTTTTTCTCTGAATGACTTATTTCGCTCAGCATAATGCCCTCTAGTTCCATCCATGTCATTGCAAATGGCAAGATTTCATGGGGGTTTTGATGGCTCTATAGTATTCCATTGTGTATTTGCACCACATCTTCTTTACCCACTTATCTGTTGACAGACATCTAGGCTCTTTCCAGAGTTTAGCTATTGTGGACATTACTGCTAAAAACATTTGGGTGCATTGTACCCATTTGGATCACTACACTTGTATCTTTAGGGTAAATACCCTGTAGTACGATTGCCAGGTCATAGGTTAGATCTGTTTTCAACTTTTTGAGGAACCTCCATAATGTTTTCCACACTGACTGCACCATCTTGCATTCCCACCAACAGTGTAGGAGGGCTCCCCTTTCTCTGCATTCTCACAAACATCTGTCCTTTCCTGACTGGTTAATTGTAGACATTCTAACTGGTGTGAGGTGGTATCTCACTTTGATTTGTATTCGTATTTCCCTGATGCCCACTGATGTTGAACACTTCTTCATGTGTCTGTTGGCCATCTGGATGTCTTCTTTGCAGAAGTGTCTGTTCATGTCTTCTACCCATTCCTTGGTTGGATTATTCGTCCTTTGGGTGTTGAGTTTGATAAGTTCTTTATAGATATTGGACACTAGCCCTTTATCTGGTCTGTCATTTGCAAATATCTTCTCCCATTCTGTCAGTTGCCTTTGGATCTTGTTGACTGTTTTCTTTGCTGTGCAAAATCTTTTGATCTTGATGAGTTCCCAAGAGTTCATTTTTGCCCTTCCTTCCCTTGCCTTTGTTGATGTGTCTAGGAAGAAGTTGCTGTGGCTGAGGTGGAAGAGGTTGCTGCCTGTGTTCTCTTCAAGGATTTTGATGGATTCCTGTTTCACATTGAGGTCTCTGATCAATTTTGAGTCTATTTTGTGTGTGGTGTAAGGAAATGGTCGAGTATCCTTCTTCTACATGTGGCTGTCCAATTTTCTCAACACCATTTGTTGAAGAAACTGTCTTTTTTCCATTGGACATTCTTTCCTGCTTTGTCGAAGATTAGTTGACCATAGAGTTGAGGGTCCATTTCTGAGCTCTCTATTCTGTTCCAATGATCTATGGGTCTGTTTTTGTGCCAGTACCATACTCTCTTGATGATTACAGCTTTGTAATAGAGCTTGAAGACTAGAATTGTGATGTCACCAACATTGGTTTTCTTTTTCAACATTCCTCTGACTATTCGGTGTCTTTTCTGGTTTCATACAAATTTTAGGATTATTTGTTACATTTCTTTGAAAAAAGTTGATGGTATTTTGATAGAGATTGCATTAAATCTGTAGATTGCTCTAGGTAGCATAGACATTTTCACAATATTTGTTCTTCCAATTCATGAGCATGGAATGTTTATCCATTTCTTTGTGTCTTCCTCAATTTCTTTCATGAGTACTTTATAGTTTTCTGAGTACAGATCTTTGTCTCTTTAGTTAGATTTATTCCTAGGTATCTTATGGTTTGGGGTGCAATTATAAACGGGATTGACTTCTTAATTTCTCTTTCTTCTGTCTTGTTGTTGGTATAGAGAAATGCAACTGATTTCTGTGCATTGCTTTTATATCCTGACACTTTACTGAATTCCTGTACAAGTTCTAGCAGTTTTGGAGTGGAGTCTTTTGGGTTTTCCACATTAAGTATCATATCTGCAAAGAGTGAGAGTGTGACTTCTTCTTTGCTGATTCAGATGCCTTTTATTTCTTTTTATTGTCTGATTGCTGAGGCTAGGACTTCTAGTACTATGCTGATAGGGGTGATAGTGGAAAGCCCTGCCATGTTCCTGACCTCAAGGGAAAAGCTCTCAGTTTTTTCCCATTGAGAATGATATTTGCTGTGGGTTTTTCATAGATGGTTTTGATGATATTGAGGTACGTACCCTCTATCCCTACACTTTGAAGAGTTTTGACCAAAAAAGGATGCTGTATTTTGTTAAATGCTTTTTCAGCATCTATTGAGAGGATCATATGGCTCTTGTTCTTTCTTTTATTAATGTATTGTATCACATTGATTGATTTGTGAATGTTGAACCAAACTTGCAGCCCAGGAATAAATCCCACTTGGTCGTGCTGAATAATCCTTTCAATGTACTATTGGATCCTATTGGCTAGTATTTTGGTGATAATTTTTGCATCTGTGTTCATTAAGGATATTGTTCTGTAATTCTTTTTGGTGGGGACTTTATCTGGTTTTTGGATCAAGGTAATGCTGTACTCATAAAATGACTTTGGAAGTATTCCTTCCATTTCTATTTTTTTGAACAGTTTCAGGAGAATAGGTATTAATTCTTCTTTAAGTGTTTGGTAGAATGCCTCTGGGAAGCCATCTGGCCCTGGGCTCTTGTTTGCTGGGAGATTTTTAAGACTGCTTCAATCTCCTTACTGGTTATGGGTCTGTTCAGGTTTTCTATTTCTTCCTGGTTCAGTTGTGGGAGTTTATATGTCTCTAGGAATGCATCCATTTCTTCCAGATTGTCAAATTTGCTGGCATATAGTTGCTCATAATATGTTCTTATAATTGTTTGTATTTCTTTGGTGTTGCTTGTGATCTCTCCTCTTTCATTCATGATTTTATTAATTTGGTTTCTTTCTCTTTTCTTTTTGATAAGTCTGGCCAGGGGTTTATCCATCTTATTAATTCTTTCAAAGAACCAGATCTTAGTTTTATTGATTTGTTCAACTGTCCTTTTGTTTCTATTTCATTGATTTCTTCTCTGATATTTATTATTTTTCTTCTCCTGCTGGGTTTGGGCTTTATTTGCTATTCTTTCTCCAGCTCCTTTAGATGTAGGGTTAGGTTGTGTACTTGAGACCTTTCTTGTTTCTTGAGAAAGGCTTATATTGTTATATACTTTCCTCTCAAGACCACCTTTCTTCCATCCCAAAGATGTTGAACAGTTGTGTTTTCATTTTCATTTGCTTCAATGAATTTTTTAAATTCTTATTTAATTTCCTGGTTGACCCATTCATTCTTTAGTAGGATGCTCTTTAGCCTCCATGTATTTGAGTTCTTTCCAACTTTCTTCTTGTGACTGAGATCAAGTTTCAAAGCATTGTGATTCAAAGATATGCAGGGAATGATCCCAATATTTTGGTACCAGTTGAGACCTTATTTGTGACCCAGGATACAATCTATTCTGGAGAACGTTCCATGTGCACTAGAGAAGAATGTGTATTCTGTTGTTTGGGATGGAATGTTCTGAATATATGTGTGAAGATCATCTGGCCCAGTGTGTCATTTAAAACCTTTATTTCCTTGTTGATCTTTTGCCTATGTGACCTATTCATTTCAGTGAGGGTGTTGTTAAAGTCCCCTCCTATTATCAATGTGTTTTTTTGATTTTGTATTAATTGGCTTATATAATTTGTTGCTCCCATGTTAGGGGCATAGATATTTAAAATCTTTAGGTCTTTTTGTTAGACAGACCATTTAAGTATGATATAGTGCCTTTCCTCATCTCTTTCCTCATCTCTTATTATACTCTTATTTATACTCTTTGGCTTAAAATCTAATTTGTTTGATATAAGGATTGCCACCCCAGCTTTCGTTTTTTGTTTCCCCAGCTTTTTTTTTTTATGTCCATTATTATGATAAGTAGTTTTTCACACCCTCATTTTAAATCTGGAGATGTCTTTGGGTCTAAAATGAGTCTCTTTTAGACAGCATATCATGGGTCTTATTTTTTTTTTAATCCAATCTGATACCCTGTGTCTTTTGATTGGGGCATTTAACCCATTTACATTCAGGGTAAATATTGAAAGATAATAATTTAGTGCCATTGTATTGCCTATAAGATGACTGTTACTGTGTATTGTCTCTATTCTTTTCTGATCTATGTTACTTTTAGGCTCTACTTTGCTAAGAGGACCCCTTTCAATATTTCCTGTAGGACTGGTTTGCAAATTCCTTAATTTTTGTTTGTTCTGAAAGTTTTATCTCTCCTATTTTCAATGACAGTCTAGCTGGATATGGTGTTCTTGGATGTATATTTTTCTCATTTAGTGCTCTGAATATATCATGTCCATCCTTTTTTGGCCTGCCTGGTCTCTGTGGATAGGTCTACTTCCAATCTAATTTTTCTACCATTGTAGGTTACAGACCTCTTGTCCTGAGCTGCTTTCAGGATTTTCTCTTTGTCACTGAGATTTGTAAGTTTTACATTTAGATGATGGGGTGTGGACATATATTTATTAATTTCAAGGGGGATTCTCTGTGCATCCTGGATTTTGATGCTTATTTCTGTCCCCAAATTAGGGAAATTCTCTGCTATAATTTGTTCCAATATACCTTCTGTCCCTCTCTCTCGTTCTTCTTCTTCTTCTGGAATCCCAAATGTTTTATTGTTTCATCTTATGGTATCACTTATCTCTCAAATTCTCACCTTGTGATCCAGTAGTTGTTTATTATTCTCTTTTTCTCAACTTCATTATTCTCCATCATTTGGTATTCTATATCATTAATTCTCTCTTCTGCCCCATTTATCCTAGTAATTAGAGCCTCCATATTTTATTTCACCTCATTAATACTCTTTGATTTAGACTTGTTCTTTGATTTAGACTTAGTTCTTTTGTTTCTCCAGAAAGGGATTCTCTAGTATCTTCTATGTTTTTTCCAAGCTCAGCTAGTATCTTTATAATTGCCATTCTGAACTCTAGTTCTGACATCTTACTAATATTGGTATTGATTATGTTCCTGGGAGTCAGTACTGCCTCTAGCTCTTTTTGGGGGGGGTGAGATTTTGTTTTGTCACTTTGTCCAGAGAAGAAGAGATAAATAGGGTAAAAACGACCCCAGAAAAATATACACTAAACATATCAGAAGAGACCCAAAACTGGGGGGGGGGGGGTGGGGAAGATAGGACAAAAAGAAAAAAAAATAGTATGATCAGGTTGCTGATTAGAACAGAAGCACACACTAGATTTTGGGTGCAGTTTGGTCTTTTAGAAGAAATTGCCTCCCAAAATTTTAAAGAAAGAAAAACTTGTGTGTGTGTGTGTGTGTGTATATATATATATATATATATATATATATATATATGTATGATTATGATGAAAGGATGGAATAAAACTGTAAAGGTGAACATTTAAAAATATTTTTAAAAAGGAATTGATAAGATAGGAAGTTGGTTGAGAAAAGAAGGAAAATATTTAAAAAAGAAAAAAAAGGAGAGAATGTGATCAGGCTGGAATCTAGAACAAAGTCATACCCTAGATTTAAGGTGTATTTTGGTCTGTTAAGAGGAAACTGTATCCCAAATTTTTAAAGAGAGAAAAACTTATGTATATACAAAAAATAAGGTTAAATATAATGAAGGGATAGAATATGACTGTAAAAATGAAACTTAAAAGAATTTTTGAAAAGGAATTGACAGAAGAAGATGTTGGTTGAAAAAAGAAAGAAGAAAAATTCAAAAATATGGAAAAAGAAAAAAATAAAGTTTTAAAAAGTAACTTGAAAAACTAAAGAATCATGGGGGAAAAGCCGTGAATTCTATGTGCTCTATTCCCCTGGTGCTGGAGTTTTGCAGTTCTCATTGATTGGTAAAGTTGGTTTTGGTTGGATGTTCTTGCTGATCATCTGCGGCAGGGGCCTGTTGCAGTGATTCTCAAATGTTTTTGCCTGAGGTGTAATTATAATGCCCGTGCCAGGGGCCGGGCTAATAATCTACTCGGGTTGGTTCTCGGTAGCTTTTGTTCCCTGAAAGCTTTCTGTACAGCTTGGGAGGATGGGAATGAAAATGGCAGCTTCCCAATCTCTAGCCCCAGAGGAGCCACAAACTCAGGACCCCACTCTTCAGTGAGACCTCTCTCCCTGGTCTCCAGCCTCACTCCATGCTCACCTAGCCTGTGACTGAGCATTTCTATCTCTGTCACATGAGCCAGTTTGGCATTTCCAAACCCAGCAGATCCCTGTAGTGTGCTCCTGTGCTTCTCCTCCCAGGGGAAGAAGGGGATCTCCCCAGGTCTGCCACTTGCTGGGCCACTGCCCAAGGAGTAATGGCTCAACTGTGCCATGGATCATGGTTTATGACAACTCCAAGCTGAGACCCCATTCCTCAGCTCCATCTTTGAAGTAGAACAAACTTTTTAAAGTTCTAATTTTGTGCTCTGCCACTCTATCACTTGCCAGTAGCCAGCTGACAGAGGCTCCCACCCCCCATGGTCTATCTTCCCAAATATCTCCTTGGATTCACTTCTCTGCATGTCCTGCCTTCCAGAAAGTGTTTGCTTTTCTGTTCATAGAATTGCTGCTATTCTTTTCTTCAATCTGTTTTTGAGTTTGTAGGTGTTCAGAATGGCTTGATAACTATTTACTGGCTGAATTCCTGGGACCAGATGAAATTTAGGTCTCCTACTCCTCTGCCTTCTGGCTGATTCCCCCTTACTGATACAATTTCTTTGCTGGTTACTTGTCTATTCAAATTTTCTATTTCTTCCTGTTTCAGATTTGGCAGTTTGTATGTTTCTAAGAATTTATCCATTTCTTCCAGGTTGCCCAGATTGTTGACATATAATTTTTCATAATATTATTTTATCAAAATAATCACTCATATTTCAAATAATCCAATTTAGAAATGGGCAGAAGACATGAATGGGCATTTCTCCAAAGACATACAGATGGCCCATAGACACATGAAAAGATGCTCAACATCACTTATCATCAGGGAAATGCAAATCAAAACCACAAATGGGTATCACCACACACCTGTCAGAATGGCTATAATCAAAAACACAAGAAACAAGTGTTGGTTGAGGATGTGGAGAAAAAGGAACCTTCATGCACTGTTGGTGGGAATGCAAACTGATACAGTCTCTGTGGAAGACAGTGTGGAGGTTCATCTAAAAATTAAAATGAGAGAGCTTGAGTGACTCAATTAGTTAAGTGTCTACCTTTGACTCAGGTCATGATTCCAGGGTCCTGGGATTGAGTCCCTCATTGGGCCCCTTGCTCAGAAGGGAGCCTGCTTCTCCCTCTGCCTGCTGCTAGCCCCTCATTATTGTCCTTCTCTCCCTCTCTCTCTCTCTCTCTGACAAATAAATAAATAAAACATTTTAAAAATAAAAATAAATAACAATTAAAATGAGAACTACATGTGGTCCAATAATCTCACTACTGGATATTTACCCAAAGAGTACAAGAACAGTAATTTGAAAGGATACATGCACCTCTATGTTTATTGAAGAATCTTATACAATAGCCAATTCATGGAAATAGCCCAAATATCCACTGATATATGAATAGATAAAGATGTGGTGTACCTATATACGATGGAATATTTTTGAGCCATAAAAAAGGATGAAACCTTGCTATTTTCAACAACATGGGTGGAGCTAGAAAGTATAATGCTAAGCAAATAGATCAGTCAGATAACAACAAATACTGTATGATTTCACTCATATGTGGAATTTAAGAAACAAAACAAAGGGGAAAAAAAGAGGCAAACCAAACAACTATAGAAAACAAACATGGTTACCAGAGGGGAAGTGGGTTGGGGATTGGTGAATTAGATGAAAGGAATTAAGAGTGCACTTACCTTGTTGAGTACTGAGTAATATATGGAATTGTTGAATCATTATATTGTACCCCTAAAACTAATATAACACTGTATGTTAACTATACTGGAATTAAAATTTTAACTGTTTACCAAAAAAAAAAAAAAAGAAGAGCTAAAAAAAGACCTTAAAGCCAATGAAATAATGCTGGCCATTATTAGTTATTCATTAGGAAAATGAAAATCAAATTTAAAAAAATGACATATTTCATACCCACTAGGATGACTATAATTAAAAGAATATATAATAACAAATGTGGGTGAGTTGTAAAGAAATTGAAACTGTTTTATCCTGCTGCTTGGAATACAAAATGCACAGACACTGAGGAAAGTAGTTCAGCAATTTTTCAAAAAGATGGGCATTATGGAGGACATGTGATGTGATGAGTATTGGATGTTATATAAAATTGATGTATCACTGAAGACTGAAACTAATGATGTTGGCTAACTGAATTTAAATTGAAAAATATATAAACATAAAATTACCATAATAAACTGAGTAATCCTACTTCTGGGTATATACCGTAGAGAACTGAAAACAAATATCCATACAAAAAGCAGCACATTACTGTTCATAACAGCATTAATAATAGCTAAAAAGTAGATACAAACTTATGTCTATACATTAAATACAGAAGGTGGTATATCAATGAAGAGGAATAGAATATTTGGCAATATAAGAAATGAAGTACCGTAACATGAATGAACCTTAAAACATTATGCTAAATGAAAGAAAACAGTTACAAAAGACAGAATATATCCATCACCCATTTAAACCATCCCCCCACCAACTTCCCCCCTCCAGTAACCATCGGTTTGTTCCTTACAATTAAGAGTGTGTTTCCTGGTTTGCGTCTCTTTTCCCTCACTATGTTCCTTCATTTTGTACTTAAATTCCACATATGGGTGAAATCATATGGTATTTATATTTATCTGTCTGACTTATTTCACTTACAATAATACTCTGTAGCTCTATCCATCATTATAAATAGCAAGATTTCATTCTTCTTATGGCTGAGTAATATTCTATTGTGTGTATAATCCTTATCTTTAATATCTTCTATATCTTAAATACATATAAATATATTACATCTTCTTTATCCACTCATCAGTCAATGGACATTTGGGCTCTTTCCATAATTTGGCTATTGTTGATAATGCTGTTATAAACATGAAGGATGCATGTATCCTTTTAAATTAGTATTTTTCTACTCTTTGGGTAAATATCTAGTAGGGCGATTGCTGGATCATAGGGAAGGTCTATTTTTAACTTTTTGACGAACCTCCATACTATTTTCCAGAGTGGTTGCACCAATTTGCATTCCTATCAACAATTCAAGAGTGTTCCTTTTCCTTCATATACTTGCCAACACCTGTTATTTTCTGTGTTGTTAATTTTAGTCATTGTGACTGGACAGACACATTGATCAATGGAGCAAGGTAGAAAGTCCAAAAAGGGCCCACAACTATATGGTCAATTAGTCTTCAACAAAATAGGAAGGACTATCCAATGGTAAAAAGACAGTCTCTCCAACAAATGACTTTGGGTGAAAACTGGAAAGCAACATGCAAAAGAATGAAACAGGACCAGTTTCTTACACTATACACAAAAGTAAATTCAAAAGGGATAAAAGACCTAATCATTAGACAGGAAACTATCAAAATCTTAGTGGAGAACACAGGCAGTAACCCCTTTGACATAAGCCATAGCAACTTCTTACTTATATATCCTGAAGCAAGGGAAACAAAAATAAAAGCAAAAATAAAGTATTGGGACTTCATGAAAATAAAAAAGATTCTGCACAGTGAAGGAAACAATCAACAAAATACAAAGGCAACCTGTAGAATGGAAGAAGATATTTATAAGTGATATATCTGATAAAAGGTTAGTATCCAAAATATATAAAGAACTTACAAAACTCAACACCCCCAAAATTATCCAGTAGACATTTTTCCACACACACAAATGGCCAAAAGACACATAAAAAAGTGCTCAACATCACTTGGCATCAGGGAAATACAAATCAAAACCACAGTGAGATACCACATCACACCAGTCAGAATGGGTTAAATTAACCAGTCAGGAAATGACAGGTGTTGGTGAGGATGCAGAGAAAGGGGAACCTTCCTACACTGTTGGTGGGAATGCAAGCTGGTGCAGCCAGTGTGGAAAACAGTATGGAGGTTCCTTAAAAAAATTGAAAATAGACCTACCCTATGATCCAGCAATTGCACTACTGGGTATTTACCCTAAAGATATAAATGTAGTGATCCGAAGGGGCATACACACCCCAGTGTTTATAGCAGCAATGTCCACAACAGCCAAACTATGGAATGAGCCTAGATGTCCGGCAACAGATGAGTGTATAAAGAATATGTGAAAAAAATATATATATATGAATGGATAAAGATGTGAAAAAAAATATATATGGAATATTATGCAGCCATCAAAAATGAAATCTTGTTATTTGCAATGACGTGGATGGAACTGGAGGGTATTATGTGAAGTGAAATTAGTCAATCAGAGAAAGACAATTATCATATGATCTCTCTGATATGAGGAATTTGAGAATTAGGGTGGGGGGTTGTGGGGAGAAGGGAGGAAAAATTAAACAAGATGGGACCAGGGAGGGACATAAGCCATCAGAGACTTTTAATCTCAGAAAACAAAGTGAGGGTTGCTGGAGGGAGGGGTTGGGTGGGATAGGGTGGCTGGGTGATGGACACTGGGGAGGGTATGTGCTATGGTGAGTGCTGTGAATTGTGTAAGACTGATTCACAGAACTGTACCCCTGAAACAAATAATACATTATATGTTAATTAAAAAAAAAGATGCTCAACACCACTCATCAGAGAAATACAAAATCAGAACTACAATAAATAAGTTGTTTTTAAGAAGATTTTTTTGGTGCTGACAAGCAGAGTTAGATTTGTAGCTCATTAATTTGTCAGGCAGAGTGGTCACTAGGCAAAAGTTCATTTTTATCAGCCTTTTCAAACAAGATTTTCTCATTCTTGCTAACTTCTTGGAATGCTGAAGTTAGACCCAGTTCAAAGGTTTAAAAAACAGGATATGCAAGGCAGTTGCTACAGCTTTATTTTTTAAATGGCTCTACCTATGTCATTTTTCATATTTCCCTCTTTGGCTCAAGATCTTTCTCCAAAAGCATCACTGATCAACCATTTGAATTGGGTTTTCTCATGTTTTCAGGGGTTCTTTTTATTAAGTTATTTATTTTCAGCATAACAGTATTCATTATTTTTTCACCACACCCAGTGCTCCATGCAATCTGTGCCCTCTATAATACCCACCACCTGGTACCCCAACCTCCCAACCCCCCCACTTCAAACCCCTCGGATTGTTTTTCAGAATCCATAGTGCCTCATGATTTACCTCCCGTTCCAATTTACCCCACTCCCTTCTCCTCTCTAACTCCCCATGTCCTCCATGCTTTTTGTTATGCTCCACAAATAAGTGAAACCATATGATAATTGACTCTCTCTGCTTAACTTATTTCACTCAGCATAATCTCTTCCAGTCCTGTCCATGTTGCTACAAAAGTTGGGTATTCGTCCTTTCTGATGGAGGCATAATACTCCATAGTGTATATGGACCACATCTTCCTTATCCATTTATCCGTTGAAGGGCATCTTGGTTCTTTCCACAGTTTGGGGTACAGATGGCCCTTCTTTTCACGACATCTGTATCTTTGGGGTAAATACCCAGGAGTGCAATGGCAGGGTCATAGGAAGTTCTATTTTTAATTTCTTGAGGAATCTCCACACTGTTCTCCAAAGAGGCTGCACCAACTTGCATTCCCACCAACAGTGGAAGAGGGTTCCCCTTTTTCCACATCTCCTCCAACACATGTTGTTTCCTGTCTTGCTAATTTTGGCCATTCTAACTGGTGTAAGGTGATATCTCAATGTGGTTTTAATTTGAATCTCCCTGAGGGCTAGTGATGATGAACATTTTTTCATGTGTCTGATAGCCATTCGTATGCCTTGATTGGAGAAGTGTCTGTTCATATCTTCTGCCCATTTTGTGATATGTTTGCCTGTTTCGTGTGTGTTGAGTTTGAGGAGTTCATTATAGATCCTGGATATCAACCTTTTGTCTGTACTGTCATTTGCAAATATCTTCTCCCATTCTGTGGGTTGCCTCTTTGTTTTGTTGACTGTTTCCTTTGCTGTGCAGAAGCTTTTGATTTTGATGAAGTCCCAAAAGTTTATTTTCGCTTTCAGTTTTTAATCCCTTATTGCTAGAGAAACTCATTAATCCCTCATTGTCAGGAAGGCTCATTCAGGTGTGTTTGTCTTGTCCCATGTTGGCAGGAAAGCAGCTTCCTTGGGACACTTTAAGGCACATTTGAGCATCAATAGCATCAAAAATGAAAGGAGGCTTGTCATCAGGTCTTATGAAATGAACAAAAGCTGGTAATATTCCTTCAATTGTCCAAATAATTATTAGAAACCAATTCAAAACATTGGGTTACCTTTATTTGTGTAGAATTTTTTATAGAACCATGAAAAATAATAGAGTCTGTAATAGTAATTTCTAGAATCGCAAGCAAGGCACTAATTCCAAATCATAGAATGTTCTAAATCATGAAGCTATACCTAAGGCTAGCCAGGTAAACAAGTCAAAAGACCAAGAACTTAACAGGCTACTTTTCTAGAGAGCTGTAGTATTTACTCTACCATATCAGATTCTAATAGATCCTGATTTGAACTATCATAGAAAAAGAATTTATAAAAGTAATTATATTTTTTCTATATAATAAAAAATTCTGATCATCATTCTAGATATACATAAAGCCAGGGTACCTGGTGCCAGTGATTGAAATTATAAACTTATGTTGCAAAACTTTCAAAAGAAGGTGCAAGGTCAGAAGAAGGAATATAGTCAATGGTATTGTAATAGCATTGCACGGTGACACATGGTAACTACAATTATGGTGAACATAACATAACATATATTTTTTGAATCATTATGTGGTATACCCGAAACTAATGTAACACCATGTGTCAAACTATATGCAAATTTTAAAAAGAAAGTATAAAGTGATCATTACAGGTAAGTCAAACTACAGATTGTAGCTCTGGGAATATTAGAAGGTCCTGCAGTGTGACTAGATCTAACAGATCAGAGAGGACCCTGGAAGCTAACATACATCACCTCAAGGGACATAAGATCAGTATCTATAAAAGGTTGACCATGAAGCAAGATGAAATTCTTCTGCAAGTGCATAGTATTGCTAGTGCTCCAAATACATCATGACACATAGCATAAAAATTGGATGACAGTGTACTTGATGCCATCAAACCTACCCAAATTTTAGGTTGATAAGATACAACATAGAAATTAGTGTTGTGGACAAGGTAAAATGGAAGAGGTTGGGGGAAGAATATAGAAGAATACAGAATATAGAGCTGTGATATTTTGGGCTAGCGTATTTATCTGGTGAGAACTATAAATATGATTAATTCAGTGAGAAGTAGTGCAATGTCACCCAAAATATCCCCCAGTTTGGAATAATTCCAAATGTGACAAGTGAGATTCACATAATGGTCAACTGCCTTCTTGAAAATACCATTCTCTTAGCTCCTGTCACAGTATACTCTACTGATTCTCCTGCCAAATTATTGGCTATGCCTTTCCAGTCTCCTTTTGGTCTCCACCTCTAAAGGAAACACCAAATACTTTGTGTCTTATGGATTACTCATTCTAGACCCTCTTTCTAGTGCTTATTTCATTTATATGTAATGTAATTTTTATATGATTTAGTTAGGCCCACAATTTTGCTATTTGTTCTATTTGTCCAATCTGTTTTTCTGACTCTTCGCTTCTCACCTTTTCTTCTTTCAGGTTGTGTATATCTTTTTGCTTTTTTATTTTGAAATTGCAAAAAATAGTACAGAGAGGACACATGATCCCTTCACCAAGTTTTCAATTGTTATATTTTACATGAATATAATATATATATATCTAAACTAGAGAATTATTATTGATAGAGTATGTGTATAGTTCTATGCTATTTTGTAACATGTGTAGATTTATGTGCCCACTATCACAATCAATATATAGAAATATTCCATCAACACAAAGATCTTTTTTGTGACCCAGCAATCACACTACTAGATATTTACCCTAAAGATACAAATGTAGAGACCCGAAGGGGAATGTGCACCCCAATGTTTATAGCAGCAATGTCCACAATAACCAAATTATGGAAATAACCTAAATGTCCATCAACAGATGAATGGATAAAGAAGATGTGATACACACACACACACACACACACAGAGGAATACTATGCATCCATAAAAAATGAAATCTTCCCATTTGTAACAATGTGGAAGGAACTAGACAGTTATTATTATTATTATTATTATTATTATTATTATTTTAAAGATTTTATTTATTTACTTGACAGAGAGAGATCACAAGTAGGCAGAGAGGCAGGCAGAGAGAGAAAGGGGGAAGCAGGCTCTCCACGGAGCAGAGAGCCAGACACAGGGCTCGATCCCAGGACCCCGGGATCATGACCTGAGCCAAAGGCAGAGGCTTTAACCCACTGAGCCACCCAGGCGCCCCTGGAACTAGACAGTTTTATGCTAAGCAAAATAAGTCAATCAGAGAAATACAATTATCATATGATCTCTCTGATATGAAGAATTTGAGAAGTAGGGCAGAGGGTCATGGGGGGAAGGGAGGGAAAAATGAAACAAGATGGGACTGGGGAGGGAGACAAACCATAAGAGACTCTTAAACTCAGGAAACAAACTGAGGGCTTCTGGAGGGGAGGGGGGTTGGAGAGATGGGGTGGCTGGGTTATGGACATCAGGGAGGGTATGTGCTATGGCAAGTGCTGTAAATTGTGTAAAACTGATGATTCACAGACCTATACCCCTGAAAAAATAATACATTATAAGTTAATGATGGTAAAAATAAATGAATGAATGAATGAATGAATGAATAAACAAACAAATAAATAGTTCTTCTTTGTAGTACCCTTTTAAAGTCACAGGGACTGCTCACCCCTACCATACTCCTAGACCTTGGTAGCCACTAACTGGTTCTCCATCTTTGTAATTTTATCATTTCAAAAACTTTTTGAAATTGACTGTTTATAGGAATGCACTTGTAGTCCATTCAAGTTCATAGCCTTTTTTTTTTAAGATTTTATTCATTTATTAACAGAGAGAGACAACAAAAGAGGGAACACAAGCAGAGTGGGAGAGGGAGAAGCAGACCTCCCACTGAGCAGGGAGCCTGATGCGGGGCTTGATCCCAGGACCCTGGGATCATGACATAAGCTGAAGGCAGATGCTTAACCAACTGAGCCATGCAGATGCCCCAGTTTGTTGTTTTTTATCACCGAGCTGTAGTCCATGGAATGGATGTACCATTGATTTATTAACCATTCACCTATTGGAAGGATATCTGGGTTGCTATCAATTTGGGGATAATATGAATAAATCTGCTATAAGCATTTTGGTATGTATTTTATGTGAATGCAAATTGTCATCTCTTAAATAAATGCTCAGGAGTGTCATTGCTGGGCCATATAGTGAGTATATGTTTAACTTTTTAATAAAATACTGACCTTTTTTCCAGAGTGATTATACAATTTTATTTTCAGACTAGCAGTGTAGGATCTGCATCCTCAATAGCATTTGGTATTTTCATGCCAAAATTCAGTATTATCATTGTCAAATTTATCCATTCAGATAGGTGTATAATGATATCTTATTGTGATTTTAATTTGCAATTCTCAGTGGCTAATGATGTGTAGCTTATATGTTTTTCATATATTTATATGCCATCTATAAATCTACTTTGGCAAAATGTCTGTTTATGTCTTTTGCCCACATTCTGAGTGGATTGTTTGCTCTTTAACAGTTGAGACTTGAGAATTTCAAGTCTGTTCTTGCAAGATCACATATGTACATGTGAGCTTTTTCTTCGATACATAGTAGCTTGCGTTTCATCCTCTTAACAATTAACAGCATTTCTTCGCAAAGAAAAGGTTTTTGATGAAGTTCAATTCATTTATTTTTTTATTTTTTATTTTATTTTTTTTTTTGAAGAATCATGTTATGACTAAGAATACTTCACCAAGCCTTAGGTCCCACAGATTATTTCCTGCTTCTTTCTGAAAATATATAATTTTATGCTTAAATCTATGATCCATTCCCAGTTAATTTCTGAATAAAACATTAGGCTTAGGTATAAATTATTTTTTGCTTATGGATATTTAATTGCTCCAGCACTATTTTGTGGGAGAGAATATACATCCTCATTGAATTACTTTTGTACTTTCATTAAAAATAAAAATAAAAAAGCCAGTTGTGTGGGGGACAAGATGGCGGGGAAGTAGGAGGAGGCACCTCTTCAACCTGTACCCTAAAGTGAGCTGATTACCTACCAAAGAACTCCATTCACCCATGAAATCAGCCTGAGATCAGAATTATACACGTCTGGATCTCTACAGGGGCAGAAGACGCCAGTGTGCAGGTAAAGCGGAGTGGGAACAGGGGACTGATATTGGAAGATAAACAAAAGGGGGAGGGAGCTACCAGAGGTGACCTGTTGGAAAGTAATACCCCAATATGATTGAGAGTGCCCTGCGTCTGGGGACCAGCATTAACTTGGCGACTGGTTGAAAGCACTCCAAAAGAGCAAAGGATCACGGTGGAGGAAAGTGTAGGAATCTGGGCGGCTAGGGACAGGGGCTTAAGCCCCCAGTCCCAGGACAGCCTCCCCTGGCACTGAGCCAGAGAGAGTGCTGCAGAGAAACCAGGTCTTGGTCCCTAAGCCGCCAGTGCGCCGGAGAATGCCTGGGTTCTGGCTCCTGTGAGGGGATGGGAGCCACGCTGGATGGCAGAACGCGCAAGCCCTGCTATAAAGCCAGAGATACGCACGCCCCTCCCACATACTCCTCTGAGAGAGTTACACAGGCCCAGCCGGCGCTCTTTGACCCGCGCCATTGTTTAAGAGCCTAAGACATGCGTCCCAATCTCTCTCCTGACAGAGGTACACAAAAGCCCAGCCTGGTGCTTTCGGACCTGCGCCCTGTTCTCAGTGCCTGAGACGTGCACGTGCACGAGCCATAGCCGCCCCTGAAAGAGGTGCGCACAAGCCGGGCACTCTAAGACCCAGCAAAACCAGGCATTCCCAGCCCAGGCCAGCGGGAAAATCTCAGTGTGCGATCGCTGCTTGGAACCTCTTTGGCGGTCTGGAGCTCCCAGACTGCCACTGCTGCTGTGGTTTTTGGTACAAGCAAAAGATCCTGCTTCCCCAGGGACCACCACTCTGAACCTGCTCTGCCAGCAGCAAAGGGGGAACTCATCTGGGCTCTGCAGGCAGACAGGCTTCTCTCTGAGAAGGAGGTCAGGGTGCCGTCTGTTTTCCTCTAAATCTACAAAAACCGTCAAAAGTGGTCAAGGTGAGAGGAAAAAAAAAAGTGAACAAACAGAAAAACTGCCAGAGAACAAAAGCCTGAAAAAAAAAACCAGTTTCCTCAGAGCCCACCCCCTTGAGGGGTGCGGGGGGACGTAACTCAGGGAACATCATAGACTGAAAACCCACGTGGCAGGCCCCTCCCCCCAAAAACAAACCAAGAAAGAAAAAAAAAAGACTGCAAGAGAACCACCACCACTACTTCATAGGACAACTTTAATTTTCAACTCGTTCCCACTATTCTGGTTCATTTTTTTTTATATAGATAATTTTTTAACCAATTTACTATCACAGCGAGCTGTCCAGTACATCGAATTCCATAATAACCTTCTAACCTGAACTTTTTGATACATACAGCTGTGTTTTTCTTTTACATTTCTATTTTTTGAATTTCTTTTTTTTAATTTTAGTTTAGTTTAGTCTAGTTTATGCCTTTTCATTTTTATTCTCTAATATTCATATAAACTTCAAAGTAATCCTCTTTCCCCAATCAATACTACCCCTATAGGTAAACCAATTTTTAATCCCGCTTTATCTTAGGAAAGTTGAGTCCTTTAACAAAGATATCAAGATACATCCAGGAAGAATCAAAACAACCTTCCTCACCCACACTGAGAATTTATAACCACTCTCCCATCTTTTTCTTCCACCACTGTTTCTGTGTTTTTGTGTTTGTCCTGATAGTATATAAATCTTATACTTGGGGTTCTTTTTGATGAGGTTCTTCCATTATTTGCATATATATTTTTTTTCTAGTGTCATATACCTTTATCAGTCTTTTTGTTTGTCTGTATTTGTTTATATACTTCATAAATTGTACAATGGGGCCCATTTGGGCTGAACCTTCTCTTTCATCTTCCCTTTCTTTCCTGTCTCTCTCTCTCTCTCTATTCTTTTTTCTTTTTCTTTCCTCTTGTCTCTTGTTTGGGTGGGGAATCCTGATTGCTCAGAAGTGGTCCATTGACTGCACTACGGTCAATATATCCAGCTACATCTGTTCAGTCATCTCTCACCAAAATGACTAGGAGGAGTAATGCCCAACAGAAGAAAAATACAGAGGATGGACCTTCTGGAACAGAGCTAACAGCTATCAACATAGACAATATGTCGGAAAGAGAATTCAGGCTAACAATTATCCAGGCAATAGCTAGGTTGGAGAAAGCCAT